>NC_142763.1:37544534-37865670 GCF_054948205.1 Urtica dioica subsp. dioica
CTAATCGAATGAGGCCGAATTGAATGGAAGACTGCAATGTGTAAAATGCCAAAGTTTTAAGGGAACATTTACTCTTCAGAGAAAATGAGCACAATGCGTTACTAGTGCAAAAGTTTAAGGGGGAGTTTATGTAATTTATCATAAAAAGATTAATAAAGTTTTTATTGATGAAAATTGCATAAATTTGCGTCATGTTAAAAAGTACCCTTAAAAACGAAGTTGTAAAATAAAACTCTCTCGCTCTCTTTCTCTCTCTCTCTCTCATTTGTTTCTCACACACACATAATCTTTCTCTCATTTCCAACAGCCTAGATAGGCTAGATTGTTTGTTTTTTTTCCGCAGCTGATTAAATATTTTTTATTTTCACATATTTTTTTGAAGGGTTTTAATATTTTTTTTCTTACCAAAACAGGAAATTTCTAGTCATGGAATGGAAATTTATGTTACGAAGTAACGTGATTTCCGGTCAATAACAAGCATAAATTTTCCTTCCATTAAGAGCCAAAAGAGGCGTTCTATAAAAAATGGAAGAGGACTTTCGTCCGAACCCCCAAGTTTAACTGAATGCAATGCCAAAACTAAGAGCAAGGGCGAGTATCGGTAACATTGATAATATAATTGATGCAAGCACTCGAATGCAACGCCAAAACTAAGAAAACAACTAATTAAAGGTGCGGGAGAGGCAGACTAGTTAGGGGAGGGGTGGCAGTTTTACGAAGGTGGTTAGAGGAAGGCGAGAATAAGGGTGGAGGGGAGTGGGGGATGAAATTCCGAGGAGGGGGTGATGAGAAAAGATTTATAGCATGAGGGCAAACGAGAGGAAGTGGGAGAGAAGGAAAATCTGCTATGGCAACATCATCGCATAATCAACTAAGATTAATTGAGTATGCGGGCGATAATATTGCCCCACTAATAACAAAAGAGAGAATAATGCCACTATAACTTGATACAATTTTGATTCGATCTTCGACGACAAATATTGGTCAAATAAATAAACTTTACTCATATTACAAAGTCATCGACAATAGTAAAATAAAATGAGAGAGAAATTCACTTTGTATCATGTGCAGCGTTATCATCGATGATTCTTTTTAAAAAATTGTCGCAACAAAGTTGTTGTAAATTATAATTAGTTGTGGCAATTCTATTGTCGAAAAATACCCGAAATCAACGACATTTACTTACACTATACATATATTGTAACTAGTTATGTAGTCTATCAATGGCCCTTATTGATGGGGATTGGAGGTTGAAGGAAGGGCATGAGGGAAAGAGGGTGGGGTAATGAGAGAGAGAGAGAGAGAGAGAGAGAGAGATCTGCAACAACATCATCACATAATCAACTAAGATTTATTATGAAATGTCGTAGAGTATCGTCCCACTATTCACAATATGCCGCTATAAATTTGACGTAATTTTGATTTCAACGACAAATATTTGCCAAATAGATAAACTATTACAAATTAATGAGCAATGGTAAAATAAAGTGAGAGAAACATTCACTTTTTTATTTTATTATATTTTATCGTGTCTTATTATTTTAATTATGTGTAAAAAAAAGTTGTCGCAATGAAGTTTATGCAAATTATAATCAGTAGCGTGACAACTCTATCGTCAAGAATTAGCTGAGACATAAAAACTACATTAATATAGATAAATTGTAATGTTGTAGCTGATTATTTTTACCCTTCTGATTTATGATTTGTTGTAGTGATAGAATTACATTTAATTAGTTTTGCGCTCTTTTCATTAACTTTTTTTACTGTTTGATTTATCTTCATGAAAGAGTAGATTAAGAATCTGATCATATGTTAATAGTATTCCATGTGATATTTAATAGTATTTAAATTTATATTCCGTAAATATTTTATTTTTTTAAAGTACTAATTTCCTATTATTGTCTTTAGAGTATCGATTTTTTTTTTTGCTCGAAAATCTGTAGAGTATTGATTAATTGACCATGATGTGGATTGTGGAATAATATATAGTTTTTTAATTTATCGAAATATAGAATAATAGTTGAAGAGTAATATAGAACGAAGTCCAGGAGAGAATAAATAAAATTGGAAGGAAGAAACCGACACGTGTAGCAAATAGCAAGTAAGAGGAAGTAGGATTCGGAAACTGGATAGAAATTGGGAAACCTATCAAACTAGTGAACGCCCACTAAGTTTGTTATAAATACATGGTCTTATTTCCAAAACCACAATCACTATTTGCGCACTTTTGTCATTATCGGAGAATAGAAAGGTCGTATCGTCTAAAAGCATTCTCAATTCCGCTAGGGCGGGGGTTGAATTGAATTGAAGTAACAATGTCGCAGCTGACGGTTTCATCATCATCATCATCGTTGTCGTTGTCGGGCTCCGATGGTGGGAAGGCAATCACGTGGGAACGGCTTCGGGTGATCGGGAGAGGTTCGAACGGCGTCGTTTACGAGGCGATGTTGATGTTACACAATGCGGGGCGGGCACATCCGGTGGCCGTGAAAACATCGTCCCTGAAAGAGTCGGCTTCTCTGAAGAAGGAGTTCAGAATCTACTGAGCCCTCCGAGGCTGCAACGAGATCGTGCACTGCTACATGGCCATGGCCACCAAAGAGAGCGGCCTCGATCTCTTCAACCTCTTCCTCGACTACGCTCCGCTCGGAACACTAACTCGCTTGATCCGCCGTGGAATCCCCGATGAGTTCCACGTCAGAGTGTACGCTCGGATGATCGCGAGAGGGCTTTTGAAACTCCACAGCAAAGGCTTCGTCCACTGTGACCTCAAGCCCGCCAACATCCTCGCCTTCCCGGTTCCGTATGGCACCGGCGTGCAGCTGAGGATCGTGGATCTCGGGATGGCCAAGGAAGTTGAAGAGCCTCAAATGAGGGCCTGCTGGAGGTTCCGAGGGACGCCGGATTACATGTCGCCGGAGTCGGTGAGGGAGGGAGCGATCGGGCCGGAGCTCGACGTCTGGTCTCTGGGCTGCATTGTGTTGGAGATGATGACTGGGAGGGGCGTGTGGAGAGGGCGGTTCGATCACATGACTCAGCCACACTTCATGTATGCGCTGACGTGTCTGCCTTTGGTGCCGGAGATACCCCAACACGTGTCCGAGGCCGGGAAGGACTTTCTTCTAAGATGCTTCCAGAGGGACCCCGAGGAGAGATGGTCCGCTCTCATGTTGCTCCACCATCCCTTCCTTTCTTTACCCACAATTTTGTACCCACTAAAACCACCTCTAAACAAATGCGCAAGTTTATTAGCTTAGTTCATCATCTCTGTTTTATTGTTATTGAGTTAGTGTCTATCATCATCAGTAAAGATCTTCCACTACATTATTCATTCTCCAAGTCTTTCTCATTGGCAAGGATTATACACGTTTAATTTGTTATATATAGTCTTTTGCAATCACTATGATTATGCCTAATTAATGAAAAAACCACTGAATTTCAAGCTTAGAAAATACAATATTATTCAAAAATCAAAACACAACTGTTAAATTATAAAAATGTACACGTTATATACCCGGCTTTTGAAGCGGGTTCGGATAACGGGTAAACGCTAGATAAACGGGTAGAAAAGCGCCATACCCATTACTTATCTAATCAATTTTTTTAATTACAAAAAAAATAAATAAACAACACTATTAACAATATAAATAAATCAGCTAAGCGGTTACTAACTCTGGAAACTACCAAACGACCCAAAATCATTATGAAATTGTAGTCAGCTCTGAACAATTATTATTATTTTTTTATGATTACTAAAAATGATTTAATAATTTATAACTCAAAAGAACTAGAGATTTAATAATTCCATGTAGTATTTATATAGTACTTTAATTTATAGTTGGGAAAATATCTAGAGTATCCTTCGTGTTTAATCGAAATGCGAGATTTATCCCCTCTATTTCTAGAAATATCAGACATATCCCTTCAGTTTATTATAAATGACATATACATCACCTAAAAAAATGTTATATTACAAATATCACCCTTTTCGTTTATTTTTTACAAAAAAATAATTTGAACTCCTCAAAATACCCTTAATAGAATAAATATTTATTTACTATTTTAATTAAAAAAAAAAATCAAAATCTCTCTTTATAAAAAAAAAACCTTAACTTTTTATAAAGAAATTTTTTTAATTTAATTTTTTTGTATATAGAATAGACAATAAAAAATTATTTCATTAAGGGTATTTAGGGGATTTCAAATTATTTTTTTGTAAAAAATAAACGAAAATGGTGATATTTGTAATATAACATTTTTTAGGGGATGTATATGTCATTTATATTAAACTGGAGGGATATGTCTGATATTTCTAAAAATAGAGGGTATAAATCTCGCATTTCGACTAAACACAAGGGATACTCATGATATTTTCCCTTTATAGTTTGAAGGAAAATTAATATTTATTTTTTTAAAACATCTTTAAAAAAATATTATAAGTTTTTAATTATTAATGTCATGAAAATAATAAAGAATACACATTTTTAATTACACATTTTTTATTATATTTATTATTTTCATGAAATTAGTAATTTGAAATAATAATACTTTAAACATTTTTAGATTTACCCAAAATGTTATTTTTGTTATAAGAAGATTTTTTTTCGAAACTAATAATTCAAAACTAATATTAATGTTGGCTTTATTATTATAGTTGTTATATATCATATATATATATATATATCTATATATATATTATGTGCATATTATATGTATTTATCATATATTATTACCTCCACGGATAATAATAATGGCACACAATGCATTTCTTATTGGAAAATAAAATAAAAAGATATTTTAAACACATTTTTTTGTGTTTATAATTGGGATATATAGAAACATCCACAAGATATAGCTAAAGCTAGCATGTATACTAGCTAGTATTTATAGAAAAGACATGCAAATCTCAACGTGATAGTCGAAAGAAAACAACATGTAAATACGGCCATTAATATCGACTTTACTAGTAGTTGAAATCTGATTTTAATAAATTCATCAACGAAGATAACGTCGTTTTAGTAAGACCATCTCCAATATAAAATGACACAATATGAACTCATTTACTAAAGAATATATATATATTTAATAACCACA
The DNA here is from genome assembly GCF_054948205.1 of Urtica dioica subsp. dioica. Lineage (NCBI taxonomy): Eukaryota > Viridiplantae > Streptophyta > Magnoliopsida > Rosales > Urticaceae > Urtica > Urtica dioica. Next base: position 37,549,629 of record NC_142763.1, read on the forward strand.
AAAAGAGAGAAAAAAAATAAAGAAAAATATAGTGTGTATGTGTGTAAGTGAAGAATGATTATTATTTTTTTGGTAAATGACTGTATCCTAAATAAACACATTTAAGTTGCTCTAATGTTAATAAAAAAAATGTTAGTGAAATAATTTTGTGACTACTATTTCTCATGTTCTACCTAAATAGCCAATTAAAAATAGTAGATTTATACTTATTATTAAAATGTATCTAATTTATTATTTTCATGACATTAATAATTTAAAACTTTATAATATCTATTTATTTTTTTAAAATGAATGTAGATGTTTAAAGATTTTTTACTCGGAGAAAAATGTTTTTAGTTATTGTTTGTAATGAATTTTTATTTAGAATTTACTATTTGAAATCACTGTTTAAGAAAGTGACGTCAATTATATTTTTCTATTTTATGTTTACAAAGATTTAACGTCGCTTTATTACAAGGATCGAAATACCGTTACCGTTACCGTTCCGAGCTTTCGAATTTACTGGTAACCTCCAGTACCGTAAAGGAATACCGGGGAAAGCAGGAAAAAAAAAAGAAACCGATACCGTTGAACTTACCGTTACCGTAGAAGAATACCGTCAAATACGGTATTTACCGAGGGGAATTCAGAAAAGAAATATACAAAAAAACATACAAAGTACGTAGGATAAAATTCATAAAATTAAAAATAGTGCAGAATGTTTCAACACAATACCAAATTACAAACACAACAAAAAGTAAGTTCAATAGTACAAACCAAAATGATGAAGTTCAACACAATCCACCAAATACTATAGTTCAACAAATTCAACATAGGAGGAATCAAATGACTACTCAAAGCGACCGTATACACCGGTCATACAGTAATCATACCAAGTCATATAATGAGCACATGCACGAAAGTACCTATCCAAGTGATAGTTGTACTCATACTGAGATGAAGCAATATACATGGAGTGGATGAGATAACCTGGAAATGGTCGCACCGTTTCGGGAGCTTGACTTGATGGATAGTAGTTCTGGTTGTAACTGGAAGATCCGTCATCATAAGAGGACTCCGTGCCTTGAGGACCAATTGATACCGATCCGAAGTTGTAGGACAAGTCATCAACGTCATTGCTAGAGGTAAATGACATGACATCATTCATACCTCCGCCCTGACCTCCGCGCCCGTATCCTGAATAAAAAAGGCAGGGTGATCAAGACGATCAAAATCTTCTTGCGATGGTGCGTATCCAACTTGAGCACCGCCGACATCACCAAATGAAGTGCCTCCGGCAGTAAAGGAACCCTCAGACCGATAGGAACCTCCATCACCTCCCCCTGATCCACCGTCACTTGCACCTCCACCTGCTCCGCTTGATCTACGGCTTGAACTTCCGCCATCTGAATCCGAACTGTCTCCGGATCCGCGTTGAGGTTGGACGTCCTCGTTCAGCACTCGCTCTGGATCAACTCCATGCTCTCGAGCCGTTTCAGCTACTGCCGGATCCAGGTTCTGGTTGACGTCGTCCATGTGAACTTCGTCAATCCAATAGAGCATTTCTTCGTCTCCCTCATTGTCATTCCCCGAGCGTTCGAAAACTCGTTCGATGATGTCCAAAGGATCCATCGGGTTGAGTTTGTTGTCGTGAATCCGAGTTGCTTCACGGAGCTGCAACTTCATGTTGTATGAGCAGAAAAGAAGCTTCTCGAGTCTGCTGTACGCTAGACGGTTCCTTTGTTTTGTGTGGACGAGGGCAAATGTACTCCAATTCCTCTCACAAGCGGAGGCGGATGGAGTTTGTGACAAAATTCACAAAATTTGACACTCTTGGTTGGGTCTACATGGGCTATGTAGTTTTTCACTCTCGTGATGCCGTCACCTCCCATAATGTGCTCGCAAAATATACACTGGTGGCCGCTACTTTTTTCGGGCACGGGTGTACAATACCTCCTAACTGGGTCGGGGGCCAACATTCTTGCAAGCTATAACCTACAAATTAACAAATCACCTTTATTAAATTAAATTAAACTAACAATCATGAATCATATTCACAAACTCTAAATGGTTCCCGGATCTAAATAAAAATATAAAATAATTCATAACAAAGTTTAACATAACCATAATCATAAATCATTACAAAAAAATCATAAACATGAACACAAACTCTAAAATTAAAAACAATTCATAACAAATTCTTCATAAATCAATAAACAAGTTCAACATAACCTTAATCATCACTAACTAATCACAAAATTACAAAATAATTCGGATTAATTACAAAAAAATTAGAATCATGAACACAAACTCTAAAATTAAAATCAAGTCATAACAATTTCTTCATAAATCTATAAACAAGTTCAACATAACCTTAATTATCACTAACTAATCACAAAATTACAAAATAATTCGAATTAATTACAAAAAAATTATAAACATGAACACAAACTCTAAAATGAAAAACAATTCATAACAATATACCATAAATCAATAAACAAGTTCAAAATAACCTTAATCATCACTAACTAATCAACAAATTACCAAATAATTCGGATCAATTACAAAAAAATTATAAACATGAACACAAACCTTAAATAAACACTACATTTAAGTTCACAACTATCAATTTATACTTAATCTTCAAGAATAATAAAAAAAATTTCAAAAATTAAACTCAAAATCATCCAAAAAATATTTAGGTCGGGAAGCTCACCGGGAAATGACGATATCGCCGGGATCTGGGCATAAATTGCCTCCGTCGCGTCGGGAACCTGGCGGGTTGGAGGGATCCGGTCGGGAAGTCAGAAGATTCGGCCTGGGACGAGTCGGGATCTTGGCGAGCTCAAACGACACAAATGAAGAACATTTGGGGGAATCCGGGTTTAAATAGACGGTTTTTTCCTTTTTTTTAAGTGAACCGGACCGGGAAGTGAGAACCGGGTTCCTTCCCGGATCCCGGTCCGGTTCCCCCGGAATCACCGGAAACTTCCGGTTTTGGTGGTTCCGGTGCCGGGGACTTCAAAAAAGGGGGAACCGGACCGGTTCCCGTCCGGTTCCCCCGGAATTTAAAACCTTGTTTTATTATAGAGTGACGTCTAAAGACATGTTTTTATAAAAATTAGTCCAAATCATCGAAACTCATCTAATTTTCGATGAGTTCCGATGAATTCATATGAAATTCATCGGAAATTATCGAAAATTTGAGGTTAAATTGGCTAAAATGGCATTTTTGTCCGAATTTGAGTCAAAAGTCTAATTTTGGATTTTTTTAACTAAGAGGTCTAATATTGATATTTTCCCAATTTTGAGGTCTACAAAATGAAATTTTTCTTGCTATTAGTCATGTGAAAGAATTTTAAATAAAAATCAAATTTTTAAAGTGATGTATCAAAATGGACACCTCTTAGAATTGGAGATGCTCTAAACGTCTAACTAATCTAATTTCCGATGAGTTTCGATGAATTCATATGAAATTCATCGGAAATTATAGAAAACTTGAGGTTAAATTGGCAAAAATAATATTTTTGTCCGAATTTGGATCAAAAGTCCAATTTTGGATATTTTTAAACTAAGAGATCTAATCTTTATATTTTTCCAATTTTGAGGTCTACAAAATAAAATTTATCTTGCTATTAGTCATGTGAAAGAATTTTTAATAAAAAACAAATTTTTAAAGTGATGTATCAAAATGGGCACCTCTTAGCATTGGAATCTGATTTCCGATAAGTTTCGATGAATTCCGATGAATTCAGATGAAAATCATTCGGAAATTATTGAAAATTTGAGGTTAAATTGGTTAAAATGCATTTTTGTTCAAATTTGGGTTAAAAGTATAATTTTTGATATTTTTCAACTAAGAGGTTTAATCTTGATATTTTCCCAATTTTGAAGTTTACAAAATAAAATTTCTCTTGTTATTAGTCATGTCAAAGAATTTTTAATAAAAATCAAATTTTTTAAAGTGGTGTATCAAAATGGGCATCATTGAAGATGCTCTAGTCTAAACATCTATAGCATCTTTAATGGTAAGCTAAATGTCATATTAACTTATTATATCATATAAGCAATTCAAACTACGACCCACTTAAGCTATAACCATCTCCAATAGTAAGCTAATATATCTCTTATTGCTTGAATATATTTTACATGTAAATAATATTTTTTTCTAATTTTTATATAGTTTTCATTGGTTGAAAAAAAATGGGGCCCATTAGTTTTGCTAAGCTAACGGTTAAGCAATTTACTCTATAGAACTACTTTGTTAAGCTAAATAATATCCAAAACAATGATTAAGTAAGTAGCTTAGAACTTTTACTATTTACTAGTAAGTCTCCGATTGTTAAGTAAATGATAATTAAAGATGGTCAACTAGCTTTGTCAACTCGTCTACAGCTTACCCTGCACGCTTTGCCGAATTGAAAGCTTACATTGCACGCTTTGCGTCTGTACTGTACTAGCTCCATGTTTATGTTTGTATGATTTGAAATCGTCCCTCCTAAATTCCACGTTTTGTGTACGGTGAATGTCGAGAAAATGGGCAAGAAACGGCGAGAAAGAGTTAGGGTTCCAGCACCAGACGTGCTATGGAGGGTGTTCGGGCAGCGAGCACGCGCGTTGTCGGACTCAATCGCTTCGCCGTCACTTCTCCGCCGAGGCGACCCCTTCGCTTACCGCAATCTCCTCACCCGCTGCTTCCTCGTCGTCTCCGGCGACTCCCCGACGGCCATTCCCCGCCCCTCTCCCATCTCACACTGGCCACAGCGCGAGGTTCGCTTCTTTCTCCTCGCCTCTTCCTATTCATTCCGTCACGCTCTGAAATCTGAGTTTTTGTTCCTATTTCTCCAGATCGTCGCCAGGACCATTGAGATAATGATCTCCGATCAGTCCTTATCTTCCAACGTCCTTTGTAGCGGCTACGATAAGGTCTCCTACTATTTTAATGCCATTCTCTATGCTCTGTTTTTACACTGAAAGTCACTTTTTTTTTTTTTTTTTTTTTTTTTTTTTTTTTTTTTTGCAGTATAGTCAGTCGAGTCCGTTAATGGAGATCTTAACGAGCCCGGAATGGTGCCTTCTACTCGAAAGGGTATGTTTGTGAAGTTTAAACAATCATAAGAGAATAATAGAGAACGGTGTTTTTTTTTTTCTTCTTCTTATTCTTATAAAGTGTGTCTCTAGCTTCCCTAATTTCTTAGAAAATTCGCAATGCCCGCTATTGGAGATTTGATTGTTCCGGTAAATTCATGGTGGGAGAATTTGACAGGTCGGCGAACAAGTGATGACATTTATGCTCAAACATACGTCGATATTCCTGCCACTGACTCACAAGAAATACCACCAGGTTTCTGGGCCACCCAGCAGCGAGCTGTGCTTCAAGAGGACCGGTGACACTTTTAAAACTTGGGTTTCGAGTTCTCGGCCAACTGGTAACTAACTAAGTCTACCATAAATGGTAGTGTTTTTGAAGTATCAAAAGTGTCTGATCATGGGTGTCTCTTTATTCTACTACAATTTACTACGCAGCTAGCAGCTTCAACTTTAAGTGACATTTTTTGCTATGTATGATTTCTGACAAAAATAAAAAATTGCAATCAGAGACCAGGAAGAAGAGGGGAAGAGAGAATGACGGTGGTCAACTATCAAAGAGACAGCAACGAACTAGGTCTTCTGAGATTGATGGAACATCGAGTACTGTTATTTGCATTCGTGATAGTGAAGTTGGAGATTCTCTTAGGCCGTTGGTCTGTGATCAAGACAGCAAAAGGCACAGCCAATCTTTGGATTTGGAAATAGCTAGTCAAACGACAAAGAATGTGATGTTGAATTCAGAAAACATTGCCACCCAAGAATCTCAGAAGAACTCAGATGAAGGTGCAAAAAAAGTTCGGAAGCGTCAAAGACCGTGTCGTTCGCAGCGTCGCGGAATTCGCAAACAGCTGAACCGGCAAGAAATGGAAGGCGTGGCTTCTTCTCAAACAAAGGTGATTTATTTTCAAGCCAGTTTAAACATTTACTTGTGGATTCAGTTTTTAATTGCCTGAGCACAATCTAACTATCGTACTTGGACTAAAAGGTAATACTAGTTTTTTTTTTTTTTTTATCGAGAATCATGAGTCCAGTCAATTTCAATAGGTTTAATTACTAGCTAGTTAGTTTAGTCAATTAGCTGTGAATTGATGCGTATGTATTTTCCTTCAGAGAGAAGTTACAAGGCATGTTGCTAAAGAAGCTGAGGTGAACAGAAAAATGCTGTTTTATAATTTGGAAGTCTCTTCATCAGCTTTCCCGAAAACACGTATCCTTTTATTTTCACCTAATGCTGTAGTTACGATCCTAAATTCTTTTTTTTATTGAATTAATGACTCATAGTACCTAAACTACAAAAATAAAGGTTTATTGATCCTCTAGTACCATATCTAAAATATTCTGGTACTGATGCGATTTACGGCTGTTAGATTTCATGACAGCTATGAGGTTGAGCTTCTTCAAATCTTGCTTGTAACCATCTTTGCCTTAATGATTTTCAGATATTTTAAATTCATTAAGGCCTGACACGTCTGGTGCGATGTTCCTTCTTAAGAGTATTTTTGGCATATCTGAGGAAATGGGTAGCCCTGACACTGTTCCCTGCTCTCAACATGGCCGTTCTCTGTCGGATTCAGATTCTGATTCTGTATGCCTGTAAGCAGACCATCGGATTGTGTTCGACTTGTTTAATTATAACCATGCATTGCAATTTTTTTTTTTTTTTTTATTGTTATTTGTCATTTTTTATTTTTTTTGGGTGCTGTGATTGAATTTTAATAACTTAGTTGACTCTTTAGATATGAGAGGAAAATTACTTGTTGGTCTAAACTGGATGGCTAATCATGTTGAATATGAAGTAATTCTTTTTCTGTATGCACTATTATTTGATTTGGTATCATTATCATAACCACCATAATATTGTTTTGAAACAGATAATCATCATGATTAGACATGTGAAGAACATATCATATTTGCTGCTTTCAAATACTTGGTAGTAAATCTTAGATAACGACGTGGATGTATTTTGATTGGGATGGTATTTTTCCAATTATTTCTTTGGGGGATTTAGTTTGTTCAATTTTAATGTGCAGGTATCACTCATTGATTAAGTTCCTTAAGAATCTCATTCGCAGAGCGCAGCGTTGCCAGCATTCGAGATTATTGAATAAGCATTGTGTGGTTCAAAAGTGGGATCAAAATGCTGTAAGAATTTCTTGATTCTCATATCATATTATCACGTAATGTTACTAGAGGCATGGGTCTAATAAATTATTTTTAAATAAGCATGATAGGAATATTGCCTCTACAACGCTAAGAGTGTTGTATTATGTGCTAATTTGTGTCATTTTTCTACTATAAAGTTTTGTTTTTGGGCAGAGAGGAAAAAGAGCTTATTCTGACTTCGAGTTGCAGGTTAGTGAGCTTGAGAACCAGGAAGAGAATAGTGAATCCCAACACAGCATGGATCTGAAAGAAAGTGATTGTGAAGATATTAAATCATACAGCCAAAAAAGTCAAGTGGTTTCGTTTGTGTGGGCTGTTTGCAGAAGCGTAATCCCTTCTTCTTTGCTGGGTACAAAGAAAAATTGGAGAGTACTCACAAGAAATATTAGCAAATTTGTTCAGCTTCGGAGATTTGAACAGTTTTCTCTGAAACAGTGTATGCATAGACTTAAAACATCAGGATTCCCCTTGTTTGCAAACAAGCGCTCCTTGTGCTATTTGAGTAATCAGGGGAAAAGTAGTGCTGGATTGAATGAAGCCTCACCTGAAATGAGGCAAAGAATTGTTGAAAGCTGGGTTTTTTGGGTTTTTTCTTACATAGTCGTGCCACTTTTACAAGCAAATTTCTATGTAACTGACAGCGAACGTGGGAGACAGGAAATATTTTACTACACAAAGTCAGTCTGGGAAAAGGTCAAAAAGAGAGCCATTGCTGCTTTGAAAGACAAGAGTTATGTTCACTTGGATGATGCAACAGCTAGGGACATTGTGAAACGAAGGAAATTCGGGTTCTCAAAGCTTAGACTTCTTCCCAAAGAAAACGGGCTGAGATTGCTTGCTAATCTGAAATCACCGTCAAGAATGCCAAAGTTAGACTCCTATCGCCAAAGGGAACTAGTTGGGGCTCGTGGGAGATGGGAAAGGGTTAAAAAGACATGCAATTCTTATTATTTCAAGTCCGTGAATTGTGTTCTTCGGGAAGCGCATGCAGTTCTTAAGGGAACGCAGCTTAAAATTCCTGAGAAGTTAGGATCATCGGTGTTTGATTACAATGATGTCTACAGAAAGCTTTGCCCATTTTTAATTGGTCTGAAACGGAGTTTTCCGGAAATGCCTGCTGTGTTTTTAATCGCTTCTGATGTATCCAAAGCCTATGATTCAGTCTGTCAGAACAAACTTCTCTCTGTACTAAATGATGTTCTGAGGCATGATAAATATACTCTGAAACAGTTTTCTGAAGTCTGCTGCACCGACAGATGTGTGTGGGTCCGTGAAAATCTTGCGCTCTTGGATGAAAATATCAATTCACGTTTTATATCTGCAATCTCATGCCGATCAACAGACAGCATTCTAGTTGATAAGGTATGTGCTGTCTGTACGGTTAAACTGGAACAATTTTTTTTATTTATTATTTTTTTTTTTTATTGAATAATTCTATGATGAATTTGTCAGAAAGTATTTAATTCTATAATGAATTGGGCCTCCAAATTATTTTCTAGTCTAAAAGACCTTAATTCACCTCGTTAGTCTATCATCCAGGATCTTAAACTAGTTGAATCACTTGATAAGAAGAGTGAGAAACCCCTTATTCCAAGAATGTCTTTAGGAGGAACTGAACTTTGGAATCAGTGCTTTAAATTAACGAGACTGAAACTCTATAGTGTTTTGTCATTTATCCTAATACGGTTCCACGATCTTGTCCATTGTTTTTTTTTTTTTTTTTTTTTTTTTTACATTCAGGAGTGTAGAAAAGTGGTAAAGAAAGAAGAGCTTTTGTTCAACCTGTATGAGCATATAAAGTCCAATATTTTGCAATTACATAAAAAGTTCTATTTGCAACGGGTTGGCATTTGTCAAGGAAGTGTTCTGTCTTCTCTGCTTTGCTCACTCTATTATGGAGATATGGACAACAAGGTCATCTTCCCTTTTCTTGAAAGGGTGAATCAACTTGGTTCGAAAAGCAATGGTGCTTGTCAACTCGCTCCGGGGTCACAAATCACTGACAGCTATTTGCTGCTCCGATTTACCGACGATTTTCTTTTCATTTCGACCTCAAGGAAGCAGGCTGAGAGCTTCTTCTCTAGGCTGTCCAGAGGATTTCGAGACTATAACTGTTACATGAACAAGGATAAATACACCGTCAATTTTGATGTTAGCCATGTCTCAGAAGCACCGTCAAATAGGCTTTGCGTTGGCAAAGATGATGTCTCTTATATTCGATGGAGTGGCTTACTTATCAACTGTACCACTTTAGAGGTTCAGGCAGACTACACAAAGTTAGTTTTTGTTGCAGCTTTCTAATTTTTTTTTTTTAATCTCAAATGTGTAGTGGATGATTACTGCTATTGATAACTTCTATTCTTAGCTGTTATCATCCTACTTTCACCCAAAAAGCTTATATTATCAGGTCGTTCAGTGGAATAGTCGTTAAGCTTTTTATTTTTGTTTTTTTGACGAATGAGTAGTTGGTATATGGAGAGTAATTAAGGCCGTTAGTGAAGACTACATAGAGGAGTAATTCGAAGGGAGAGGATTTCTCTCAGTTAAATCAGCTCTCTCCTTAACAAGTGTTCAGCAAAGTCTTTGGGAAAATATTTTGGCTAGCATTATATTAGTGTTTTTTTTTTTTTTTTTTTTAATAATATCTAGTTTTTGCTGTATTTTTTCGGGAAAAAAAATATTGGTTAGCATCATGTTAGTTTTTGTAACAGTGGCGGTCATTTCTGATTTAGTATATACTTTATTGATAGGATTTTGAAGCCCTATGATATGATACTTTCTTATCTGTATGTATATTTTTTCTTAAACGTAAAAAAAAAATGATTAATTGTAAGCAATTTTTCATTAGTGGAACATCCAGTCCTTAGACTGTAAAAGTAAATAACAGATACGAATTTACAATTTGTGCTGCTCCCTAATATGATTTACCTACTTTGTGTTTTGTTGTAATTTTAAAGGGGTGTAGTCTAGTTGTTACTTTGATCCTCGTGACCTATGTCAGCTGGCTTGATTTCGTATTGATTGTAAATTCTCAAGTCGTCACTTTGATTTGTTTGAAAAGTGAAAAACATCGTCATTTCAATGTATAATTAATTAATTAATAAAGTGTTATCTTTTGTATCAGGTATTTCAATAACCATTTGAGTTCAACTCTTACTGTGAGCTGGCAAGACAAACCTGGTAGTCGATTGGAGCAGAAATTGTGCCGCTTCATGAGACCGAAATGCCATCCACTATTCTATGATCCGAATATCAACTCGCCTGGCGTTGTTAGATTAAATATATTTCAATCTTTTATTCTGAGCGCAATGAAGTTTCATTGTTACTTGCGCGACCTATCGTACATCTGCAAGTTTCCCGCCAGATCTTACTTGAGAACCATTGAGAGTTCATTCAGGTAACGGTCTCCTTAACACAGCTCTCATTTGACTTTATTAATGCAATAAATTTATTGTCTCAAGATTTAACAATTTGGCTTTAGTTATATGCATTTTCTGATAAAGAGAAGGATGAGTTCTCCGAGTCTTGGTCTCGATGCGAATCCGATTCAGCATTTGGGAGACGGGGAAGTAGAGTGGCTTGGACTGAATGCATACATCCAAGTACTGACCAGAAAACAGTCGCGTTATAAAAGGCTTGTGTCGTTGTTGAAGGACAAGTTGTCGATCCATGATTTGTCTTGGAAGAGATCTTCCGACCTTGACTACGCAGTCGATGTGTCGAATTCTGCCTTAGTATGGAAAATCAAGTACTAATGAAACTCTCCAAGGTATGTGACCCAGATTGATTCTTTCTTAGGGTAGTTAAAAGGGTATATATGGTTTCTTGAAGAAACATGTTTACATCTTGTGCCTTTTTTGTTTTTTGTGTTTGTTTTGAATATGCAGGTGATAATGCGCAGCTATTTCTTTTGGCGGACCTTACAACGAAATTGGGCAGGGGTAACCCCTTATTTGTGTTTTCTTTTCTGCTCTCGACCGTCCTTCCGGTTTGCGGGAGGATATTTCGGTCCTATTTTTTAGCCCAATGTATTTCTTTTTATTTTTTATTATTTTTTTCCCTTTGTAGTTAGGCTTCCTACCTCTATTAATACAAAAGATTATTGTTTACAAAAAATGTGCAGAGCTAGTCCAGTTCAAGCTTGATTTTAATTGTTTTGAGATAAGTATCTTTTCTGTTTTATTTTTTATGCAAGTGATTGAGAGCGATTATAATGGCCTATGGAAAGATAAATCATGGATATCCGTACTAAAACTACAACCTATGACCAATGTTTGAAATTTCGCTAGCTGTTGGTTTGTCAATGAATCCATTTTGGGGAAATGCCGAAATAAAAGTGATGAACTTTTGGTTGTACATTTAAATTGTTTCGTAGGTTCTTCGTTTCCTTTTTTAGGGTGCATTGGAACGATTATTCAAACTTGGAATCGCAGTTTATTATCTTAGACGCATTGAACGATAACAAACCAAAATAGATTTGAACACCAGTAACGATCAAATGATGATGTATAATATGGCTCGGATGCGCACATTGAGAAAGATATGCCCTTGGACAGTCGACTCTATGGTGGTGCACGAACCACGCTCGACTTGTCAGAGATATGTTCAACTTTGTTGATGCAGTCCATGGAAAAACTTGGTTCGATTTTGTCGTCATAGTCATTAACAACAATAAACTTCAATCAAGTTCTTTTGATGTGCCGAAAGCCTCGTGCACAATCTATATATGTATAACACGTTTTAAATTGTTTAAACAAAGCTCCGATTTCCAACTTACTTGGCCTTTAATTATAATTCTTCAGAGGGGGAGGGAGAGGGAGAGATTCATCGTTTTCCATTCTTATCTTTCCATTTTCTTTGTTCATGTATATCACAGACGTTTTAAGTGCCATTTAATGCCTTAAACATGAATAAAAAATTGTGGCTTCCCTCGGGCGTTCACCTTGTTCCCCCTAGGCCAGACATCAACCATAGCAAGTGTCCGCTTCGTAGTGCTTCTTGCTATGGATAGGACATTCATCTCAAATCTCCCACCTACCTCATACACATTGAGCACTGTCTCTGAGACTAACGCCCGCTCCACAAAATAACTCTGTGTTTTCAGTTTTTATTTTTTTTATTTATCTCATTCCTTGCGTGAATCTTTTTAGTTAATCAGTTAGAGTGGTCTCTGTCAGACAGATCATAGCATAAAGCAAATAGAACATTGTAGCATAAGCTTGCAGATTTTGCACTAGGGGGTGGATATGTTGACGACTTGACATGCCGACGCCTTGTAAGAATGTTGCGGAGTCTTATCGAGTTGAATGTAACCGGAGATGAGTGTAAATGTAGTATATTTGTATTTTGGAAATTATGCCAATGCTCACCAATTATTGAGAAACCATTTATTTGTTGACGGATGGTTATGGTGGTTGAGTATTTCGTGGTGAATTTTTTTCTTAAGCGGCGAGATTGAAAAAGATGAAGGGGGGGGCTATGTATTTATTGGATGCCATATTGTTAACTTGAGAAATTGGAGAGAATTAGTGTAAAGTCCTAAATTTTAAAAAGAGATTTATAAATAAGTAGTCATGATCTTTTAAAATAATAGTCAACGTTTGTTTTTTATTAAGCAATTAGCCAAAAAATAATAATATACCTAAAATACCCTTTTCCCCAATTCATCAGACAAACTTGGAGCCTTTCACGTCAGAAAACCGTAACTGAGAGAGAGGCCAAACCCAAACCCAATCCCTCGCCATTCTCGCCGGCCTCCAACTTTGCGATGTCCTCTTCGCGTTCATCCTCCGTCTCCGACAACGATGGATCGCCTGAATCCGCCACACAATCCCCGTCGGAAGCTCCGATGTCATCAAATGGAGTCGGAGCTGAGCGTGAGATAATGAGCGACGGCTTCGATTCCGCCGCGAGCGGAGTCGAGCTGGAAGATCCGTCGAGCCCTAGAAGCAGCGGATATGCCGGAGGGAGAGGGAGTAGCGGCCGCGGCTCCGGTGTACACGACCCACGGCTACGGCTCCGACACATCCTGGCTCTTCCAGAAGATCTGCATCTCCATCGCCCGCTGGGGCTACGCCGTCTTCGCCGCCAATCTCCTCGGCCACGGCCGCTCCGACGGAATCCGCGGTTACCTCGGCGACATGGACGCCGTCGCCGCCGCGTCGCTCTCCTTCTTCCTCGAAACTCGCCGGAGCGCCGATTACTAGTTCTGGAACGCAACTAGTGGAGCTGACCATTTCCTAGTCTCTCGCCATGATTGGGTACATTAATTTTTTTCTTTTTAAGTCTCAGTGTCTGTGTTTGAACTTTGAACGTGGAATATAACATGGAACTTTTTTTTCTTTTTTTTTTTTGTTATTTGGAATTTGGATGTAGTGAAGAAAATAAGGAAAAAATATATGAGAAAAAATTTAGTCATTCAAATTTGTACATCTAGGGCTCACAGTTACGTCTCTCTACTAAATATCCTTTATTTTCTTTCATATATTTTTTTAATAATTTTATTTGCTGCTTGATTGATTAACTGTTAATTTAAATTTAAGATTAACTAATTGATTATTAATGTTAAGTTAATCCTATTTACTTTTAGATTAACCCTCGAGTCCAGTTATCAACGCTCGGCATGATCGGAAAATCCTGCTCCGTCATCAACGCCCTCTGGATTGCCACCGCATCGAAGATCCACGTCGACACTGCCGCCGGCGCGGAGATCTCCGACCACGTCGTCACCGTCGTTGTGCCCGCCGGATCTACGACCAAGGTCTCTCTGCGGAGTCAAGTCGGCGGCAGAGGTTCCGGCTAACACACTTCTAACACACTTATTTTATGGTTAATCTATTAGATTAACTAGAAAATGTATTAGCAATTCTATTGAAAGTGTTTGTCCTAGAATTTTCTAACAAATATGTAGTAAATCGGATTTACTGTTATATTTATCATATAAACGAATGATTTACTCAATGGTTAATATGATTTATTGTCGGATTTACTGTCCTCGATTGTTCACGGAAATAATTAGTAAATCGTATTTACTGTTAGATTAACTAATCCTCATCTCTGATACTTTTACTGTTAGATTTATTGTCTTCGATTGTTCATGGAAATAATTAGTAAATCGTATTTACTGTTAGATTTACTCAATAAGATTTATTGTCGTTCTTGTTACGGTAAATAAGATTTACTTTTGTTCTTGTTACGGTAAATAAGATTTACTATTGCTCTTGTTACGGTAAATAAGATTTACTGTCGTTCTTGTTACGGCAAATAGGATTTACTGTAGTTTTTATTATTGTTAATTAGATTTACTAAATTTTTTGTTATGGACGATATTATTTACTATGATAGTTAATAATATTAACCTAAGGGTACTATTGGAATATTGAAATGTTGTCATGATAAATTGGCTATTTTCCTAAATATGTTAATAGTTGGGCTATAATTTTAAAGTAGGAGTGTTGTTTTGGCTAATTGTTTAGCCGGCCCTTTTAAAAATTACTCACAATGGGAAAATTTAGTGGAAATTGTAGGGAGAATGTTGATGTCAAGAATCACACTAAAACAGTCTCAACAACTTATGATGAAATTGAGTCGATTTGAATTTGTATTGGACCTCAAATTTCTGTAACTAGCTTAAACTCAATTCCAACTTATGAACAAAAAAATATGTCAATTCCAAAAAACACAAGCAAGAAAAAACGGGTCTTTTGTATTAAAAACTTTATCAAAATAATTACAAGAGGATAATATTAGCAAAGTGAAGTGAAATAATAAGCAGATGTAACGTGCGTATTTGGGCATATCGACCAGGTCTTTATAGCTGGAGAGAGTGGTTAGCGAACTCCGATCTTCTGCGCCATGTCGTGTGTTAAGCTCGGATCTATCCATCATTCAGTGTGACACTTGTCGAGATTGAAACGGTTTTTTTGGGACGGTTAGGAGATGTGTACTTCGGTGGGCAATATGTGTCTTCAGTTTGAATGAACTGAATCATCTCACGACGAAGATCAGCGCGCGACTATATACCGATGTAAGGTCGATGATTTGCTATTATTGGTCCAACTTTGCAGTTTCGGGCCGCGCTTGGCCAGTGTTGGACTTGATCCAATATGTTATTAACGGGGGACGAAGTTCAACATCAACAAAGAATAAGTGTTTAAAATAGTGGCAGATATACCGTGGGTATGTCAGAAATTATTGAAACTTGGTTAACAAAACGTCTATGAGTTACAATGCGCGAAGCAGGGCCGATCCAATATTTACCGAGGCCTTAGGCAAGAATTAAAAATAAGCTTTTTATAAAATATGTAACAAAAATATATGATATTTTAAAGTAAATATATATATATATATATATATATATATTTATAGATATATTGTCCTTTATAAATTAAAAAAATGTCCTAAATTATTTGATTTTATTTTTAATACATCTCACTATTAGATTTAAATTCATCTTCGTTTGGGTATTCCATATATGTTTTGATAATTTACTTTAAGAAAACTCATAGACATCATATATAAAAAAAAAAGTATACATATAAATTATTAACAAAATAGTTTTTTTTCATGCGAAAATTGGTTACGATTTTCTTTCTTCTTTTACAATGTTAGCATACTTATTTCTTGTAATTGCGTTGTTTTTTTTTAAAGTAAATTTGAAGTGTAGTGTATAGATATAAATAAAGAATAATAACAAAACTTATTAGGTGATAATGGGTCAGTAAACATTGACAATTGAAAAGTTTTCACTGGTAATACAAAACTGGAAAAAAAACGAGGAAATGGCGGCATAAAGACCCAATATTTTCGGATTATAACATTTAAGTTCCCAACGTTAAAAAGTTGTGGGATAAATACCCAAACTCAACAATTTGTCCCTCCGTTACAATTTCTACCGTTAAATTAAATGTCGAGACACGTGTCAGAATCTGAGAATGGCATTGATTATATGAGAAAAATTAAATAAAAACAAATTATTAAAAGAAACCTCTCTCTCTCTCTCTCTCTCCGCTGAACAAAGAAAAAAAAAACAGACCATCAGGGAGGAGGAATTTGGTCTTCGACGGAGTTTGAATCGTCACCGAAGGAGTCCACTGAGACTTCATCTCCCTCGCTCGATCGTTCCGAGATCGGACAAAATCTTTCTGGCTTCTTCCGTGAGGCTTTTCCTTGATCCTAAAGCCTTCGCTATCTGTTTCGCGGCGGCGATTAAATCCTCTTCTTTCTCTAGTTCTCCGATCCCGAGCTCGCAATCCGCCATGGCCACAGAACAACAAAGCTCAATTGATGGATTTTTTATTTTTTATTTTTTTATTTTTTTTTGTTTTTATTTTTTACCACTTGCTGAACCAAATTGACTTGGAAAGCTCAGCCAAAAGCATTTAATCACAGAGAGAGACGCTTTGTGGTCGACTCTTCATAGCCACCATTTCACGGCAATAAATGCAAGCCTGTACTGTAAATTAAAAAAAAAATAAAAAAATCAGACCTAAAAAAAACAACGTCAATGGAAAAGCAAACACAGAACCAAAAGTTCAAGGCTTTTACGAGAAACCTAAAAAAGCTTCGTACCTCTCTCAGTAAGTGATTTAGATTCACAATTGGAAATAAGATAAGAACAGAGGATCATGAAATGAGAGCAAGGTTGAAGATTGATCAATAAGGCTATTCAAAGTTCAAACAGCTCAAAACACGGATCGTACGGACTTGTTGACTTGCAATAGTGTGTGCTTTATAATTTAGGGGTGTAACCGGTTGGGCACTTGCTATCAGTCTGAACTTTCACAACTATTTCTTTGTTCAGCGGAGAGAGAGAGAGGTTTCTTTTAATAATTTGTTTTTATTTAATTTTTCTCATATAATCAATGCCATTCTCAAATTCTGACACGTGTCTCGACATTTAATTTAACGGTAGAAGTTGTAACGGAGGGACAAATTGTTGAGTTTTGGTATTTATCCCACAACTTTTTAACGTTGGGAACTTAAGTGTTATAATCCGAAAACATTGGGTCTTTATGCCGCCATTTCCTAAAAAAAAAACAATACGCTTTTTTGCTATTTTGAAGTCTATAACTAACTACAAGATTTAAAAAATAAATGAGCTTTTTTTTTCCCCAAAAGTTTTTTTTGCATTGAGGGTAATGTTAATCACATTCACGAGAATCTTTTGATTACCTTATTTGGTATGAATTAATACTAAAAAAGATTTGCGAGAATGCAATTATCTAGGTAATCATGATTACCTTAGAATGAGATAATCTTAGTGCCACCAAAAATATGTTATTCAGATTATAACCACATCATGAGAATTCTTATAAATATTTATTTATTCTTTATTTTACATACGTACATATTTCTTTCTTTACTACGTACATGTTATTTGTTTTGTATACATATGATAGCTGTTATATTATAATATATGATTTTATATATTATATACGTAGATATATATATGGAATATTATATATTATATATGATGTTTCCTTTAGAAATATAATGTCATTATATTTATATACCTAGATACTAACTCTACAATATATTATATTATAGATGGTTAAATTTTACATGTCAATAAATAAACTAAAAATATAAATTTATTTTAATAAATAAGGATATTAAGTTATATAACCATATATGCTATAGTGTTTTGTAATATAGCCCACGTTTTGTAAATATCCTGTAAATAGCCAAGACACCTTATTTACGGGATATAAAATGACTCTTATAACCCAGCCAATTCCCGCCCATTATTTACAACCCATTAATTAAAAAGAAAATCAAATTTTCGGCCATAACTGCAATCTGCTGGAAAATTTCAAATTCTCACGTTTGAAACTTCCTAATCGGTTTCAATATTTTATTCAAATTTTAAAAAAATAACTGTCTAATTTGAAACACTTGGCCGAAATTAATAAAGGGCAAACATGTAAAAATAAGCAGTTAATAGGATGCCACATATGCAACTTGGTTATTTACAAAAGGCTGGCTAATTTACAATTCCTATAATTTAGGTGGCTTACGTAGTTAATTTTTTTTTTGTAATAAATAAGTTGTTATTTAATTATTTTTACTTTAAACAAAATAATATAAAATGTTAACGCTCGGATCTGGGTTAACACTAAAGAGTCGTCGGCGATTCAGCCCAGGACCGGACTCTGAGGTCGCATGTAAGTTGTGTGTCACCAAATGCCTGAAGTTGCCGACCTCTAAGAGATGGCCAGTGATCTATTATGTTCGTCGCGTGTGAAAGAAAATAAAGATGAACTAGAGAGACCCTGAATGTTTCTCTTCAGCGGGCACTCCGACGCTCAACATAGTATTGGTGTAATGTAAGCGTGTATGGAGCAAACGTCCTCTAAGCTCGGAAGCGTACTAGAGCGGATTTAGTGATTTAGAGTGAGAATCTCAGAGAGTATGTGCTTGCTCAGGTTATGAAAGCTTATAGTTTATGAGGTGATGATTCTTATTTATAGGAGTTTTGGAGCAGTGTCAACGCACGGACTGGGCGGTGAGGAGAAAGCCCGCGGATTTTTGTCAAAAAGGCGTCATGCGAGGCGTTGATCGTTGAGACGGGGCTTGTGTGACCCTCGACGAGGCCCGTGGGGCCGTGGCGAGATGTCGGCGGAGCCTTGTACCCATAGGCGGGGCCTGCTAGGTGCTCCGGGCGGACCCCCCGAGTGGGTTCACCACTCTAGTCTGCGAGGCCTGCCCGAGGAGGGTTGGACCTCGCCGGGAGGTATGCAAAGCCTTAGGTTTCGATTCTACATTTCGCGGAGCATGCTCCTTGAGAGAAGGGCTCCGTAAGCCCTTTTACCAAGACTTCTGGGCCCCGCTGGAAGTTCGCGAGGCCTGCCTTCGTGGGCTGGGCGTTGCTTGAAGCTTGCGGTGTCCCCTTAGACCCTTGGTGCCGTGGTCTGGCCGTCTATGTTGGTGATTATTGCACCTTGATAACCATATTAAGTGCGGAAAAGATTAATTACACTAACAAGATCTAATTAATATTATGGTTATCTAACAAGATCTAGGTTTACTTATTAATTATTCATGAAAGCAATATCAAGTAACCAATAGGAGCTAGGTTCAGAGATTCAGTAATACTTACATGTTTTGGATCAGCTACTGAATCTTCAAGCTTTAACTCCTCCGTCTTCAGTCTTAAAAAGACTATCTTCAACATTTTAGCTCATTCTTCAAGCTTTATTCCTCGATACTCTGAACTCGTATATGACGACACCGTAATCTTCCGAAATGTAATCTCCGATACGAATAAGAAAGATGACTGGGCACAATCTTTATCTCATTACGATCTACAACGAGGTGTTTAGATCGCATCGTGTTTATGATATTGGAATCAGGAGTTCCAAGAGGGGAGAGGGAGAGTCGGCCGAGAGAGAGAGAGAGAGAGAGAGAGAGAGAGAGAGAGAGAGGCTCTCTTGGTTGAAAATTTCTAATGCACAAAAGTGTGTTTTTCTCTTCTCATGAACCCCATATTTATAGTAGTGGAAATGATATATTCTTGGTAGTTTCCAAAATATATTATTTCCTGTTATTTTGTTCACACTAGTGAATCAAAGCTTGTCAATTGAATCTCATCTCATGAATCTTACTTTCTCTCTTAGCTAACAGATCAATATTTATGAGATTTTATTTCCTGTTTAAATATGAATATTTAGTAATGAGAGAATAAATGAAAATATATTATTTCATTTTAAATATTATTCTCTCATGAAGGAGAATAAACGACAATATATTATTTTCTGACAATATCTTATTTCCTTTTAAATATTATTCTCATTAATATTCATGAGAGATAATAAATGACAATATCTTATTTCCTTTTAAGTATTATTCTCATTAATATTCATGAGAGAGAATAAATGACAATATCTTATTTCCTTTTAAATATTATTCTCTCCTCATATTCGTGAAAGAGAATAAATGACAATATCTTATTTCCTTTTAAATATTTTTATCTCTCCTTTATTTAAACAACTAAAGAGAAAATATTGGTAAGTACCAATATATGGCATGTACGAATTTCTATCTCTCGGCCAAGGAGGATTTGCGCAAATCATGTGCCAAAGTCTCCTAAACTTCGTGCACCTCATTTTGTGTAAGACTCAATTGCTTAAAACGCTATTAATGATTTATTTACTTGGTCCAACAATAAACTAATAAGTAATTGATTAATTATTTACTTGATTAAACAATAAATAATTATTTAATTATGCAAATACCCATATTTCAAAATTGATGCTGTCAATCAACAGCTAGTGAGATTATAATAATGAAAACATTATTATTCGAAAGTTCTTATCCGCCTTTATCAGAGCCGAATGGGGGACTATATATGGACATAATATTAGAAGCTTAACAAATCCGATGAAAAACGAAAAAGTCATTTCTATTTTCTACATCGATTTGTCTAATCTTGGTCAGACTCCATATTGCAAGCCAAGAGTGAATCCTCCTTGGTACTAGAATTATATTTACTCATCCTGATGAGTGTCCACTGATATAGTCAATTCGTGATCAAGATCCTTCAGGTTCAGCTGTGTCGAGAAAAGTCAATTATTCCGTTATACTTTTCTTGACACCTATAAGCTCTTAGCATTGTTGCTTCTCCAGCGAAAGATTCTTCCAAACGTACAAACTTCGGAAGTGCGCGCAATATATCGGTTCTGGAATCAACCCTTAGGTGAGAAAACATTTACCTTCTTTCAAGAAGCCTGGATTCCATATCTGTAAATCACTTCATACTCGAACCATGTTCTGCAATGCTCCCAAGACATAAGCTGTGATTAGCATGATACTGACCTTTTAGCGAATGAGTCAAAGAGTGCGGTAACATAATCCAGTGTTCATGATCACTTTAGGATTTTGATCAAGTCTCATTGTAACCATCATTTGTGATCGCGGTTAGTGTGTCGTAACAACCCTTAAACGACACATCTACAAGCAAGATCTATCCGGGTCGTACACTTACCACAAGTGTAGAATGCTCCTACTAAGTGATCAACCTTCACTTGTGTTCCACATATATGATTTCAGATTCAGCTACCCAGGCATAAACCAATCATCGACCAGTTTTAGTTCACCGCCCGATCTCAGATGTCGTGCATGTGACTCAGTTCGATACGGAGACTATTAGTTGATGAATGTTTGATAAATCTTAATCCATAAGAAATAATGCTTTCAATTCGAATAACTTATAAATGTCAAAACTTTATTTTATTAATATTTCAACGAGAATTTACAAAAATATGTTCTCGTCGGCAAGAATTCCTAACAGTCTAGGCCTCAATGGAAGCCCGCGAAACCTACCTCGTGCTTGCAGGATTTCGCCTGTGGCTCGCAAGGTCTGCCTGGGCCGTGCCTAGGGTTTGGTCGGATTTGGGCTAGGGTTTGTCGTATTTTGCCTTTTTCCGGGAGTCGATTTTTTCCCTATAACAAAAAAAAAAAAAAATTATGCATGAGAAATTATATTCATTGTCGTTTTGTTTTTGTGGCACAAATTTTTAATTTTTATTATTTCGTGTTACACTTTTTTTTTTCAAAAGGGAAAAAACTCCAACCACCATAGATCAACTTGGTCAAAATCAAAACAAAAAGACATGAAGCACGTATATAAATTTATTATGATGAAACTGAAAAAAAAAAAATATTGGGCGGTTAACATTAGATAAGGTTGTATTCTTACATTCTTCAAGAATCTGATTACTTTAATCACATCCGCATGAATGTATTCTCTAAAATGTGATCACATTTCATTACTTCCAATCAAATACACTTAGGCAATTACCTACTTCGCTAAAGGATAAGGCCGGCACTAGCATGGAGGTGCCAAGGTTTAAAACATCACTAAATATTATTTTTATTTTCTGATTCACATATTTTTAGCAACTTCCAAAATAAAAACTCTAATGTAAATAGTTGCTCAAAATGAATATTGTTTATCACTTTTTTAATTTTGTTTATAAGATTGTGTTATATTTTATTATTTTATTTAGGGGTGGCAATTTGGGCCGGACACGAGACACGGCACGGTTACGACACGGTTTAAATGGGTTTGGGTCGACCTTAAATGGATCTGGATCCATCCGTGTCGAACACGATTAACACGATTAAATAACGGGTGAACACGACACGAACACGACAACCCATTGGGACCCGATTAGACACGAATATTAAATGGGTAAACACGATCAAACCCGTAATGACCCAGTTAAAATATTAAAAACAACTATCAAATTAAATTATAAGAATAAATATTATATACAATACAAATTATAAGTGAAGTGTATCCACTTTACATAGAATAACCTCTAGTTAATGATTTGTTGGAGATACATTGCTTTTTGAAAGATTGTGTTTGAACTTCTCTTTTGTATTACAAATATTATGTTGGTGGCTTAGTTGATTATATGGAGTATTTTTATTAATTACTTATTATGACTAATTTTTTAATTAATTTGATTTAGAGAATTTTTATATTTTGAAATAAACATGTGTAAGGGCCTAAACCGATTCACGTGTTCAAACGGGTTTAGTGGTCTAAATGAGTTTGTGAGTCTAAGTGGGTTCGTGGGTTACATGGTCCATTAAGACACGATTAATAAATGGGTCTTAATGGGTTGGGTCTGGGTTTGGCAAAAACATAGTGGGTCGGGTTTGGGTTTTGCTCCTAGACACGATTAATAAATGGGTCGGGTTTGGGTCTGTCAAAAAATACATGAAAACGAATAGGACACGACACGAACACGACACGTGACCCGAATTGCCACCCCTAATTTTATTCGATTTTTTTTTATATTAAAAAAACAGAGGTGATTACTCTTTGCACATAAGATAAAACAACTTTTGTAGCACATCCCTCCCTTTAGAGTCTAAACTAAAGCTCAATGATTTTATATCATATCATATTGTCAAAAAAATTGCGGGGTAATGACGTGAGACTATGGTGACTGTGGTTTTTTTAGGCTTAAAAAAAAGGCAAAACCGCGAACCTACCGTCCATTGATAATGAAGAATGCCAAAAAGCTGTGTTCTTCTTTATTAGATAACAACGATTTTCAAGATTGGTCGTGAGAAGCGCCTCAAAATTGTTTTTCAGAGAGAGAGAGAGTGAAATTCGGGGATATGAGACGAGATTTTGGGAATTTTAATTTTTCATGCCACGTCACGTCGCACCCTATCCTTCTACAATCAAATAATGAGAGAAGCAGATAAACGTAAAAAAAAAAAAAAAAAAAAATTGATAATGAAAGCAATCTATCGTGAAGTATGTGTTGGTGAAGCACCCATAGTGTTTTAGAAACAAATGGCCTCTGCAATGGCTTCCACTGTACTGTCAAGCATCCCAAGCAGGTCACACAAAGTCTGCGTTGGGAACGGAGGATTGGCATCAGGAAAAGCTGTGACGAAAGGCTTACTCAGCAGCAAAACTCGATGGAGATTGAATGCGTCAAAAGGAGTGTCGAGTGTGTGCGAGCCGTTGCCGCCGGATAGACCTCTGTGGTTCCCCGGCAGTTCTCCCCCGGAATGGCTCGATGGCAGGTTTCCTCTTCTCTATATATCCCTCTCTACATTTTTTTTCGCATTATTCAATCTGGGAATAATGACTTCTTACCTTTGTTTTTATTTCAGTCTCCCCGGGGACTTCGGCTTTGACCCTCTCGGATTGGGTAACGCGACCACTGGTTTTAATCGGTCGTGAAAAAGAATGGTCTCGTTGTATGGATTAGGGCAATGCTTGGTCTGGTCCGATCTCAAACTGGTGAAAAAATCGGACCGGACCATTTTAGTCACAAAACCGTTTTCACTGGTTTGATCTGGTCTGGCTTGGTCCGGTTTAAACTAGTTTTCTCTAGTTTGGTTTGGGTTGGTCCGGTGTGGTTTCGAACAATTTTGAGCCGTTTTAGACCGTTCAGACCATTTTTTGACTTTTTTATTTTTATTTTTATCGTAGCACTACATTGCAAACCGTTGTTACAGGAACCTAAAACGAATATTAAAGCAGATATGGTTGTATAGGGTCGGACCCGGAGCTTCTGAAATGGTTCGCACAGGCGGAGCTAATCCACGGGAGATGGGCGATGCTGGCGGTGGTGGGGATCCTGGTTCCGGAGTGGCTCGAAAGGCTCAGATTCATCGACGACTTCAGTTGGTTCAACGCGGGGAGCAAAGACTACTTCACGGACCAAGCCACGCTCTTTTTTGTTCAGATGGGGCTGATGGGGTGGGTGGAGGGGCGTCGGTGGGCCGACATGGTCAGCCCGGGCTGCGTCGACATCGAGCCCACGCTGCCCAACAACACCAAGCCCACCCCTGACGTGGGCTACCCGGGCGGCCTCTGGTTCGACTGGCTCAACTGGGGCAGAGGCTCGCCCCAGCCCGTCATGATCCTCCGCACCAAGGAGATCAAGAACGGCAGGCTCGCCATGCTCGCTTTCGTTGGCTTCTGCTTCCAAGCTATCTACACCGGCACCGACGACCCTATTTACAATCTCACCGCTCACCTTGCTGACCCTGGCCATTGCAACGTTTTCTCGGTTAGTAACAATTGCCCTTTTCTGCCATTATGATATGTGCCGTCTCTTCTTTACTCATTAGTATCTCTGCATGCAGGCTTTCACTTCGCATTAATTGAGCGTTGGTTCGCTAGTACTGGCATAATTTCTATATATCTCAGGTTATGCTGTGGTATCTAATTATTTGTTTTAATACCTTTGAGCCATATGTAGCTGAACACTTGTACATACCAACAGCAACAAAAATGAAAGGATGAGTCGTAGTGACTTCGACTTGTGCTGTTTAATTACGCTGATGAGCAACATGTTGTTTCTATTCACCAGCCAATTAAGTTCAGTTAAAAATGACCCAAATCTAGCTTATATGTATGTCAGAGCACATTGAGGAGGTAAAGATAGCTGAACCGACCTCTGTTAAAATAATATTAACCTCTCTTCTTCCTCACTCCCTCCAATTATATTCTTAGAATTCTCATGCAAACCCAGTAACAATATCCCAAGCATGTCACACTTAAACCACAACAAGAAGACCAAACTAAAGCATGTTACCGCTACTGTCACCACCTCAAAACAATTACCGCCGCTTCTAGTGACAGAGCAAAGAATTTATGGGGACAAATTTTAAAGAGGACGCGCACGAGCGAACCACACGCCACGCCAAGAAGACGCGTACTGCACCAGGTGGGCTGCGCGCCGTCCGAGGAGAGCGCCCCGCGCGTGCCTCGGATCAGCGCGCGCGCGGAGAACATGGTGCGCCACACAAAGCACCCTGTGCGCTGCGCACCCACGCTACTCCTCTTTTTGAGGAGAGCGCGCTCTCCAATCCCACACGGACGACCTAAGGGCCTCTTAGGCCCCTCCAACTATCCCCCAAGTGAGGGTTATTCGACACATTCATTCCAAGTCACTCTCAGACTCCTCTTTGCTTCTCTGGATGCCATCTTTGGCTTAAACCACCCTCTACAAGATTTCTCGCTCTCAGAGATTCCGAAACGCTCCCGGGGACTCTCGAGCGTTGCTTCTTCTGACTGAGCACTTAATCTAGAGCCCAAGCGCTCCTAGGATTTTCCACTGAAAATCCCCTACGCATCTAGCACACTAGACGTGTCCACTATTTTCGACAGAAAATCGCCTACGCGTCCTGCACGCCCGCCATTCTCTCTCGGGTGACTCGATTCTAGAGTTGAGATATCGCTCGGGAAAAACTCGGCGCTACGTCTCCTCTTACGAGCATGCACCCCAGGCTCCGCGCCTCATACAACGTTACATACGCCTTGAACTATGTTACGACTTGATCCCTATTCACACGGGTACGTAGGCAGCGTACACAAAAGGCACGGTCACTCCCCCTATTCACCCATTCTCTCCTCTGAGAAACCATCCGACTGGAGGAAACCCAACTCGAGACTTTCGAGCTCACACCTTGGCTCGGGTGCGGCCACTTGGTCCGACCTTGGGTCAAACCGCCCAAAACTTTAAATCGTTGTTCATTTTCGTGCGACAACAGCAATCAACATAGTTCTGCAATAATAATCAATTCATACTGAATCGGAAACAAATTTATAATTGTAACTACTAAAACTAATCAGAAAATAGCTTCTTAAAATTTGAATAAAAAATGTGTAAAAATAATTAGGGTTAGATCAAGAGATTTGTTAACAAATAGCCACTTAATTTTAGGTCTTTTAAAATAATAGCCAATTTTTGAGGTATATTATTAAGTAATTAGCCAAAGAATTTTTAATGAGCCTAAAATACCCTTAACTCTAACCCATTTCCTTTCGCTCTTCCAAACACTCACTTGTCTCTTTTTCTCTCCACCAAAAAACCTCCATCACCGTCACGACGCCAAAATCCTAGACGACCACAACCTCACCGGAAAAAATGGCAACGTCCACAGCTGCGTCGGAATTCTCTGACGGACTGGTCTTGAGTCTCGTCAACAAGTGTCTCCAAGCTCTTCGCAAGAAGCTCAGCCGAATCTCGTGCCGATGGGCTTCCGGTTGCAATTCGAGATGGTGAAGGTGTTGGTAAAGGCGTGCTGATGGAGGAGGAACCGGGCGAAGGTGGAGGGGGCGGTACATGCGGCGGTGGAGGTGCGATTTCATATTCTAGGGTTTTTTGTTCGACAATTAATCCGATTAACTGTTGACAGTTAATCTCGATTAACTGATACAGTTAATCTCGATTAACTATCACGGTTAATGTGATTAACTGTGACGAACTTCTTCCGAAAATGATTTCGAACATCGGCGAGTCTCATGGTTGCGCCGATCCGGACGTTCGAATGTTGCAAGTTCAATTCTGCATATTAGCAGTGATAGTTAATCGGATTAACTGTGAAAGTTAATTCGATTAACTGTAACGATCCTCCTCCGGAAATGATCTCGAACATCAGCGAGTCCCGCGGCTGTACCAATCCGACCGTTGAAGGTCGCAAGTAGTTTTGAAATCGTTGGAAGAAGCTGAGATTTGAGAGCTTCGTCGCCGAATGTCAAGACCTCGTTTTTGACGTAGACGAGCGAGACTCGACGGAGAATGGAGCAACGTTGGAGGCGATCCAGTTAACGGCGGCATTCGGATAAGAGGCTAGGGTTGAGATTTCGTCGTTTGAAAATTTGATGAAAATCGGATTCCGGCGTCTCCGACGGCAGAGATGACAATTAATAAGATTTACTGTTGTTCTTGTTACGGTTAATAAGATTTACTATTGTTCTTGTTATGGGTAATGAAATTTACTATTTTTCTTGTCATCGTTAATATTATTTACTCTGACAGTTAATAATAACTCTTAAGAGTATTATTGGAATGTTATTATAACAAATTGGCTACTTTCTTAAATATGTTAATAGTTGAGCTATAATTTTAAAATAGGGGCTGTTTGGGCTGATTACCTAGCCCGCCCTTAGATCAATATATTAAAAAAATTGAAAAGTTCGTTAATAATAAATTGATCAATTTTATCTTGCATAGTTAGTTATAAATCTATAGAAATAATTATTGATTTACAAAGAAAAAGACTAACAATATGTGGGGGTATAAAAATTCAATTATTTAAAACATTTATTTCGGATGGGCTTTCGCCCGACCATAGCCCAGTATCTATTTTGAAGATCGGCCCACGGAATCAATTTTGAGCCTAGTTCGATTTCGACAGATCGACCCAAGCCCAATCACACTTTTCAGCTCGACCACGTCCGCCTGGTCAGAAGAATCGGTCAGTCAAAGAGGAGACCACGCCGCGAAGGCCGGATCCGAGACGACTGCACCCTTGACGAGGAGAGCGGATCAAGAAGCACGTGTCTTCAACGAAGAAGCTCCGCCTCGTCTATAAATAGAAGATCGGATGTCGATTCGCGGACAGGGAAGATTACGATTTTTTATCTATCAATCATTATTAAGGAAATATTCTACTACACCGAAATTAATTAATTAACTTAACTAAGTTAATTAATTTACTCTGGCTTGAAAGACTATTTTTTCGAAGTAAATTAACTTAACCTAACAAGTTAATTAATTTACTTCGCTCTGGTAAGCTATTTTCTTAAGAAAATGAAACTTTGACTGTTTTTTAAAAAGATGGAAGTTTTTGGGCTACTGGACTAATTTCCCCTATATACAATATTTAAGATGAAAATATTCACAACCTTCATAATTTGGATACAAACGATTTAAAACTAAAGCTGAGTCCAGCTCGCCAGTCTGACTAGACGGTGTCAACGGTGCACATGTGTTTGGTATTTTTAATACACTTCGAACACTAATTTCTCATTCAAATTTAGCTTCAAATTTAACAAATAAATAATTAATTTTATATTTCTCGCAGCGATGAATAAGAATATGATCTAAAATAACAAATTTGATGAGTAGTGGCGCCACTCAACAAATTAGGGGTGGCAATTTGGTCCGAACACGAAACACGAAACGGTTACGACACGATTTAAAGCGGAATTGGATCTTAATAAATGAGTCGGTTCTTAATTGGATCGAACACGCTAACACGATTAAATAATGGTTCAAAACGACACGATTACGGTAACACGATAAAAAACCGATTAACACGATTATTAAATGATCGACACGAAACACGATTACGACTTGCACGAATATGATCCAATTAACACGATTACGAGTAATAACACGATTACGATCCATTTAAACACGATTAATATTATATATGTAAAATTATAAATTTATAACTATAAACATAAAATTATAATTATAAACATAAAATTGATATTCGAAAATATGATATAATAAAATAAAGTATATTCGTATAAATATCAATTCACGTATGATAATATATAGTCAATAGTATACCAATTGACTTAACTCGAGCAATCAAAATTACTATAATATCATAATAACGTATTAAATTCAATTTTATTTTATTTCAGTTTTAATTCAATTCATATCGAACAATCACGATTCACAATCACAATAACTATAGTTTCATAATAATGTATCATATTCAATTTTATTGAATTTCAATTCAATTAAATTCATATTGAAAAATAACAATTTAAAATTGACAATTACAATAACTATTATCTCATAACAACGTATCATATTCAATTTTATTTTATTTTATTTCAATTCAATTCAATTTATATCGAACAATTTCAATTCACAATCACAATAACTATCATCTCATAATAATGTATCATATTCAATTTTATTGGATTTCAATTCAATTCATATTGAAAAATTACAATTTAAAATTGACAGTCACAATAACCATAGTCTCATAATAACGTATCATATTTAATTTTGTTTTATTTCAATTCAATTCAATTCATACCGAACCATTACAATTCACAATCACAATAACTATCATATCATATTCAATTTTATTTGATTTTAATTCAATTCAATTCACAATCATAATAACTATCATCTCTTAATAACGTATCATATTCAATTTTATTTTATTTTAATTCAATTCAATGCACAATCACAATAACTATCATCTCACAATAACGTATCATATTCAATTTATTTGATTTCAATTCACAATCACAATAACTATAGCATCATAATAACGTATCATATTCAATTTTATTTGATTTCAATTTAATTCAATTCATATCGAGCAATCACAATTTAAATTTGACTATCACAATAACTATAGTCTCATAATAACGTATCGTATTCAATTTTATTTGATTTCAATAATAGTAAAAATGACTTATTACCTCTATTTGCTTTCAAATTCAATATCTAATTTTTATCCAAATAAAACATTCCCTCCATAACATTCCCTCCATATTCTCTATAACATTAGACTAATATTTAGATTTGATATCTTTCCATAACATTCCCTCCATATTCTCCATGAAACTATAAATAATTAGACTAATATTTAGATTTGATATCCCTCCATAACATTCCCTCCATATTCTCCATAAAATTTCAACTACCTATTTTGTTTACTTTTACCCTTCATTATTTTCCCTCCTTTTTTTTTTTTTTTTTGATATTTTGCCAAATTTTGTGTGTGAAAAAATAGGAAAAGAATAAAGGAAAAACAAAAGTATTAGTTAGCCACGTGACTCAGTGTTGATGTATCAGAAGTTAGTGTAAAAAAAAAGACAATTCTAATCTCATGACTAATATGTTTTTTATGATTATATCTAAATTAATTGAGTCCGAATGTCTAAACACGGTTAAAACACGATTAAATACCCATTTAACATGACTATTAAACGGTTATGGATCTGTAAAAAAAAAATAAACGGTCGGATTTGGATCTAGATTTCAAACACGATTAATAAATGGTCGGATTTGATTATAGCAATTATTTATGCAAACACGATTAACACGACACGATTACGACACGAACACGAAATTGTCATCCCTACAACAAATCAACATTTATTTAACAACATCAGTAACTTTTCAAAATAATGGAGAGGATAATAAAAAAAGTAAAAAAATAAAAACTCAATAAAGGATATGCACTCAAAGATGGAAAAACTCGTATGAAAAAGTAAAACACAAAGTTTACTAACCGAATAAAGAAATTAAAAATCTTAAAAAACACAAAATTTGGCTAATTTCTAATAAAACTAATTAAAAAAAAAAAACTTGGCTACTTTACAACATCATAGATTAGTTGGGATATTGCCAATTTTGGGGTGAACTCCTTGATTGCTGAAATCTGAAGGGTGTTTGATATGAATAAAGTCTTCATTTTTTACTATAAAATAAAATAAAAATAAGAGATTTGTTAATAACTAGCCTATAGTTAGAGGGGATATTAAAATAGTAGCCAGTCTATTAGTTTATTTAGCTAAATAAGCAATATTACACGTAGTACCAAAAATGCAATTTTCTCTAACTTCACCGTAAACGGCCTCCATTTTTTCTCTGCCCGATCTCGCTGGAAATCATGAGAGATTCGATGACAGTGACGACGAAATCGCCGCCGAAGAGGACGGTCTGTCGTCCGAGGCAACACTCTTGCCATCAAAGACTCAGGCGTCTCCTCAAAGCACCTCTCCATCCAGTCGGAGAAGGGGAAATGGCTTCTCCAGGACCTCGAATCATCCCATGGAACCTTCCTCAACGGAGATACCGTCGTTCCCGGCGCCGGAGTCTAGCTCCGCGACGGCGATTGCGTTAAGATCGGCGAGGCGACCTCGATCTCGGTGGCGATCGGGGAAGCCGAGAGTATGGTTCGGCGGAGAAGCCCTAGGCGTTGTGCCGTGGTCGAGAAATCGGCCGCGAAGGATTTGGAGCCGGCTCGAAGGGTTGGTCGATCGAAGAAGAGTGGGGTGTCTCTGAGAGCTCCGATGGGATCGAATTAGTTGGCGGGTCAGTTTCGAAGGAGGTTGATTTGGAGAAGATGACACTTGGACAGTGGTTTGATTTATTGGAGGTTGATCTTCCGAAGCAGATAATCGAAGCGACGGAGGAGATGATAGAGGGTATGAGATTGAAAGCCCGATGAGCTCGTGAATATGCGGCGGAGCAGAAGAAAGGAAAAAAAGAATCGTTTTGTGATATAAGGGTAAGAAAGATGTTGCCTTTATTTCTGTTTCTGTGATTTTTGTCTTGGAAATTCTTTTCTGTAAAATGTTCTTTTAACTTCTGTAATCTTGTATTCACATGAATAAGTAATTTTGTATTCTAGACTGTAGTCGAATGAACAAATATCAATATCTTTGAGCATGTGTTCATTTCACCAGGACAAAGGGCATTGCTCCTTTAAATTTTTTTACCATACTATTTATTGAAACCTTCACAGTCTTCTGTTTTTTTCTAATAAATATATAGTAAATCGGATTTACTGTTATATTTACCATAGAAACGAATGATTTACTTAATGGTTAATACGATTTACTGTTAATATGAAATAATTAGTAAATCGTATTTACTGTTATATTTACCATAGAAACGAATTATTTACTCAATGGTTATTACGATTTACTATTAATATGAAATAATTAGTAAATCGTATTTACTGTTAGATTAACTACAAAATGTTACGGTAAATAAAATTTACTTTTGTTCTTGTTACGATAAATAAGATTTACTATTGTTCTTATTACGGTAAATAAGATTTACTATTGTTCTTGTTACGGTAAATAAGATTTACTGTTATTCTTGTTACGACAAATAAGATTTACTGTAATTTTTGTTATTGTTAATTAGATTTACTAATTTTTTTGTTATGGATAATATTATTTACTATGATAGTTAATAATATTAACCTAAGGGTATAATTGGAATATTGGAATGTTGTCATGATAAATTGGCTATTTTCCTAAATATGTTAATAGTTGGGCTATAATTTTAAAATAAGGGTGTCATTTTGGCTAGTTCTTTAACCGGCCCTAAAAATAATAATAAAGGTGTTGGTTATATTTCGTTCGAATTCAAATGTACAAACTAAGTATTAATTACCAATTAATTTGACTACCTTCTTTGCGAAACTTTCCATCTATGTGTTGGTGTTCTGTATAAGGATCCAAAGTGAACTAGCCATATAAATATTGTATTGACATTAAAATAGAATATTATATGCACACAACGAAATATTGGAGAAGAATGGAGATCGGCACAGGATATGTAATCCGAAATTACCCAAATCTTATGCCATTGGCAGAATATATATCTTAGTTGTCAAACGAGAATTGAGTAGGTCAAAAGAAAGCTGTAATAAGACTCCTTGTATCGTTTCCTCTCTCGCTCCAAATATATTATTGGAATTCCCGTTCAAACCAAACCCTAGAACATACCACAAAAAAAAAAAACAATGACCCGTCACTGCTTCCTCTCAAGCGTCGCCGTCGTTGTTTTCATCTTCTCGGTCTCAGCGGCGGCCGCCACGGACTCGACACCATGCGAGTGGCTGGGGGTGACGTGCGACAAGGGAATCATAACGGAGCTCGACCTCACCAAACTGGGACTCGAACCCGACGCCCTCCTCAAAATCCGGGAACTGGTTCTCCATAGAGATCCCGCCTTGGTGGCTCTGGCGGAGAAGAAGGACAAGAAGATTAGACAGATATTGTACTGGATCGAACACGTGTACGTGGTCATAGCGTGTGTTGCGTTTGTTTTAATGATTAAAGCGTCGGTCGAAAAAAGAAAGCGTTTAGAAATTGAGATAACGAGGGACGACATCGCCAAAATGGGTCTTGACAACGACGCCCTCCTCCGAGTCCAGAAACTTCTCGGCGGAGATCTTTCCTTGGTGGCTCTGGCTGAGCATGGGGTCGACAACAACGAGTATCATATGCTGAGCCTAATTATCAAAATCAAGACTAGCACATCATCAGGCCTACCGATTCGCAATTAAGCCCGTTTTAGACTCGGTTTTATTTTTTTACTTCTAGAAAAACATCACTTGGCCGTACTGTTTTTTTTTTTTTTTTTATTAATGTAATATCATTTAGTGAACCGCACTTATTGATGCTTAATTTATGATCAATTTATATTATTTTGTAAAACCTTAAAAACAAAATGAGAATATTAATAAAAGTAACTGAAAAAAATATGTCTTGGGGCTCAAAGGCAAGACCTTAGTGCCCTGCAGTGTGCAGAAGCCAAAAAGCACTGACTTGGAGACCCGATTTTTTTAATTATTGCTCCGGTCTAAAACAGTATTTACTAATTTTGTTGGTCCAGTTTTTTAAACAATCCTGAACCGTCCGCTCTGATTCTAAATATAGAAACCTCAATTTAGACTCTACATTCCCGGTTACAAAATTCTACATATTTAATTTAATTTAATGCATTTGAACTTTTTATTTTGAGTTGAGTATATTAAGTTGAGTTAAATATATATGGGAGCGTTACGCATATAGTTGCTTTAGACCCTATGTTAAATTTCTAAATAACTGTCTAATTAGTAGCTCAGGCTAAAACTAGGTGCATGCGTTTAACTATTATGTGAATATATATATATATATATATATATATATATAATGTGTGCGCGCGCGCGCGCGCGTGTGTGTGCGCGTGCGCGTGTGCGTGTGTGTGTTACTTTTCCGATATTTGGAGAGTTAAGATTATAATTTTAAAAGAGGTACGTAGCAATTTTATATAATTTCTTCTAAAATATATTGAGTCCGCTTGAAATATATATAGGGCATTACATCCAAAATTTTGATAAGCCGAAATGGAACAAAGTGGTATTCCAAGCGCCCAGGTGTCTCTAAATGAGAACTCAAATAAAAAATCTCAGGAAAGAGTGCCTCAGAATTCTTTATATAATTCCGCCTCTATAATATATTAGATATACATTTGTATTTTTTTTTTCATAATCTATTTATTATTTTAGTTTACGCAAAACAACTTCTATCAAAAGTGTCTTTGAGTAGAAAGCAAAAAACATATATTTTAGTTTTTTCAAAATATGTAGTTTTTCATTTTATATATATATATATATATATATATATATATATTCTCTCTTGTCGCACTTTTATTTCTCATATATTTTGTCTTACAAGATTGTTTGAGAGTGGAAATGAAGAGATTTCAAATTAAGGAGAAGTCTGTGTTGGAATCCACGAGTAGTGATAGAAAAAGGGTTTTGAAGCGAAGATGTAGTGATAGAAAAAAGGGTATTGAAGCGAAGATCGTTTATATAAGTCCATTGTTGTATTTTTTACCAAGGTTTCAAATGCCGTTTTCGACGCCGTTTTGAGCCTCTTAATTTACGGAAAACCGACTCGCAGACAGAAAATCGAATGGAAAAAAAGTGGAAAAATGCAATTGACATACCATTTTCAAATGTTGTTTTTCATGGAAAACCGACATGCCGATGGAAAACCGAATGGAAATAATGTTACATAATATGTTATATATATATATATATATACACATATATATATCTTTCAACTTGTAAATTTGAGATTTATGCTAATTATATTTATTAGTTTCGAAATGCAGAGTACAAATAATGGGCTTAGATCTATAATTTTGAAGAATAATGTGTCAGTAGTCCGTTTGGTATAAAAATGTATGTTATGATGTTTATTGGATCCGGCTGAAATTAAGAATTTGATGTCCTATGGAGACTTTAAGACTGCTATGTATTGTTTGTACAAATAATGAGCTTACTATTTTTTATTTATTTAATCTAATGGGCTCGAAATGCAGAGTACAAATAATGGACTTTTGAGGCATTTGGTGCGACAGTCATCGCACAGGATATCTCTATTTGTTCTAGTGTTATGGCTTTTAATTTTTTTCTCCACTCAGCCATCTTCTCCTATGTGTGTCTTCATGCGCAGCTCCTCCACTCCAGAGATCTGTGAGATGCCCAGAACACAAATACAACAACTTTCGTTTCTTCCCGCCGGTGTCTTCACCATCTTCAACATCACCTTCTTCCCTAATTTCGCTCTTTTCTTTCTTTCTTTTTCTCCGATTTTCTCCGATTATGCGACGAAAATGGTGAGATTTTTAAGGTTTTATACGTCGAAATTTACCGGTCATTTAATTGAGAAATGACATGTCGTTTTCCCGAAAATCGAACGACATTATATGACGAAACGAAAAAACAAGTCTTTGTCGGTTGTCAGTGCTCCGACAGCGACTTCGCCGAGAAATTTCGGCGAATTTCTCCGACATTTAAAACCTTGCTTTTGACTACTTTTCATATAGTGAATTTCCTCTTCATCGGGCACATTGCACTTTATATAATGACATCCGCCTCCATAATATCTCAGATATACATTTGTATTGTTTTTTGCTTTTTTCATATTAATTATTTTAGCGCTACGCAAAACAAACTCTTTCAAAACATGAAAAGTGTCTCTGACTTGAAAGCTGAAAATATATTTTGATGCTTCTAGAAATATGTAGTTTTTCGTTTGATATATATATATAATATTTCCTAGCACTTTTATTCTCTGATTTAATATTTAATTCTAATCTTATCAAATTTTTTTATGTAACAAAAAATCATAGATATTTTAGAACAATATATCAACACACATTTGAATATTATATTTAATATGCCTAATAATATTTTATAATTATTATGAATTACATTAAATATAAATCATGACAAATATATTACATCTTTATTTTTGTCAATTCTCGATCTTTTGACATTTTCTATATTCGTATCAATTTTACGATGAACCTGCTTTTACAAAAAATTACAATCATTTTTAAAAATAGTTTATCAAATGATATTATGTATAGAATTGCAGATTGGAAACACTTTTTCCACTAAGTTGTGCATATATATAAGATTTTTGAAAGTTCTTTTTAGGGAAGATTTTAGAAACTGATATTATATAAACTAGCGCGTTATCATATTATGTCGATATATATAATTTTAGTATGTTATAAAACTCTCTCGCTATATAACTGTAATCTAACTATTTTAGATACCTCAATAGACTAAGGCATAGAGGTTCTTCAATTGTGTTGGATCTCTTTGACATAATTAAGTTTGACAAAATAAATTATAACAATTGTTTAAGTTAAAATTGCAAGAAGTTGTTCAAACGAGTTAAAGACTCGTGTTACTTCAGTTACTTTCCTCATGCGCGAATGAAACTAGAATATCTTTTTAATTTCGATTTTTATGGACAGATAAATATCGGATATTTAATTATACTCCAACTTATCAAAATTTGAGAAAGATTAGGGATTGATCGAAAAAAAAAACTCACCTATGATTTATTTCGATAGTTGATTATTGAGATAGTGGATTGCTCTCCACCACACGTATTTGTCCCCCTGAGTAGGTGCTTTATCACCGAACACACTACTACAAATATAGGCATCGGGTGCGACGAAAGTCGCACCCGATACCCAGAATGTCGCACCCGAAAGTTTTTCGGGTGCGACTTTAGAACACATTGTTGCACCCAATAGTCCGTCGCTAAAGGCTTCGGGTGCGACATGTCGCACCTAAAAGTGTTGCATATTAGGTGCGACACTTTTAGGTGCAACCTGTCGCACCCGAAGTCGTACCTATTTGGCTTTAGAAAATATCAATAAACGAGTATTAGGTGCAACATGTCGCACCTAATACGTTATTTTAATTAAATATTTTTACAAATTAGAAGATGGAACCCTGAAACTACGCTGGTCTCAAGCCGCTCCGCCTCCGGGTTCTTCTTCTGGGTCTGGCGTGAAGAGGATGTTGGGGCCGTTCTTCTTCTGGGTCTGGCGTAAATTTTTACACGAAGATGGCTTCCGGTAAGAACTATTTTTTATTCCCGATGTTCATATCATAGTTTCATATTTACAGAGTTTCTTCATTTTCTTAGGAGAATGGTGGGCAATGTTTGGAATTCAAACCCCCACATTGAGAAAGTCGGCGATGAGAATCCTTTATCAGACCGCATCATCATCGGCATGCGAGCGAAATTGGAGCACGTTTGCACTTGTCCACACTGAGCAGCGAAACCGACTGGCGTATAAGAGACTTGAGGAACTCGTCCTTTGTAGCTACAACATGAAGCTGCAATTACGAGATATCCAAAGCGACGCCGTCGACAGGAAGGATCCGTTGGATATGATCCAAAGATCAATGGAGGTAATGGGCGACAATGTCTTGAGCGAAGACGTCGGTCACAGTTCGCGATGAAGACAGGAACCTCGACCCACGCGTCGCCTCACAGGCTCAGACGGAAGGTGTTGATGTCGACACCGTCTTGAGCGAAGACGTCGGTCACAGTTCGCATGGATCATCAAACGATGGACGTGGTCCTAACGACGGTGACGATGGTGGAGACGGTGGTGACTTTGGCGGTTATCCAGCTAGTCAAGACGTTGGTGGTGGTAGCCAACATTACGATCCGTGGACTATGGAGCAAGGTTATCAAGCCACGCAAGATTCTGATCACGGGTCACGACGTCAAAGATCTGACAGGTTAATGTATTCGCATTTATTCATGTCGGAGTTCACAAACAATGTACGTATGATGAATATGGAAAGTAATATATTACATGTTTAATAGACCCGGAGAGTACTTTGACTTTGAGACCAAATCGTATTACGGTGGTGGAACACAGAGAGCGCCCACGCATTACATGTCTTCTTGTAGTGATTACGACGGTGACTTCCAACAAAGATATGAAGCGTACATGTCCTCTGGCAGTGAATACGGCGTCGATCACTTGATGTCGCAGTTCGACACAATGTCATTCACTACGTCAGACACATAGAGTGACGGTTCATATACTTGTCCTTACCGTTATCCTAATCCGATAGGAGTGCCACAGCCACAGGTGAATCCGCAAGGACGTGGACGTCGTATGTACGGTGTACGCGTAGATCGGTTTGGTACCGAGCACATTATAGCATATACACAAGGATGTCCACTAATAAGTGAAGCTGTGGGGTACGATCAATCCGACTACGACAGACATGTTCAAAACTTCCGACAATCGTACCAGGGGAATTTCACTTGGTCTCAGTATTGCGAGCTTCAAGAAAGCCAACCGAGTTTTATCCAACTGTGACGTCCATCGGGATTCTATTGATACATTTATTTTATATTGTAACTATATGTTTGTATAACATTTTTATTTCATGAACAAATGGAACATTTATGCTAGATATGTATGATTTGAAGTGTTTTAAATTTGAACTACATTTAAAATATATATATATATATATATGTATGTGTTTGTTTCGCCACATTATTTCCGTTCGGTTTTCCGTCGGCACATCGGTTTTCCATCGAAAACGGAATTTGAAAACTGCATTTCACTTGCCAGTTTCCACAATTTTTCCGTTTGGTTTTCCATCGGCTTAACGATTTTCCGTAAATCAGGAGGCTCGAAACGATAACGAAAATGACATTTTTTCCCTTGAATCTCCATGTATGCCGTGGGTAATAAAATAATGGAGATAATCAACCTTTGATGACGTTAGTGAGAACTTCAGAGCAAGGAAGCTATTTGAAAACTGTATAGAACTTTTTCAAACTAATGAAAATAATCAAAAGAAAATAAATTAAGTAGACCTATATTAACTCAAGTATTGTTGGAGTTAATTGCTATTCACCAAGATTTCAAATATCAATATCGATACCTATACCGAGATTCTGATTTTACGGATATATCGAGTATTGACGGATATATTGACAGATATTCTATAACAATTTCAATATCGACTACTGATTATATCGATGATATATCGACTACTGACGAATATCGAAAAAAACTTATAACAAATAGATATTTTTAAATAAGAATATATATATATATATATATAAATATAAATCCAAATTATGAAAATACAAAATCAAATACTACAAAGTTCATGACAAGAATTAAACTTATAGTAGACAATACAAAACATAAAATAGTTCTCAAACGCTACTAATTAAAGAAGACTACAAACTTTGAAACGCCGAATCAGTTGTAAGTTGAGCGTCGAGGAGGTTGAAATGTATGAGGTTGCACCAGCTGACCTCGACAGTGTACGAGTCGCGATACGTATAATGAATAGTATTCCATGTAGGTCTTGGTGTGCATTTCGTAGTTGTACTGATCCAGGTCGATGAATAGGTTGATGATAGGAAACTGTTCGTAGTGAGCGTGAATTTTGGAATTTGATGTATTAGCCTCAGATCCCGAGACCAACATTGGATCAAATTGGGAAGAAATTTGATCAATATATTAGTACTCAAAGCACCAGTCATGGGAGATGCATATGTTGGGGAAGCGCCAAAAAAAATGTGGATAATTGATCTAACATGTCATTTGTACCAGTATCACCATCATTCGGCCAAAACCGCTAACATCGTCCGGAGAACCAAATTCTGGTCAGTAAAATAATGATTCTGGAAATTTTTCAACACGCCAGAAAAATAAAGGTCCGCCGTGAAAATGGGTGATAGGTCGCCGAAAAATTGAAAAACTCGTCGGAACTATAAAAATTGGGGATCCGAAAGATAATCAAGTATATCTCAAATATGCAAAAATTTCAATAAACGTGAGTTAAATAAATGTAAAAATGAAAAAAAAAAGTTGAAAAACATCAAAATCATATTTTCGGAGCTCACCATGCGTTCAACGTCGATATATCGGGGGTTATCGTTGTCATTGCATAAGATTTCTTCCACGGTCGGAGATTTCCCACGAAGAAGAAGGTGAAACGAAGAAGATCGCCGATATCGTATAAGAACTTCAACTGGAGCGGCGATTTTTCCTGGTAAGGTTCGAGCGATTTTTTTTTAAAATTTTGTCCGATATTTTGCTATTTAAAACGAAGCAAAATATCGCGATAATTCGAAAAATCGCCAATATATAGGGATTTTAACGATATTTTATAAAATGGTAACGTTTATTGATGATATTTTATCGAGACTTAAAAAAACTATATATATATAAGGAGATATCGTCGATATTTTGAATGTCGCTATAAGCTAAAAGCTACAATAGTTTTTTTTTTTTTTTTTTTTAAACAGTAGAACTTAAGATATTTGTAATATTAAATTGTAAAACGTCAAACGTAAGGAGATGAAATATAAAAGGAAATGGAAATATTGATGTGAAAATTTACAGTTTAGTAATCGAATAAAGATGCTATATGGAAGTTACCATATCAAAGTTTGGTAGTTGCCAATTTTGGAGTGTCCTTGTTTTCTGAAGAGCGTCTGATTTGACAAATTCTTCATTTTACTTAATAAAAAATTGGTTACTCTTTATTTAAACTCAAATGTCCAAACTAAATATTAGTAAGCAATTCATTTGATCACGTTACTTGAGAAACTTTCCATCTGTGTATGGTTGGTCTTTTTATTAGGATCAAAACCAGACTAGTCATGCAAATATTGTATTGACATTAAAAAGAGAAGATTTTATGCGCACATAACAAAATCTTGGTAATGAATGAGATCGGCACAGAATTATGTAGTCGGAAATTACCCAAATTCAGCTACACTTATCTAGGCCAGTGGAAACATAAATAAATCAAAGATCTCAATTTCAAATGAGCAGTGAGGAGATTAAAAAAAAAAAAAAAAAAACAGCGCGACCACCTATATTAAAATAAAGGGAAAATAATATAGATATCCTATGTTTTAGTAAAATGTCGAGTTTAACTTTTAATTTTTAAAAATATCAAGTTCATATCATCTGTTTAACTAAAATGAAGAAATTATACCCTGAAGTTAATAACAGTATCACAAATCTCCATTTCATTGATATTAATTCTTATATAAGAAAAACCGAATCAAGTCCAAATCAGTACCCTAACTTTCAAATTCCCAATTTTAAAATAAAAATAAACTTAAATTGAAATTAAATAATAAAATTCATCACATTCTCTTTTATGTATGTCCGGTATCTATCTGCCAAGAGATGACTTCATTCCGTGTTCGAATTGCAACTCTAAATCCTGGATTCTCTGTTCGAATATGTGATTTTGATGATTATCAACTATCGATTTTTACCCATTTCTCTTTTTGTGTTCTTCATGATTAAGAGACTGTTGTTTATCTTTTAGTTTTTAAATAAATTACATCTATGGTACGAATGAATAAAGATAATTTGTGTTTACATATAAATATTATAATCAACGTCAATGAAAAATCAATAAAAATTCAATAAAATAAGATTCGTGGTATTGTTTTCTATTTCAGGGTAT
This sequence comes from Urtica dioica subsp. dioica, assembly GCF_054948205.1. Taxonomy (NCBI): domain Eukaryota; kingdom Viridiplantae; phylum Streptophyta; class Magnoliopsida; order Rosales; family Urticaceae; genus Urtica; species Urtica dioica. Next base: position 37,591,467 of record NC_142763.1, read on the forward strand.
AATTTCGTCATTTTAGTTAAACAGAGGGTATGAACTCAAATTTTTTGAAAATCAAAGGTTAAAACTCGACATTTCACTAAAACATAATGTATATATATATATATATATATATATATATCATTTTCTCTAAAATACAATCTCATCATCATCATCATCTCTCTCTCTCTCTCTATCTCTCTCCAAATCTATTCTTAGCAATTGAAGCGTCGTTTTTATCATAGAAAAACAAAGGTATAACATTAACCCACCGGTTTCACGTGCGACTTGTCATGCAGGAAATTTTGTAATCTTGTTGGCGCTCTTTCTTTCGCTTCCATTTAATCTGTATCTAGACCATTTATGTGTTCGTCTGGACCACGATGAGTCTGGTTTGAGCAATATGTGGTCGTGCTCCCGTGGACCGTGGACCACGAAAAAATTGACTTTGAGCTATTTTAAGGTCGTTGGAGTTTATTGACAAACATAATAAAGAAATGACAAGTCATAATTTTAACATAATAAAAGAAATGACACGTCATAATAAATCATGAAAAAAATATAATAAAATAAATGACAAGTCATAATTTTAGAATAAACAAGATTTTTATTGGGATTTCATTATATTTTAACAAGCAATACAAATATAAATAAATAAATGGGCTTATTACGTTTTGTTTCAAGTTCAAAAATTACCCAAATCTAGCTATATCTAAGCCATGGGGAAAAAAAAAAAGGAAACTAATAACAATAATCGTAATAAAATCAAAATATTGAATAGGTCAACAAATCTATACCGAGCTCTACTCCTGATCTCTCTACAAATCTATTATTCACCCACAACAGCAACACCGATGGCTCGTCGCTGCCTTTCAACCATCGTCATTGTTTTAATCTGCTCCCTCGGTCTGAGGGAGGCCGAGGCCAAGGTATATCCGGCCAAGGCAGGCTCAGCGCTTGCCACGTGGATCCCGGGCTCGTCACCATGCGAGTCCGGCTGGGACGGGGTGACGTGCATTAACGGCGTCATAACGGGACTCGACCTCACCGAGTTGGGCTTCGACACCGACGCCCTCCTCCAAATCCGGAAACTCCTTCTCCAGAGAGATCCAGCCACGGTCGCTCTGGCCGTGAAGGAGATCAAGAGCTATGATTTTAACTCAATGATGATACTGCTCGGCTTTTGTAGCCTGATTCTCCTTATTGTCACGCTCAAGGTTATCTCTAACAAATGTGCTCAAAGAAGCACCAGTAAGCGAGTCCATGACGTCGGCCAACACGAGGTTATTAGCGCTTAACTCTTCTTAAGCCTGTTAACCCTTGCTTAGTTTTTAAAATTTAATATATTGTCTTTTGGAACCTTGTTAATAAAGTGGTTTTTTTTTTTTTTTTTTTTTTTTTTTTTATACAGTGGAATTGTTTATGTTTGACTGTTGCTATTATAGTCATAGATAGCAAGCCCTTTTGACTATTTTGAATACGAGAGAATACACGAGAGTTCTTTTCCTCTGTTTTCCCTTCCTTCCAAACTTCTTTTTTCTTGTTTATCATCACATAATCAAGATTCAGAAATTCTCTATGGCCTGATCAATCCTGTCCCTTCGTCGCCATGGAAACTCAAGCAAAGCCACAAACAAATTGTCGCGTCAACTCCGGCGATAAAGATGTCCGATCAGTGATCCGATGAACGCCTATTACCCTCATCACAACGACTATCCAGGTGCCTTCCTTGTGTCAATTAGGGTTCATCGATGGTTCGATCCCTAAACCTTCGTCGGAGGACATGATCCTGTGTCGAATGCGTAAAAGAATAAAACAAACTAACACAGCTAATATAACTTAGCGTATATTACAAGTAAACAAATAATTCAATAAGTAAGCTAATCTGACTAAGCCCTAAACTCCATTAATATATTATCAATGATACTGCCTAATGCTTAAAAGAAAGTACACTGTACAGCGGCCGGTTCTGGGGGACACCGCCGTACATGTCGCCTGAGTCGATGATGGGGCGGTGCCCGTTTCAGCGAATCGGAAGAAGTCAGAGTTGCGTTGTCGAGCAACTTAACCATGTACTGGTCGAAAATCTCCCAAAAAGATTGAAAAAAACAATATTCTGCTTTCCAATCTCAACCATGTACCAGTTTTTTTATGTTCACTACCAGAAACTTCCCAGATTTTCGGTTTTCAAATTGAAACTGTAAATGGCATTTGTTATACATAAAATTGTATGAATAAATTAAGTAATTAATAAATGAAATAGTATCACTAAAAATTAATGCTCTACAAACATTAAGGAAAATTATTATCTTTTATGGGATTAAAACTTTTGGTTGAATATGAGGAATTAAGTTTGGAAAGCTTGTATGTCATGTAATTTCTTGTTTATCCTAGGTCCTACCTTGAAACAGAGAAGCAGCCCTTGCCTCAAAGAGATGAGGAAGAATTTCTAAGGAACGTTTATGTGCGAGCGAGAGAGAAGAAGCCATGGCAATTGCATCGAATTAGGAGAAGAAGAAGAAGAATTGTCATTATTGAATGCGCATGTTAGTTAGGAATCTCTATTACAAACAACTTTCATTACTTAGAGCTCCAATGCAAGCAACTAAAATTACTTTACGCATCATAAAAAATAATATTGTTTATTTATTTTTATCCACATCAATATTTGTGGTATCTTACATAAAAACACTTCAATGATGGTAACACCAAAAGTTGTTAAAAGTGGGTCTCACTCTATTCAAGACATTGATGTGTTTAGTATTTTATTATTTTTTTATATTAAAAAATAGTTGGTATTGGTGCCAAAATTGGCTACTTTGCCATAATCATTACAACTCATAATATTAATATGCAAAAATAAAAATGACATGGTATTGCCAAATAAGCAATAAAACAATTTTAGTTGCTTGCATTGGGGATGTTCTTATGCAGATGAACCAACCAGCACACCCACCTCCTCAACATACTTTTTATTAAAAGAAAAAAAAATCGGCATCATGTTATTAGAGTTGTGATTGCAATTGATACATTGAGATACAAAAATCAGAAAGAAGAATGATGAAATCAAGGCAGCTCGCCGCAGTTGAGGATACAGCAAGCCTTGCGTGGAGCGGCGGATCCGCTGGTCTCGGTGCCTTCCAGCTCGCGCACCACGTCCATTCCCTCCACAACTTGCCCGAACACAACGTGCTTGTTGTCCAACCACGGTGTCTGCATTATATAATATCATCATTTGAAAATAAAAAGAGATTAAAGTGATTAATTAACATTGGATAGGGACAGCGAGAGAGACCTTGACAGTGCAGATGAAGAACTGGCTGCCATTGGTATTAGGCCCAGCATTAGCCATGCTCAACACTCCTGGCCCCACATGCTTCACTGCCAAATTTATCATATCATCATTGACCACCACACCTAATAATCTCTCACTAATCACCCTTCTACTTTAGCACTACTTACAGTCGAAGTTCTCGTCCTCGAACTTGGAACCATAGATGCTCACTCCCCCAGTGCCCTGCCAGCCAACAGCAACACAAATAGTTTCATACACACTCATTATATCTATAGTTTCATAGACAGAGACGCACGTTTCCCTCGGTGAAATCGCCTCCTTGGATCATGAAATCCTTGATAATGCGGTGGAAATAGGATCCCTTGTAACCGTACCCTTTCGCCCCTGTGTTTGTACATAGCACATACATATGTATGTTGGTTTCATTTCATCTGTAAAATATTACATGTAAAACAGTGAGTGAGTGAGAGGAGACCAGTGCAGAGGATGCGGAAATTCTCGGTGGTCTTGGGGACCACATCGCCGTAGAGGCCGAATACGATGCGGCCGGCCTGCTTGCCACCGATGTCCACGTCGAAGAAGCACTTACTCGTCACCGTGGCTTGCAAATCCTGCTCAGAAGTTGATTACATAACAGGACATAAAACATAGATAAGAAGAAGAATGTGATGTAAATGTAATGAGAGTAATAGTACTTGATTGGCCGCACAGCATGAGACATTGCCGAAGATGACTCTACTCTTCCTTCCGCAACTCCGAGAAGGCAAGCGGAGGCCAGGGAATGTGGCAGTGGAGGCGGAGAGTGAGAGAGTCTGCATTCTTTTTTTTCCCTTTCTTAATTATCACACAACAAAAAATAAACCAAAGATATCTGAGTCTGCACCACCACCACCACCCTTATCATCATCTCCTCTCTTACTTTTGGGCTGGGCCGCCCTTATCTACTTTTGGGCCCACCCTTCAACGTGAATGGCTATTATCACCCGCCAAACATGGATGTAATAAATAGACTATCGGTAGGAAGTTATTGGCGCACATTGTCATGCATGTACAAACAGAATTTCAAGACTTTCTTCACATCATCTTTTTTTAAAGCTTTATTAATATTTTGAAACATAGTGTTTTTTTTTTTTTTTTTTTTTTTTTTTTTTTTATATATATATATATATTCAAACATATTGTGCATCATTGAAAACAATGAAGAATTACGTAATAAAAGTGTAACTCACGATTTTAATCAGAGTTCCAGAAGGATGAATTTCCACAATATTATAATGAAATGGTAACAAGAAATTTAATTTGATGGAAAAAAAAGGGAAGAGAAAAAAATGGGAGTATTATCAAATATCAAGGAAGTACCACTGTCAAAGGGGGAAAAAAAAAAAACCATCATGATGTGAAAAAGAACGAAATTATAAATTTAATTTGAGAAGAAAGAATAAGAAAACAAAAGAGCTATGAAGAAAGTCAAAACAAGGATTTACGCTGTCAAGAAAAAAAGAAAAAAGATATCATAACTTGCTAGCAAGTAAAATAAATTAGCAAAGGAAAAAGACTTGGGTTTTGCACCTGTCAGACAACCGTACGACCACCCCAGCCGAGCAGTTCGCTTGGCTGAGAACGATCCTCTACAGCACACGACCACCATGGTGGTCGTGAAGCCGTTAATCACGCTCTGATCGGACGGTGATGGTTCATCCACCAGGTTTGGGTTTCTGTCTCCTTAGAAATCAAGGATTCAGAGGTACGAGCCTATAGAACAGATCCTGTTCAAGTAAGGTCGTGCCCATTTGTGTTCACAATGACACTTATAAACACTCTCATATCTTACCACTTCATCAATGTGGGACTTTTTCAGCCATAATATAATATAATTTAGTATTGACGTTAGCTAAGCCAACACACGGTAATGAGTTTTACTACGGCAATAAATACAATAAAGTAATCGACTAAAAAGAGGCTATATTTTAATGGAATTGAAACCCCATATGATTTACAAGTACCACACGGAAATCAAAATTAGGACAAAAGCATTATCAAATTTCATACAGAGAGAACAAACACAATGGTAAAAACATGTAAATATATAAACTAAACTACTTATTATACGTTGGAAATAAGTGGAGGTCTATGGTTTCTGGTGATGAGAAGGTGAACGTGAATTCCTCTTTACAGTTAAAAAAAAAAAAAAAGGCTACAAGAGACACAAACTCTAAATTTACTAGTGCTTTACTTTGCAAAAGTGAGATTTGATTCTGCATTTGTAAGAAGCTTGTCATAGTAAACAATGAAGCTATGTGACAAATTAAAAATCTGGGGGCAATACGAGATAAGGCATAAGTGGAAGAGGGACAGGGTGTAGTTAATCAAAGTTTAATTTGAGTGAGATGGCTGCCTTTAGTTTTCCGGTTTCCCTTGAATTTTTTTTTTTTTTTTTTTTTTTTTTTTTTTTTTTCATATCCTCTCATTTGCACCTCGTAATTTGTTTAGGTCGTTCTTTTTATTACTATTATTATTTCGTCCACTATATTTTCTTTTAACAACAGTTCACTACTTCAGTCCCATAGCGAATTATTACTCAAGTCCCTGAACTTCTGATTTTCCAGAGTTTTATTTTTTACAAATTTATATTTGATTAGGGGTTATTCGTAATAAGCTTATTGTCCTAAATAGATATAACATGCTTCCACGGAAATATATGAGGCATTCAAATTGTAGTTGCAATCTGAGATAGGGACAATAGTTCTTCAAGGGTAACTTCACTCGAGTGAGATGATGGCCTTTATTTGCCATTTTCCCTCGATTTTAACTAAAGACTGTTCTTTTACTACCTTTCGGGAAGCACATAAATCAACATCATTTTCCAAAGTATCTATTTTATACTAAACAATGGCAGGTATTAAGAAATGCAAAAGAAATATATTTGATCCAAGGAGGAAATATATTTATATTAAAAAGGAAGAACCAACGTTGTAATTTAAGGCAAAGTAACCAATGTTGCAATATGAAACGGTTTCACCATGCAAGTGAGAAAGAAAAGGCCTAGTCGAACAAAATAGAAAGACCAAAACTTGGTTCAGTAGTTTACAGAAACAACAAAAAAAAAATCACCAAATGCAAAACTATTTGATAATCAGAAAATCTAAAAAATGACTAACAAATGAAAAACAAGTTCTTATAGCGAAGAACATTATTGGCCGAACTGTAGTTGTTGAGGATAAGCAAGCAGCCGTCTGATGAGAGGAAACAGAGCGACTAAAGCAATCTGCAACTGCTCGGAACTGTTCAGCCGGACGCTGACTTGCCCGGATCCTCGGTTGTTCAGATTGGCACGAGCGATCAAGTTTGTGTGACGTCCGATCGGGATCTGAGACTGAACATTGCATCCGACGGCCAGATCGCCGTGCCAGTCCATCACCGACAGCCCCAGAGTCGACAGCGACCGCCCGAACGGGTGGTCTCTGTCCCTCAGCGTCGCCTCGAGGCTCCCGCCGTAAGCCACCTCGCCGCGGCCCGTCATCGCGCCACCTGTCACCACGACCTGAAACCGCTTGTTGGCGATCAGCTTGTCCTCGACTTTGATCCCGCCGGAGAGAGCGTCTCCGAGGAGAGTGACACTGACTCCAGCGGTGGCCTTGTTCCTCCTGAAGTTGCTGAACCGGGTCTCGCTCCGCAGAGTGTAGGCCAAGTCCTTCCCGACGGTCTGGAGATCGAACCCGAACGAGGTGGCTTTTCCCTCGCCGTGCTTCAACGAGGTCGCCACTTCCATCTGGAGATTTGCGTCCTTCTTGTCCTTTGTGACCTGACCGGACACTGAGAGCGGTATCTTGTTTTTCACTGCAAACATTCGATCGACGTTTATTCCCTCGTAACCGACATCGTGATCCCATCCGTGAGTCTCCAGGACCGGCCTCACGAGCCACCTGTTGGAAGAGTCGAGGCAGCGGTATCGGTGTGTGGGATTGTCGGAGTCGAACGAAACGGGCAAGGACAGATCCGGCATGGGAACCATCGGAACCGACGGCTGGTTCTCTTCTCCTTCTTCTTCGGTGTAGTCACTAGGCATGTCCTTTGACTCGGCTGCCATTTTCTTCATCATCTTCCTCCGCCTCCTCTCCTCCTTCAACTGTTTGCTCATGAAAGCCTTTTCCCTGAACTCTATCTCGTCGAAATACGCCTTCCTCTGGGCTCTAGAAAGCTTTCCCACCTGGGCCTTGGTCAAGGGAGTGAACGGCGGCAACTCATCATACTCCGATTCCTCATCAGAATCCGATGATCCGTCGAGATCCTCCTCCAAACCATCATCGTCGCCATACTGCTCTTCGGGGAGTTTCACCTGTGGTCTCGACTGAAGCAGTGACGAGAGGAGATAGGGCAAAGGAGGAGCTCTAGACCGAGTTGTGAAAGGCTTGCCTGGTGGACTATCTTGCAGCTTCAGCAGCGCATTCGCTTCAGCCAAGATTTTCGACGCGAAAGAGAGCAGCAGCAAATGAGGCTTCCAGACCTGACCATTGGGCAGTACCCTCTGCCCCGCCCTATTGGTCCGACATGCAGAGTGATTCTCCACCAACGAGACTGGATTCATGAGCCTCATATCCGCAGCAGCTTGACGGATCGCTTGCTGAACAACATGAGAACGTTGAGTCACAAACATGTCGTAACTCGAGGCAGTCCCGTTCGGGCCATCGGGCGGCGCGGAAGCAGCGTGGGTGAGCACAACGATCGCGTTGCACCATATCGAAGGGCCAAAAATCTCTGTTATGGTTCGCAGCAACGGCATATCGCTGAAATCCCGACTCTGCATGTCCAGCCTGTCGAGGTACAACACGATATCCGGAGGAGTCTTGGAGATGAACTGCTTCACAGACTGTAGAATCTTTTCATTGTGGCGTTGGTCCGACCACGAAGGCAAGAGACCCGGCGTGTCGATAACCCGCACTTTGATCCCCTGGACTGTCCCCACGACATCCTGAACCTTCTTCGTGCCCATCTGAAAAGCGTCCGTGTTGAACTTCACTTCGTCGAATATCGAGTTGATGGTGGCACTTTTACCGACCCCAGTCTTGCCAAGGACCATGATAGTGCAAGAGAAATCGAGGGGTTCCTGCCCCGACGCCTCGAGCTGCTCTGCCTTGGCACTCGCGCGGTCGAAGCTAAATGCCCCAACTCGGCCCCCGTTTCTACCACGCAGTTGCTCCGCCAAACCAAGTCTGTACAGAACTTGAGCCACGACGACGTTGTGTGGTGTCTGCCCAAGTCTATGCGCAAGCCTCAAGAATTTCACCCTTATATTCTGGAGCTTTTCGCGAGTTTCATCGTACTCCTCTGAGTCTGCATTGACAGGCTCGTCGATCTGCTGGTTCTGCGCATGTGATGCAGAACCGTTGACTCGAGGCTGTTGAGTCAACCGAGAGACGGGTTCCAATAACGGGGCACCACGCCCCAGGCCAGCTGGACGAGCAGGGGAGGGGTTGGGAGCAGAAGCAGGAGTGGGAGCAGGGTTGTTGGTTGATTTTTCTGGAGATGGGGCCGGGTTGCTAGATTTTGTCAAAGAAGGTGCAGATTTGGAAGATTTTTGCGGAAACAGAGGAGGATTGATGGCTTTTGCTGGAGAGGGAGCGGGAACAGGGTTGGTTGGTTTTACGGGTAACGGGCTGTGTCCTTGAGCCAGCTGATTGTCTGCTCTAGTTATTTCCTGTGGTATCTCTTCTTTCTTTTCTGGAACGTTAGTTGTGCCATTATTTAAAACCACGTGTACATCCCTGACTTGTTCAGGTCGACTCTCGGTTCTTGACTCACTTGAACTAGCCTGGATCACCTCTTTCTCTATCGTAGCTTTATCAGCAAAGGGTGGTTTTACAGCTTCTGAAGTTACCTCCTTATCCTCTGAAGCTGTTTGTATATCTGCTAAACTTTTCATTGGCTCGGGAATTTCTTCACCACGCTCCGAAGGCACTTCAGCAGATAAGTCTTCCAAAGCATTTACTTCTGTTTGTACAAGAGAAACTTGAGGCTCAATCGCATCCTTAACATGATCAGAATCAGCATTACCAGTACCATTTTTTTGGTCGATAATATCTGGCCCCCGATATTCAATTTCCGTATTTTTTACATCCAATTGCACGTCTTCGCCACCCTGAAATGTCAAAGTCGGTCCATCAAAATAATTTCCAGAGCTGAAATTTTGATCTTCAGCGACCAAGCCATTCTCATCACTGACATCTTGAACTTCAGAAACCAAGATATCTTCAGTGCTTCTGTTCTTCTCTTCAGCACTCGGAATGGTCTCCTCAGACAATGGGCTATTACTGTCTTCAGTTAAAATCTCCTTACTGGACTCAGCTTCACGCCGAAACTCATCGGAGGCATCTGCATCTCCCAAGTTTTCAACAGCAATTAGTGACTCCTGACTCACGCCGTAATCTTTTTCAGCACTATCCTTTTCTATTACCACGCGAGATTTGTTCTCAGAAACAGCAACGGAAGCTTTAGACTCTGTCTCTCCGCGAACAACCACCTCGGAGATCACCTTCACACCCTCTTCTCGATCAGGCTTCCCGTTCTCTTCAACGCCCAAATCTTTCCCGACAAAACCCCCTTCTTTCTCTTCTTCAGCTATCACCGCCACATCCTTCTCGACCGGAACCCCAATCGCCTCTTCGAATTTCTCGACCTCATCTCCGCCATTACAAACCTCCTCAATCCCGACTCTACTGGCTTCACTGATCGTCACATCCCGATCCTCGGAAGCATCTTCAATTCCCGACTTGGCCAAATGCTCTTGCGAATGAATCGCCTCCAAAATAACATCTTCCGTGTTCGGTTCATTCAATTCCTCAGAACCCAACACAGCCTTCTCCTCAGAAACCTCAGCTCCTCCAACCTTTTCCTCTACCACTGAAGCATCGCCGACAATCTGAGTCCCATTTTCCATTTTGATTCCAGAAATGTCGCTTCAAAACCCTAGATTCACCAAAATCCCACACACCAACACACACAAAACAGAACAACAACCATTAAACCAACAATCTAGTAGACTTACAACAAGCCATACCGTTGTCAACCATACCAAAAACTAACAAAATCAAAGTAAGTCACACTATCCACAATCCAAAATCTAAAAACTAAATAACATAAATTCAGACAACGTAACTATCAGATCCTGAGCCACGGTGAATGGTTACTGCTAGGGTTTTTCACAAAGGGAAAAAAATGAAACGTAATGAAACGAAATGAAAGGCATTGATATACGATAAAACAAAAGCAGAGAAACCTTGTTTACCTGGCTCGAGGAATTCTAGGGAGAGAAAGAATACGCCTTTTGACCTGAGTCGTTCGAGTTACGGAGAGAGAAGATCGATTTTGGCTTCGTAATCGTATGCTTCGCTTCTTGTTTCGTTTGCCATATCTACTTCCTTTACCAGTCTGATAGACTCAAAGGATAAGAGATTATCGACGGTCAGTAATCTCTCTCGCGGTCTCGTTGAACGGTGGATATTGGTGCATCGGTGTATCGCAAAAAACGCCAATCATGTGACGTGGACATGTTAAAGTGGAAAAGAAGAGAAAGAGGCTTACATGTTTTTTAGTTTTACCACACATGTGATTGTATTTCTCACTTGTCACGTGCGCGAGTAGTGTAGAGTCTGTAGACCAATCTTGACCGTCCGTTTTGTTGATAGTAGAGAAAAAAAAATATCAGAAAGATACGTAATTTTGCCCAAAACACTATCAAGAAAAAAAAAGATACGCTTTAGATATAATATATATGCTACTTGAGAACAATAAAACCTATGATGATTTCGTTTAGGTGGTGACAAAAGACTTTTTGCGAGAGGGCGACGTAAAAGAATATTTCATGTTCAAACTTATAGTTATTCAGTGTTTAAATATTTAATATAATTGATATAATGTAAGATTCAAAATATTAAATAAATAAAAAAAAGCTCCTTTGTAAGTGGAGTAACGTTATTGAGACTTTCGTAAATAGAAATTCCGTATAATGTTTAAAAATCCAGTGAATCTAATAGCTATCACCAATAATTTACAACTCATTATCCCGTTCAAATATTGATTTTAAATGTGATTATTAAACTTTTAAAAGAAAGAAAAAGACAGAATAAGAGTTAAAAAAAGATATTGAGCGCAAAATAGAGATGAGAAATAAAAATTAAGTCTTGAGGTCAGTAAATTAAATTAACTAAAATAGTTAATTTGATTTACTTCGATCAGGTCGAAGTACATTAAATTAACTAAAACAGTTAATTTAATTATTTCGGCCTGCTGGACTATTTTCTCAATAAAATGAAATTTTGACAATTTTTTAAAAAGATGGTGAGCTATTGAGCTATCAGCTTAACTGTTCCATGAGTATTTAGTTCTAAAATTTAAAGAAAATCAATTGTTGTAATTGAAATATTACTAATTCTTAATTTGAATTTTGATATGCTAATGGGTCTATTGAATTTTCCTTCATATATTAGCAATAATATATTGTAAAATTCATCGAATTGTTAAACGTAAATTATAAAGTATTTTAAAAGGAAATAAAAAAAATATATGTGGGTGGGTATTTAAAAGATTATTTAATCACTCGAAAAAAAATTAATTAGAAAAATGTTTGGATAAAGTGAAAAAATTATAGCTGACCTAAGTTTTAATTACATATGTGTAGGGCGTTTTCCCTAGGATATATTAAAAATAAATAAAGAATTCGGTGGTTGAGAATTTAAAATAACTACATTATTATTAGGGTTATTAAGTTACATAGCCACACGGATATAGTGGATTGAGATATAGCCCACCTTTGGTTAATTTATTGTAAATAGCCAAGTAAACTTATTAACAAATTAATAAAAGTCTTATTTAACACAACCAAGCATATATTTTAGGTAGTTAATTGGCTGCCACGTATGCAAGTTGGCTATTTACAAATTATTTACCAAAGGTTGACTAATTTACAATTCCTATAGTTTAGGTGGTTTACGTAACCAATTTTTTGTTATTATTATATGTACGAAATGGTATGGAATCATTCATCAAACATTATCCATTCTTCAAAAAAAATATCATCAAAGATTATCTAATTGGTATGCAAAATGAGTAAAAGAAGTCGAGTTCTTTTATTTATAATATATATTGAACAATTAGATCAATAATTTATCATCTTTTTTAAAAATAATAAAGTTTATTTTAATAAAAAATTAATTATTTTATTTTAATTAAATTAACTATTTTATTTTATTTAATTTATTTCGGTTTGGTAGACTATTTTCTTAATAAAATGAAATTTTAGTCAGAATTGAAAAAAAATTAGAAGATTGATTAATTGAAACAAATTATATATATATATATATATATTGGCATGAAAAATGAGAAAAATAAGTCGAGTTTTAAAAGTGGAATGGTGCGTTATTAGGAGAGATTACTCGGTAAACTCACTTAAACAAAACAAAAAAACATTTACTTATTTTTCAAAAAACAAATTTGAATAAATAGTGCATTCATGTATTATTGGCCTTGTCTCAATTCTCATGCAGCTCTTTCTTTGGAGTCTTGTATGGAACCATTTCAAGCGGACAAATTTGATACATAGCGACTATAATAAACTATTTATGTCATGCCAACTAGTAAAATCAACATGTCGAGTATTATTTATAATTTGATAAATAATATATATATATATATATATATTTAGAATATGATCAACCATTGAATTTTCTATTTGGAGAAAAAAAAAGATACTTTCTTCCCTATTGGAATTATCTAAATAGAGCTATATGTAATAACGTGATTCATTTGTTGGGTGATACTGAAATTGGCTTAGCTTTTTTGGAACATATTGGGTCCCCTGTGATATGGTATATTGCTCGTGTTCTATTGTGTAAGAACTATAAGACAACAAAGAAAATAAAAACGTGATATACAATAATACCAATATATGAGATGTTGGAAGTTTTGGACAAAGTTTCGTTCCAATCCTTCTTGATGGTTTTTCAAATTATCCTAGCCTAAAAATCTCCTGACCATACACACTACTACAAATAACACATTTAAAAGTTACAAAAGTCGCTTCTAAATATTAAAAACTCGCTTCTATTTAATATTTAAAAGAGACTTTATAAATGACGGATAGGTATCTAGCTCAAACAATCTTTATTTTAAAATTATAGCCAAACTATTCATATTTAAAAAATTAGTCAATTTATTATAAGAACATTTAAGTATTCCAATAATACCCTTAAAAGTTGTTATTATTAACTGTCAGAGTAAATAATATTAACAGTAACAAGAGAAATAGTAAATTTCATTAATCAAGAACAATAGTAAATCTTATTAACCGTAACAAGAACAATAATAAATCTTATTAACTGTCATCTTCGCTGTCTCCGGCGCCGGAATCCGAGTTTTCATCAAAGTTTCAAACGGCGAAATCTCAACCCTAGCTTCCTATCCGAACGCGGAGGACACATCGGAGGGAGTCGTCGGCGCTGACGAGGCAAAGGCGGAGGAGGGCGTTTGGGAGGTGAGCTCGGAATCGGCGTCGTCGTAGAAGATGTTGCATTGGATTAGGGTTTGGAAGTGAAATGGTGAGAGGAGAGATGAGAGTTTCTGGTGCGAGGTTTAGGAGACAGAGCTTCACTTCCACCTCCATTCTGCTCTGTCTTTGCTCTCTCCACCCAAATTATAATTAGGCGCTGATATAATTTGCTATTTTAGGGACTTTGGTCTAATATTTGGTATATCCCTAAATAAATACATAGTTTGACCATTATTTTAATATCCCCTATAAAAAAAAAGACTAGTTATTAACAAATCTCCCTTAAAAACGACAAAATCGGTTCTTAAACCCACTTTTAAAAATAAGTCGCTTCTAATATTTCATACAAATTGGTTTGATTATAAAATAAATACACAAATCTCAAGCATCTTTTATTTGTCAAGAGTTCTATAGTTATATAAAAATTTTAAATTTGCATAATAGTAAACGGTTGGTTGATTATAATTAATTAATCGCTAATTTTATTTACAACAATTAATTGACAATTTTACCTAAATAAATCTCTCTCATTGACAATTAATGGTGGTAATTATTTGGGCAAAATTACCTATTAACTATTGTTAATAGAATTAGTGGCTAATAAACTATAATTAGTCAAACATTGACTATTTGACAAATAATAAGTTTGATGTGGCTTCATTGCTTATAGATTTCTTATGTTAATGACTTCAAAACGTCGTATGAATTGTTATTAAAAATTGTATGATATAATTAAATAGTTGCCATCAATTAAAATTATAATTTAATTACTCAAATATTAAACAAATAGTTCAATTCATGTTTACATCTTCATAATATGGTTTATCTATCTTATTTAATTTCCAACAAGTTTAACCATGCATTTTTTTTTTTTTTTTTTTTTTTGCAAATTTACCAAATGCTTTCATAAAAAAGTGAGCATTTTAATTTATCTGAATTGCTCCTAATCTAGTTGACTTATGCAAGATAAGAGTAGGTATTCTTAAAAAAAAAAAAAAAAAAAAAAAAAAAAGCTTATCTATAATAAGTCGAGTATATTTTTAATAAAAGAAGGAAATAGAGTAATTGGATTTATTAATCATTCTTTGGTAATTTCATAAAGAAAAAAAAAATATCAATGGAAATGGAGCACATAAATTATGGGAAACTTGAGTTTCCAAGCTTCGTGTAAGATCAAATTTGAAAACCAAGTTATATTTTAGTCTCTTTAGGAAAACCAAACATTTTGGACCCTTGAATTTTCCAAATTGCCCTTAAATTAAAATTATCTTATTTCTCTTTTTTTTTTATTCTCTTTTTCGACTTCACGCTCTTCTCCCTACTTTTTCACGCACAAAAATAAGAAACCAACGCCCTTTACTCACGAACAACGTCTAGCCAAACCCACGCCATTCATCGTCGCACACCATTCGCCGTCGCACACCATTCACCGTCGCACGTCATCGTCTTGTCTCCATCTTTCATTTTCCTCAAAACTCAAGTTTGAACTTATCGGACCTCCTATGTTGTTGGGCACTTAAGAGTAGGAAAATGGCTAAGTTTCATTCACTTACGTTTTAAATTTATAAGAATAGAGTTTATTTTTTTGGAATCCACAAATTTGTGTTAGTCAGATATTTTCCAAAAAAAAACTTCGAAGTTTCGATCTGTAACTTCGAAGATTTTAGTATTAATCTCAAACATTTCGAACTTTTAACTTTAAACTTTTAACTCCTTAATAGTCGCAAACATTTTAAACATTTTAAACTCAATATCTTATAATTTTGAACTTTTTAATATCATTTCAAACTTGTATCCTATCTTGCACGGATTTGACATTTTTTTTATCCATCTTATATTTTTCTAATTTCTTAACATGTTCAAGCGTTAATATATGCTATTTAATTGATGGTACTTCAGTGAACAAATGTACAAAATGGGAATACGCTAATGAATCACGATTCGAACTACGTTCACTATCGAAGAGGAAGCCCCCAAGACGTCAACCACGGTGGCAGCCCCCCGAGACGACAACTACCGTGGCAGACCCCAATGCGCGCTTCGGATGACGACGATGACTTTGTTGAGCCTCTATCGAAAACAGACCATCCGACGAAGGAAAAACTTATTTTGGTCTATGGTAAGTTCATTTTTGTTCCGCAGTTTTTGACCACATGGTGATAATTGTTCCGACGAATTTGACCACATGGTTTGAATTGTTTCGAAGTTTGTAATTATTTTCAGGTTGTGACTTCTACTGATTTGATGTTGTTGGATTTTTCAGCGAAGATATGGACAAAGCGGCTTAGAAAATTTGATGATTACACTCCATTCAACAAACAAAGCTGAAGTCTATGAACGCACTTAGAAAATCATAGTCGTATTTGGATTTCTGTGACTCTGATCTTGCAGGGACCTCTATTTTTTTGGGATGTCTTTTTAATTTTCGTACAGGTTTTGTTGTAGTTTTTAAGACAATTGTGTAGTTTTTGAATTTGTTTCAAGGGGATTTTATATAATGATTTCAATGGGACTTTTCGTAATTTTTGCACAAGTGCTTGTTTTTTTATTCAAAATAAAACAGCTAAGCACTTTAAAATTCAGTAAACAAAACCACTAAAAAGTATGAAACTCTGTTTACAAAATAGTTAAAAACTCTGAAATTCCGAAAACAAAACCACTAAAAAAATGAAACTATGTTTACAAAACAACAAAAACTCCGAAATTCAGTAAACAAAACCACTAAAAAGTTTGAAAGTTTGTTTACGAAACAACAAAGTACTTCTTAATTTTATAAAATCAAGTCTGGAATTTAGTAAATTAAACAACTAAAAATTCGGAAATTAAATATATTAAACAACTAAAAAGTTTGAAATGCAATACTCTGGCGTCCGATGCGAAAATGAGAAGAGGCATCGGTCTTTCAGTCCATACATATGCAGCTTCAAGTTTCAAATCGTATAATTAATCATCGGCACATAAAGCTTTGTACATAACGGTTAATAGCTTCGCCCGAGTTATGTGTTTCGATAGTGTACGAAATTCGAATCGCAATTCATTAGCATATTCTCATTTTGTACCTTTGTTCACCCAAATACCGTAAGATAAACAACATATACTAACACTTGAACCTGTTAAGAAGTTAGAAAATATAAGCTGTATAAAACAAAATGTCAAATCCGTGTAAGCCAGAATACAAGTTCGAAATGATATTCAAAAGTTCGAAATTATAACATATTATGTTTAAAATGTTCGAAATGTTTACAACTATTTCTTATTTTTGGCCAATGGCGAGGGACGAAGAATGGCGTGTGACGGCAAATGAAACTATGATGATTAAAAAAATAGTCCATCAGACTGAAGTAAATTAAATTCATTAAAATAATTAATTTAATTTATTTTGATTTGGTGGATTATTTTTTTTTTAATAAAGTGAAACTATGATGATTAAAAAAAAAAAAAGACTATTGAACTACTAAACTTAATCGTCCCTAAAATCAAACAAACTCCTAAACATACATGCTTAATATTGTCATTCTTTGTAATGTTTGACGACGTTTTATATAATTTGGAGACACTTCGTGCAACCCTATTTCCAATAACATTTTTTTTAGAGCTTTCGACGTTTAACGCTTTTCTATGCCATGAAGTTTATTCAAGTCAATTATTGTGGCTGTTCAAGTGGCCATGTTAGGCGTTGGATCCATGTAATTCAACCACTTGAAGTGGTACTTTCTAAATAGCTTTTTATTCCATAGATGTCTAGATATTTGAGAAAAGTTTATATTACGCGGAAAGTCCAAGCAAAAAAAAAAAAGTATTGCGCGGAAAGTTCATTCACTTTCTAAATAAACACCTTATTCAGATCAGCTGCACGTGTAATTCAAATAAGGAGAAATGACATTTTGGCCCCTCAACATTGTCATCTTTAACAATTTGATCTCCGAAAAAAAAAAACTGCATTTTCACTCTTTCATGATAGACACAGTTTGATATTTAGTCTTTCAGTTAGAAAATCCGTTAAAATAGCCGTGAAAGGGGTCATATGCTTATCATGTGACTTTTAAATGAGGACAAAATTGTAATTCGATAATAGATTAAAAAACAAATTAAAATTAATAAAAGAAATAATGCTTAAAAAAATCTCATATCTCTCTCTCGCACGCAATAACCTCCTTTGGATCATCCTCCCATTGAAATCGAATCACAATGCCGAAATCGAAAATGTGTGGCGATTCTCCGAGTTAATGTTGTCCGGTGAATTTTCTCCACACCACAACTACCAATCGCGGTGTCTCAAGATAAATTGGTGGCGATTATGTACTCGTCGGGGATGATGGGGTTGAGCAAAGGCGTGGTGATGAGTCACCGGAGCTTCATCACGACGTCTCTAATGATGGCGCTTATGATTAGGACCGGTTCGGCGACCCATGGAACGAGTTACTTTACTTCCTTCCCATGTTTCACATCTTTGGACTGTTGGTGATCGTTTACTCGCAGCTCTGAGGGCCGTGGTCTCGATGGCAAATTTTTAGGTCAAGGTGGCTCTGAGGGCCGTGGTCTCGATGGCTTCACAGTGGGGTGATGTTTGAAGATATCTGAAACCCAAAAATAAAAATGAAAATCTCATCTGGGCATCGTCGATTCCCACATTTTCTAGGAAGAAAAGGTGTCTGATACAGCCTCCCACTAGAGCTTGATGATTGGTGGGGCTAGGGTAGAAGTTTGACTCGAGAAGAGTTTGCCAAAGAAATTTGAGACCGAAGAACCTCATCCATGGTTTCTGAGTTTGCACAAAAAAAAAAAAAAATCCTTCCTCTTTTTTTTTGCTTGAAATTTCTTCCCTTATGTTTACGTTTGGTAGTTATTTATTTATTTACTTATATCTAAACGCACGAGCATGAGATTTTTGCTGATAATCTTGTGTACATTTGGTACTTTGTTACCTTAAAAAATTGCTGATAATATTGCGTCTGTGCCCATGTAGGTACTGCCAAAGAAGAAGGGAGATAGATATTTTTTTTTTTACTTATTTATTTATATATAATAACAAGGAAGGGTACTAGTTAAGTGCATTTTAATTATTTCACACTTTGACTTACACGTGGTATTTTTTGTTCATTTCACAATCATTTTAACGGATTTTCTAACAGGATGACTAAATGTCAAACTGTGTTTATCATGAAAGACTGAAAATGCAGTTTTTTTTTTTGTTCGGAGATCCAGTTGTTAAAGGTGACAATATTGAGGGACTAAAAATGTCATTTCTCCAACAAATAAAGCTAATATCTAGGCTCCGACAATCTACCATAATCTAATTCATGTTGAGTTTCACTTATATCATTATTATTGAAATAAAATCAAATATATAATTATATTGGGTCAACCCCATAATATATGAAAGGAATAATTCGAAATATATGATCGTTTATAAATGTTTTGACCAAATTCTATTTATTATTTTTATTATTAAAAAAACAACGAGCATAATATAAATGAGATATTTTTTTTACCAATATCTCCTTCATAATCAATCCTCTCTCTCTCTCTCTCTCTCTCTCTCTCTCTCTCTCTCTCTCTCTCTCTCACACACACACACACACACACACACACACACACACACACACACAGAGGGAGATGCAAAAATTAGGTTCATTTTAGTTTTTAATATTTATTTGTTCTTCACTTTCATTCTTCATTTTTTTTTATTGTTGTAATGTTTAGGGTTTAGAGCTTGACATTAATATAGGTTTTATGTGAAATCAAGTGTTGTGTGAAATTAAAAATATGATTTAGATGTGTTTTTATGTTAAAAAAAATTCAAATTTGATATTTTTTTTTTTGTCTTTAAAGATTTATTGACTTGTTTGTTAATAATTTCTTAAATGTCAATAAATTTTTAGATGTCAATAAATCAGCAAACAATCTATAATTTTTCTTTGAAGATTTATTGATATGTTTGTCAATAAATTTATGGATGTCAATAGGTCCAGTAGTTTTGGAAATTTACCGAATTAACATTCCAAGATTTTTTTTTTTTTTTTTTTGTTGAAAATGGGTTTGATTTAATGAGGAGAGATGTATATGAAATGAGATAAAAGAAGGAAAATAATAATAAGATTAAAACATAATCATACAAAATAAGTATTCATAATTTTGGAATAAAAAAGGTAGTCATAATTTTGGAATAAAAAAATTATTAATGGATCTTCGCCTAATGTTTTTAAACAATTATAATTTTGGTATTATCATTGGGAAATGGTCTCAACTAGTATTGAGTTCAATAATTTGGACCAAAATATGACCTATTATATTTTTGGACACATTTAGTAGTAGGCTATGTGAGCAAATACATATTTACCCTTAACTTTAATTTTTTGTTTTAAATACCCACTTACAAATTTCCCTCTCAAAACTTTAAACATAAATAATAAATTAAAAAATAAAACAAGACATAATGCAAGCTCCGACTTTTCATTTCTCATTTTCATTTAATTTATGTGTCTCTCTCTCATCTCTCTTCTCTCTCTAAACTAATCGGCGATAACAACGAAACTTTCGCCCACAACAAAACCGTCCCGCACAACCGTCGCCCACGGGTATATTGTTCGCATTCTCTCTCCTCTTTTCTGGTTTTTTTTTTCATCTCAAACAAAACCTTAACCCAAGGTCGCCCCTCTTTATTCTCCATTCTTTTTCTGGAACCCTAAATCGCAGGATGAGGAAGCCCGAAAAGAGCGCACCGGTTCGGAGGAGTCCAAGGATGAAGACGAGTCCTGTTGCGTCGTCGTTCTTGAAAAATGGTGAAATTCTGATTAGACGCACAGACAAGATGTCGCACACAATGTGTTGACAATGTGTCCGACAACTTACTTAAGCACAGATTATGGATAAACAACAAAACATCGCAGTAAACAAAGTACACACGATATGGTTACCCAGTTCGGTGAAACACACCTACATCTGGGGGCACGCTGCCAGTGGAAAGGTTTTTCACTATCTTGTAGTCAATAGTACACACAAGGTTTATATCTTATTACAATCAACAAATCAATAAAACCTAGAGACTATTACCACCAGTGATGACCTAGTCAGGGACTCCCCCTGAATTTGAGCTCCGTCTCAATTCCACCCTTCGAGCAACCTCCTGGCTCGGATGACCTTTAGTCTTCAGATGTACGTGAACCTTCAATCACGAGAACACAAAACCCAACTCTCATAGACACTCAATCTTTGTGGAATAGTGTTTGAGAGAAAACACCGTTTATCACCAAAACACACAGCCTCCCAGTCTGCCGGTCTTGCACGTCTAAGAGCTCTGAGTGTTTGATAAAAAATGTCAAGGCTGCTAAGGGGGAGCGCATGGCTTTTATAGCAGCTGAACAATCCTGGAAGGTATCTCGGGTTTCCTTACCCGGCCTCAAGCGAATATCACAAAGTAAAGATTCCAGCGAGGCGAATATCGTGCAATGAAGACAACATCGAGAGATATCTTGAAATGAAGGCACCAGCAAGGCAAATATCTCGTAATGAAGACAGCAGCGAGGCAATAACGAAGCAATCTGTCAAAGACTGGAAACTTGCCTGAAAAAGAGTCTACACACTGGAGGAAAGATGTCATACCAGAAGATGAAACATAACAACCGACATCTTTCCACACATCTTGCACTAAAAAATAAAGCCAATAAATAACGAATCAACAATCTCCCCCTTTGGCTATTTTTTAGGCAAGCACTTCCGGGACCAGTTCTCATACCAGCGTCATGACCAGAGAAGAGAGTCAAAATAAATGACCTCATGACGCCTCTCCCCCTGATTGCCTCAAAATAATACCAAAGGCAAGGATAGACCAACACAGAGGGAGGAACAACAGCCTGTAAAGGAATGAGAACTAGAACACAAGCATATCATAAACCAGCAAAAGTACGATGAAGCTGTCTTACAAAACATCAAGAACACTCGGTCTGAAACACAAGCAACAGTAGCGAAGAAAACCAACAAAAAGATGTCTAAGAGGTAGTTAGATGTTACAGACCAGAACAAAAAAACATCAACTAGAGGGATTAGAAACATCGTTGGCGTGACCTTCAGGACCCTGAGAGTCGCTACTGACATCATCCTCTGTATTTTCATCATCATGACAAACAGAAGGACTCGGCTGAGAGGTAGTAGCACCGTCAGCGGTGGTGGAGGGAGTCATGACAGAGATAAGACGCTCACAAGCGGCCTTCCTTCGAGTAGAGATGTCAATGATTTCCTTGAGAGCAGCAACTTCTTCCAACAGGCCTTTGAGAATATCGCTCTTGGCATTTTCCGTCAGGGGAGCAACTTTGATGGTACGATCAAGAGAGACAGAAGTTGCGACAGAAGGCATAACAAGATCTCTGGCATGTTTCCCTTCAAATAACTTAGGACTGAAGGAGAGTTCACTGCGAGGTTTACCTGCAATGTCATCAGCCCTTAGCAGATCTCTCTTCTGAGCCACCAGCATACCTGACAGGAGAGAGGGGAAGCCAATAGGAAGCTTCACAACATAGGACTTAGCATGCTTGGCCAGGTGGTTGAATACAAACTCCCCAAAGTCGAAAGACGCTCGGGTGCCAATCTGATAAATGAGGCATGCCAGGTCTGACTTGATGCTTGAACCGTGAGAGGAAGGGGCCCAATTTGCAATACCAATTCTGTACAGAACCGAGTATTTCGCCGAGAGGTCTGAGGAAGGCAAAGAACCCTTAGAAGGCCAGGTCTTCTTCTTATCGATAGTGAGCTCTTTGGCAATCACATCCAAGGAGGGGAACCGATCGACAGTGACAATTTTTCCTCTTCCCAGATACTCGTTGATGGTAGTGGAGGAGACATCAAAGCATTGGCCATGCACGTAGACTTTCCCAAACTCAGGGTGATGAGGCTGATCAACTTCAGAGGACAAATTGACTATGCACTCTTTCACCAGTTTAGGATAATAGGGCCCGATTCCAGAGACAGTTTTGCCGAGTTGAGCATCGGACAAAAGTTCCATGATCACATCAATCTTCAGGGCTTCCTTAGCCAGTTCCTTTTCCGGAAAAATAGATCTGTGATAGATATACCTCCATTTTCTGACGCGGTCTTCCTCATGAAAGGAGACATTATCCAGAGGGGCGGCGGGAACATCCTTGGGAAGCTTTTGACCTCCAACAGACTTCCTGGAGATGTGGGACACAAACTCAGGACGGGTATCTTCCTCTTCCTCCTCAATATCCTTCAGAACATCTGGAATTGGCTCCTCAACAGTTTTTCCCTTCAGCTTTTTCTTGTTCAAACCCATCTTCACCGGTTTCTTCATCTTCTTCTTAGCAAGGATGGAAGTGGCGGCATCACTTTCTTCCACCACCTTTCTTTTCTTCTTTCTCTTCTCCGACAGAAGAGTGGCAAGGCACACGTCGTCATCTTTCTGAACCTTCTCTTTCAGAGAAGCAATAATATCATTTTCAACATCCTGGACTTGTTTAGTCGTTCCTTCTTGCCCCGGAGAAGATGTTGGCACATCTTTCGCGACCTCTTGACTCAAACCCAACATGCCTCCAACGGCATCCACATGAATAGGCTCTTGAGCATGGGGAAGCGAATCCCTATCCCTAGGAATATCAGTAGGGGTGACAGAGGCTACAAGATTACCTTGAACAATCTGGTGAGGGCTTTCGATGGGAGATCCACCGGTGAGGGTTTCTCCTTCTGGAGCATCATCATCTTTTCTTCCTTCATCAGACGAACTGCTGGAGCTTACATCTCCTGTAATGTCGGTGATCGAGAGAGCGGCTTTCTTGAGCATGGCGCTTCTGACGGCGGAGAGTGATGGATTCTGAGGGGGAACTGATGACCCAGCGATTGCACCTCCGGCCTGACCATCGGCGCGTTCACTGGGGCGCAGTCCCCGTACCCTAACCCTGTGCATGTTGCTTTCAGCGCCCGGTTTCCTTGTCGCGACATTTTTCTTTTTCATTGTGGCTTTCACTTTCTCTGATGGAGTGGTTGTGTTGATCCCGCTTCTGGTGCCAACCATTTTGAATAGAATTTTTAGAAAACTGTCACACAGGTAACCGTCGAAAAGGGTAAGCGAGCAAATATGGGAATCAAGGTTCAAGAACAGCGAAGAAAAATAGAAAATTTCAAAATTCGAACACGAGGTAACTTCCATTTCTTTCTCGAGAATGGAACCGTCTGCATGAATGAGAGCAAGGCACGGAGGAAAACGACGTCGTGATATAAAGTGGGCCTTGATCAATCTTAGGCCCAGAGAAACAACACTTGGCACTTTAGCCCTGCAAAACAGTCGAATGGGCCAACAAGATAAATGGGCCCATGAGAGAACTTTCACAAAAGGAATGTGAACAAGAATCAGAGAGGGGTCAGCACAGATGATAAGACCAAAACTCCCTCCGATAAATAGTAATTTCTATTGATCAATAACGCATAGACCAAGAGAGGATCTGAGACTTTCAAACCGGTTAGCATCCAAAGCCTTGGTGAAAAAATCTGCAAGCTGTTTTTCGGTGTGAATGTATTCGAGTTTGATCTTCTTTTCTTCTACAAGATCTCGAATGAAATGATGTCTGATCTCTATATGCTTGGTCTTACTGTGTTGAACAGAATTCTTTGAGATGTTGATTGCGCTAATGTTGTCGCAGAACAATGTCATGACATCTTGTCCAACATTATATTCAGTTAGCATCTGCTTCATCCAGAGAAGCTGAGTGCAACTACTCCCAGCGTCGATGTATTCAGCTTCAGCTGTGGACAAGGAAACACAGTTCTGCTTCTTGCTGAACCAGGAGATGAGATTGTTTCCAAGGTAGAAACATCCACCAGAGGTAGTTTTTCTATCGACCGTGCTTTCTGCCCAGTCAGCATCACAGTATCCCACAAGCGTGGAGGAAGTATCATAAGTATATAAGAGGCCAAAATTGGCAGTTCCTGAGATGTACCTTATGATTCGCTTGGCTTGAGCCAGATGACTAGCTTTGGGATTGGCTTGATATCGCGCACACACACCTACAGAGTAGGCTATGTCTGGTCGGCTGGCAGTAAGGTAAAGAAGACTGCCAATAATACTCCTGTAGAGGCTTTGATCAACAGATTCTCCATGCTCATCCTTAGAGAGTTTGATGTGAGTAGTGGCAAGGGTCCGCTTGTGAGAAGAATTTTCCAAACCAAACTTCTTCACTAAGTTTTTGGCATACTTACTTTGAGAGATAAAGATACCATCATTCAGGTGGGTTTCTTTTCCTCTCTGGTGGATGGTACGTCTCCTCGTATTTTCTTTGCATAAGGTGCGGTGTACACCCTAGCTTCCTTAGGACTTGATCATAAGTCTCTAGGCATGTCAGATTTTCACGTCTAAGAATTTTGTCACCCGAAACCCTGAAGCTTATCGAGCGTCGAGGTAATTCGTCGGTTCTTGTATGTTTAGTCGTCAAGGGGCGTAGTCTTTTGACGATGCCTTTGCTCAAACTATGGTGGGTTGCGAGTCTTTTTGGACATAGTGTTTTGACGCTATCCATCCAAGGTTTGTTAGTTGAACCTTGGCGACCTAATCTAGTGCACACAGGTTGTGAGCCCAATTTGTGCTTAAGACGTTTCAGCGCCTTTCTTTCAGTGATCAGCCCGGTGTGCGTAGGTTGTGAGCCTTGTTTGCGCTTAGAACGTTTTGGTGCCTTTCTTGATCAGCCCATTGCGCATAGGTTGTTAACCTTGTACACTTTGGATGTTTTGATCGTTTTTTTGTGACCAGCCCACTGTGCATAGGTTATTAATCTTGTATGGTTTGGATGTTTTAATCGCTTTTTGTGATCAGCCCGGTGTGCATAGATTGTTAACCTTGTAAGCTTTAGGTGTTTTAGCCATTTTATCGCGCTATGCGGCATATAATGTTAGAGATATCAGAATGATTTCTTCTTACTATGTCAAAATTTGCTTACATTTTGTTTGAAAGCGTAGACTATTGTTAGTAATGGCGGAGATGCTCAGCCTGGTGAGTGAATTCAACTCCTACCATATTTTCTAGCTTGTAGGTCTCGTTATGGATGACTTTGCGAACTCGATATGGGACTTCTCAGTTAGGTCATAGTGCACCTGCTCCGGGGATTTGAGTGTTTTGGAACACCCTTCGCAAGAGCAGGCTCCCTTCTGCGAACTTTTGGAGCTTCACCTTTGAGTTGTAGTGCCGCTCTACGATTCGCTTCTATGCTGTGAGATGAGTGAAGGCTCGTGTTTGCTTCTCCTCTATTACATCCAGCTCGGCTCGGAGTGCTTCGTCATTGGCTGTCGCGTCGAAATTTTTCACATGGTACGAATGGACTTTGACCTCGATCATTATCACCGCCTTGAATCCATATGTGAAAGAAAAATGAGTTTCTCTAGTGGCGGACCGAGCCGTGGTTCGGTAGGCTATCAAAACAAAAGGAAATTCATTGGCCCATGCTCCTTTGTTGGCTTCGAGCTTCTGCCTTAAGAAATTCTTTATTGTCTTGTTTACGGCTTTAACCTGTCCGTTCGCCTGGGGATGGTGTGGTGAAGAGAATGTCTTGCTTATCCCGTATTGACGGCATATCTCTCTGATGCGATGGTTGTCGAATTGGGAACCATTGTCGGTGATGATCGAGGCGGGGATGCCATGCCGGAAGATGATTAACCTCCATGTGAAATTGGTCGTATTTTCCTCCGTTCTCTTTGAGAGAGGGTTCTTCCACCCATTTCGTGAAGTATTCGATCGCCACAATGATGAAAACTCGGCCGCCTGGTGCGGTTGGAAGCTTTCCGATGATGTCGACTCCTCATTTCGCGAACTATCGCGCCACTATGATTGGACATAATGGAGCCGAAGGATGTTTGGGCATGTTCGCAAATCAGTGACCAATTTTGTCATTTTTGCGCCCAATCTTGTGTATTTTCTCTTATGTCGGTCAGAAGTACCCTTGCTTGAGGATCTTGTTCATTAATGCTTGCCTTACCGTATGATTTCCGCAGATCCCTTCGTGGACTTACCTCATGACGTGTCTTGCCATTTCTTCGAGGAGGCACCTTAGAAGTGGTGCGAAGTACCCCTTCTTGTACAGGTGGTCTCCTAGCAGTGTGTACCAGGAAACTAAAGCTTTTAGCTTGACCGTATTTCCTCAGTTAGTAGGCAAGGTTCCGCTTCTCGGGTAATCTATGATCGGGGTCATCCAAGTCGGCCTGGTTTCTTCTTCAACATTGCGGACCTCCTCATTGTCGATGGACGTTGTTTCAAGCAGCTCGATCGGCACCTTCCCTATGTGTTCACGATCCATTATGGAAGCCAATCTGCCAAGGCATCCATTTCAGAATTTTGCTATCGTGGGATTTGTTGGATCTCGTACCAAGACATGACGTCTAAGAGCTTTCCAGGAGCGGCGAGATATGAGAGCATGTTCTCCTCTTTAGCCGAGTATGCGCCCATTATTTGGTTGCCGATCAGCTGCGAGTCACACCTTACCCGAAGATTTCTTGCTTTGAGTTTCTTAGCCAAGTTTAGGCTAGCCACGAGAGATTCGTATTTTGCCTCTTTGTTAGAGGTTTGGAGCTTGAAGCTGAGGGTATATTTGTGCTTTCCCCCGTCGGGATTCGTCAAGACGACCCAGACACCCGAGCAATGGGCATTTGATGGCCCGTCGATGTGGAACGTCCAAATGGGCCCGTCTGGGTCAGCCATTTGTTTCTTTATCGGGGTTAGAGGCCCGTCTTTGCTTTCATCATCCTTGATTCCATCTGTTGGACAAGTGAATTCGGAAATGAAATAAGAGACAACTTGTCCTTTCATGGTCATCCTTGGGTGGAATTCGATTCCGTATTCCCCAATTTCTTGGGACCATATTGCGATCCTCGTTGATGTGCTCTTTTGGAGTGCCTTCTCCGTCCTTACGACTATTTGATGAGCCAGAAAGTATAGGCGCAGCTTAAGAGCGGCGTTATTAGCGCCAGGGCCATCTTTTCAATAGTAGGATATCGAGTTTATGTGTCAAGAAAGACCTTGCTCATGTAGTAGATCCACCACTGTCCTCCGTCTTTCTCTCGCATGAGTACCGTGTTGGGAATATTGTCCACTTGAAGATAATGAATAAATGATTGCTAAATTCGATAATAAGATTACTTTATTAGCATTATATGATTAGTGGATTGAGTTCTAAACAATTAGAATCAATAACAACTATCTTCCATAGCCCTCCGTATCTAACTGAGTCACGTGCTGGGCACCTGAGTTCGGGCGGTGTGCTAAAACATGGTCGATGACTGATATACGCCTGGAAAGCTATATCTAAAGTCATATATGTGGAACACATAGGTGAAGGCTGATCACTATGTGGGAGCATTCTACACTTGTGGTAAGTGTACGACTTGGACAGGTCTTGGTGTAGATGTGTCGTTTAAGGACCGTTACGACACACTAACCGAGGCCACTATGATGGTCACAGTGAGACTTGATCTAAATCATGAAGTGATCATGGACACTGGGTTATGTTACTGAGCTCTTTGACTCATTCGCTAAAAGGCTATTCATTCTAATCACAGCTTATGTCTTGGGAGTTTTCTTAGAGCATGATTCGAGTGGGAAGTGATTTACAGATACGGAATCCAGCCTTCCTGAAAGAAGGTTAATGTTCACTCACCTAAGGGTTGATTCCAGAACCGATAGATTTCTAGCACTTTCGAAGTAAGTAACGTTCGTAAGAATCTTTCGCTGGGGAAGCAACAATGCTTAGGGCTGATATGTATCAAGAGAAGTATAACGGATAAATTGACTTCTCTCGACACGGGTTGAACCTGGAGGATCTTGATCACGAACTGACTATATCAGTGGACACTCGTCACGATGAGTAAATATAATTCTAGTATAAAGGAGAGTTCAGTCTTGGCTTACAAGGTGGAGTACTTGACCAAGATTAGACGAACCGATGGAAAAAGAGAAAGGACTATTTCGTCTTTTTCATCGGATTTGTTAAGCTTCTATTACTAGGTCCATAGTCCCCGATTCGGCTCTGATAAAGGCGGATAAGAACTTTCTTATAATAATGTTTATCATTATTGATCTCACTTGCTGTAATTGTGATTGACAGCATTAATTCTGGAAAATGGGTATTCGCAGAATTAAATAAATATTTATGGTAGAATTGTTTATTTATTGTTTGATCAAGTAAATAAACAATTATTAATTATTTGTTTATTGTTGGACCAAGTAAATAAATAATTAATTGGGTTTTAAGCAATTGGGCCTTGTACAAAATATGAAAGTCGGATTTAGGGTTTTGGCACTAGGGTTTGCGCAAATCCCCTTGGCCGTGTGCCTAAAAACCGATTTTTATAATATTGGTATTTACCAATATTTTCTCTTTAGTTCCTTAAATAAAGGAGAGAAATTAATATAAGATATTGTCCTATATTTTCTCCTTATTTATAGGAAATTATTTAGGAGAATATATGAGAATATATTTAAAGGGAAATAATATATTCCCCTTTATTCTCTCACTAAATAAAATATTCTCTATTTAAATAGAGAATAATATCCCATAGATATTGATCTGATGGATGAGAGAAAAAGTAGGATTCACTTGTTGAGATCCAATGGCCTAGATTTAATCCACCAATGTGAACACAATAAAAGGAAATAAAATATTCTGGATGATTCCATGAATATCTCATTTTTACTACTATAAATAGAGGTTCATGAGAAGGCAAAATATAAGCAATTTTTGGTGAAAATTTCGTGCTCCCTAGCCTACCTTGGCCGAGCACTTCTGCCTCTCTTCCCCTCGGAAATTCGTTTCCATTCTTAGTAAAATAAGAGCGAGATCTCGAAACACCTAGTTTCGTGATCTAGTGAGATAAAGACTGTGCCCACTCATCTTTCTTATTCGTCTCGGAGATTACGTATCGGAAGACTAATGTGTCATCACATCGAGTCCTTGAAGGAGGAATTCCTTATTTGATCGTGTGGAAGCTTGTACGTTCAAGACGAAGACGGATTGTGAAAGCTTTCAGTTCGTGAGCCAAAAACTGTAAGTATTCGTTTTTCGATCTAATCGGTTGCTTGATAAATATGCTCTCGTGAATTAAATTAATTAAACATAACTAGATCTTGTTAATTATAACCATAATTTAATTAGCTTATGATCAGCGTAATTAATTATTTTTCCGCATTAATATGGTTATATGGTGGAATCATCTCAAACGAGTCGCATCGGAGCGATCGTTTGTGTCCGATGCGAGCTCGATCCACCGACAAGTGGTATCAGAGCGATTGTTCGTGTCTGATACCCACTTGATTCCCCAACAAGTGGTATCACAGCTAGATGTTATGATTAATTAATCGATTCGTTCTTGTAATTAATTTAAATATGGTTTGAATGAAATTATATATGGATGTGAATTTCATGCAATTCAATATATGATATGTGGATTGTGATTCGTGGTTTGATCGTAGAATATTTGATTCTCGATTTTCTAGATTTTTTGTAAACCCGAAATTCAAAGGGTATAGGTTTTATGTAATTATTATTATTATTATTGTTGTAATCCGATGGTGCGACGTTCTTGATCACGACGATCGGCGAGAGACGGACACACAACGAAGAAGCATGACGGACGAAGAAAGCCTCCACGACTACGACACAAGAAAACTTGTCACAAAATTTTGTGACAAGTTTCGGTCGTCCTTTTTTGTGCCGGGCTGCGCCCTCGTGGCGGCGGCGGTCTGGTGCAGCCTCAAGTCTAATCTTGACCTAGGTCAAGATTAGAGGATTCGTCCGGGCCTCAGCCCGGAAACCCTAGTGGGCCCACGGGCCCACTCATTAAAAAAAAAAATTACCGAAAAAAATTAAGTTTTTAAATGTTTTATTTAATTAATTATATGGGCTGAGCCCTAATGATTTTTATTTAAAACATTACAAAATAAATGATTATGATATCGATTTATTTTAATGGGACATTGGAATGGGCCCTTACTTAATTAATTTTTTCGATAAAAAATTAGAAAAATTAAATAATTTGATATTGATTTATTTTTTTAAGGGACATAAGAATGGGCCCAATTGAATCCATGGGCCAATATGATTGGGCTCATCTTGATTTAATTTATAGAATCAAATAGGAAACGATCAATCCGAATCAAACCATTCTTGCATGTTCTTGCTTGTTTATTTAATTACTATGCCATGCTTGTATGCTATAACTTAGATCATGTATCGTATGTTAATGGTTGTCATGGGCTTTCATTCATTAAAATTGTCTAATTGGAGTAGGATAGTTAATTAATGAATGAGTTGAACGGATCGGAGAGCTTTGTCACCAAGCCGATAAGAGGCTAAGCTGAGAGGTACTTAAGAAGACCTAGTGTCTCACCTTCTCTACTGGGAGCTTTTCCGTGATGGAATACTTTTAGGATAATCAAGACTAGATGTCACGAATTCCTAATCACTAAGCTATATCGAAACATCTGTTTTTAAGGGTAGCTTAGAAACACTCGAGTTTTTAATATGACTTAGTTAACTCGAGTGGAACACCTAGATTAAAGTTAATGCTAGGAAAATTAAAATACTGAAAGTATATTGAGTCGTAGGTCTCCAACATTGACACAACACCGTGAGGATGAAAGATCCCCTCGTGACCGGCGGTTTTCTAAACATGGTGGTCAGTTCCATTCGGAAGGGCTTTTCTGATTCCAATACCAAGGTTATGTCTCTGACGATAGGTGGGAGGGTTGATCTCTGCGTGTACTAGTTACGCTAGTGCGTATGAGCTAGATTTCTTTCACTGAAATGTTGGGTTGACTCATGCATGAACCAACCGGTGGTTGCTCATGTGGCCAAAGATTCCTATAAAATTGGTAGTTAGTGAGCATAGTTATGAAGGTGCATGTACTATGATTGCTCACTAATCTGAGATGGTTCTCATTTTCACTAGGTGCACTCCGTTACGTCACCAGAGTGAAACGGACTGTGGCTATTAGTCGAATTACCTTGGAATATAAAAACTGGGTTCTTTTGTTTAGTATTTTATCCTGTGCATGTTTGCATTATAGTTTTTATTTCCTAAATTATATTGATAGTTGTTTCTTTTCATATTGTTAATAAACGTACTTTTATGTTTTTAGTAATCATGTCGAACCCTATTATGGCCCTATTGTCGAAAGACGTCCTGACTGGAGATAACTTCCCTAAGTGGAAGTCGAATCTCAACATTGTGCTTGTGAGTGAAAGCATTCGTTTTATCCTCACTGAAGACAGACCTCCTCTTCCTGCTCATGGTGCCTCCAAGAACTTGAGGGAGGACTATGACAAGTGGACTACTGCCAATAACAAGGCGGTGGCCTACATGCTCGCAAGCATATCTGATGCGTTGCGAACTAAGATGGAAGGGAAGGAGACCGCTGTGGAGATCCTTGACTCGTTGCAACAAATGTTTGGGATGCAAAGCGAGCAAGCCCGCATTGAGCTCACCCGTAAGTGCACTAGCACTAGGATGACTGCGGGAACTCCGGTGAGGGATCATGTCATGAAGATGACTAACTACTTCACCGAAGCTGAACTCCATGGGGCACAAATGGATGAGGTTACTCAGGTGGGAATAATCCTGAATTCCCTTTCGAGTGACTTAATACAGTTTACGTCCAACTACATCATGAACAAGTTGATGTATGGACTGTCTCAGTTGTTGAATGAACTACAGACTTTTGAGTCTATCACTCGACATGGGAAGAACAAAGGGTCAGCTCTCTATGCTGACAAGAGTTCTTCGCCTAAAACCAAGAAGATGTTGACTTCTGGTGCTGAGTCATCTAAGGCACGTCCGAATACTTCAAAGGGGAAAGGTACCGCTAAAAAGGAAATGAAGAACTTCAAGAGAAGTGGAAAAGGAAAAGAAAAGAAGCGAGAAAGCATTGGTAAATGCAACCACTGCAACACTGAAGGCCATTGGAAGAGGCATTGTCCTTTGTACTTGGCTGAGCTTGAGAAAAACAAGAAGAATGCTGGTATTGTACCTTAAAATTCATGATTAAAGATATCCTAAAAATGTTTTGAGGATAATTATTCATGAGCATACTTCTTTGCTTGTTGCAGAGCAGATCTGATGGAGCACACATGTGTAGACGAGCTTGCTGAGCAATGTCGGATTCAAGCCCGAATTGTAGAGAAGCTGATGCTCCGTTTGAAGATCTAATTTCCCGCTAGTTTTATTACTTTCATCTTTGGATTTATTTTTGAACATGGGATGTGTCATTTAATAATCCGAGGTTTTCTGGACTGTAGCTTTTATGGTTATTCCAGAAAGGATGAATCTTTCTTTCTTTATGTTTTATTACATTATTTATTAACACATGGTTGTGTCTTTAAATATTTCCTTCTATAATTGAATGCCTTAATTGCTTTTATGATATTTGAATATGCATGAATGCTTATGTCCTTATGAAAAAGATATAGAATATGAAGGTCACGTTTTTCCGTTCATATGCTATATAGAAGCACAATAAATAAATATAAATATTTTCTAAGTTATTACCTCTGTTAGAATTTAATTAACTTTTATTGCTTCATTAAATTCTTATGTTAAATATGTTTTATTGTTTAAGAACTATTTAGAGCTTTGAAAGCGTCTAAATAAACATTACCATTATTCGACAATGACTTGTGCGAATAATAAATAATAAAGGAGACACAACTAAGAGTTAGTGTTGATGATGAATTAAATTAGTGGGAGCTTCCTTAATTGGAACCTAGTCACTAATATTCGTATTGATTGAGTGGGAGCATCCTTGAATGGAACCTAGCCACTCTAGATTTATTGATTGAGTGGGAGCATCCTTAATTGGAACCTAGCCAGTCTAAAATTCAATAATCGAGTAAGAGCATCCTTAGCTGGAACCTAGCTACTCTTATTCATTGACTTAGTGGGAGCATCCATAAATGGAACCTAGCCACTAAATAACCAATATTATTGAGTGTGAGTATCCTTAATTGGATTCTAGTCACTATTGTTCAATAAAATAGTGGGAGCTTTCTTTAATGAAATCTAGCCATTTGTTGTTCAATAAATAGCAACATCCTTCATAGGATTAAACCCATCATTGAAGATGGCATCCTTAACCGGAATGTATATGCTATTATTCAATAATTAAAGTGGAAGAGTAATCAATGATTACCTTGCCACATAAATTAATGAATTGAAAGGAATGATAATTTTGAATTATCTTGTCGTTAAAATCAATAACCTAGTGAGAGCATCCTAGAATGGATCCTTGTCACTCTCATCAACAATAAACTTTCCTTAAATGGAAAGACATGATCTTGAGATATCACTCTCGATCATACTAACTTGTCTGAAAGTTATTAGCCCATATTTAATAGATCTACCTGTTAAGCTATTAGCTTAAAGGAATATAGAGACCTATAAAAGGATTAATGAAATGGTTTAAGTTTTAATAAGCTATAAGGTAAGGGATTGAGCCCTTAAGGAGAGACATTATCATCAATGATACTCTTCTTTCTGATACCACAAACCACTTCATTTGGGATTTTCAAAATATAAGATGAACTGTCCTTTGAGGATGAAGTTCCAATAACATAAAGACATGGATCGAAGTAGTTATACTACTAAACCTTTTGAAATATGAAAGGTAGATCCTAAGTACTTAACAAACTAATCATGATTGTACATGGATGTTTGTTATAATCGATATTTTGAGAATGATCGATAAGTATAGCTCCTAAACAAGTGTCATGAATAAAGTCATTACTATTATAGTTCTAGACCTCATTATGACACAAGTAAATTGACTGAGCTAACTGTTTCTAAAATTAAATTTAGAAACGATATGCTCGTTCCATAATGTCTCAAACATACTTATTGATATAAGGTATGAGCTCAATATTGAGGCTATTGACATTATCTTTAAAAGGACTAATAATTAGATCTTAGACAATGTCGTATTTCCGAGAATAACTACATGTGTTGTAAACACTGTAATTTATGGAAATAGTGAGATACTTAGTTATTTAAATATAGTAAATCCTTAAAGTCCTGTGTATATATTGAATATGAACACGACAAACAAGGATGAACTATAAATAACCAAGTAATGGAAATAGGTCAATAAAGTTCTTATTTAAACACGTTCAATAAATCACACTATAGTAAGTGGTGATGAGATCAAACCATGCAATGGTGCAACCTGTTTTGGCACCAAAGGGATGTACACCTTGATAGGGAGACTTGTTATCTTTAGATATAAAGTCTGGTGTATAATCTAAAGGTATGCGAGATGTTAATTTGTTCTAAAGTAAATTTATTTACTATGAACAATTTGTCTTGACCTTAAATGGTAAGTCAAAGATCACTTGCAAAAATGCATGAACTAGAATAATATGAAAATGGGACATATGTCAGATCGACATAAATGATAGAGTATAGACATATGATGGGAATCTCAATCCTGGGTCAAGGTCTAAACCGTCTAGAATGATGGCAAAGAATTAAATTGACTGAAGGAAACTTATCTTCTCTGGTCAAAGTTGGAGATTGTTGGGAATATTGCCCACTTGAAGATAATGAATAAATGATTGCTAAATTCGATAATAAGATTACTTTATTAGCATTATATGATTAGTGGGTTGAGTTCTAAACAATTAGAATCAATAACAACTATCTTCCATAGCCTCCGTATCTAACTGAGTCACGTGCTGGGCAACGGAGTTCGGGCGGTGTGCTAAAACATGGTCGATGAATGATATACGCCTGGAAAGCTATATCTAAAGTCATATATGTGGAACACATAGGTGAAGGCTGATCACTATGTGGGAGCATTCTACACTTGTGGTAAGTGTACGACTTGGACAGGTCTTGGTGTAGATGTGTCGTTTAAGGACCGTTACGACACACTAACCGAGGCCACTATGATGGTCACAGTGAGACTTGATCTAAATCATGAAGTGATCATGGACACTGGGTTATGTTACTGAGCTCTTTGACTCATTCGCTAAAAGGTTATTCATGCTAATCACAGCTTATGTCTTGGGAGTTTTCTTAGAGCATGATTCGAGTGGGAAGTGATTTACAGATACGGAATCCAGCCTTCCTGAAAGAAGGTTAATGTTCACTCACCTAAGGGTTGATTCCAGAACCGATAGATTTCTAGCACTTTCGAAGTAAGTAACGTTCGTAAGAATCTTTCGCTGGGGAAGCAACAATGCTTAGGGCTGATATGTATCAAGAGAAGTATAACGGATAAATTGACTTCTCTCGACACAGGTTGAACCTGGAGGATCTTGATCACGAACTGACTATATCAGTGGACACTCGTCACAATGAGTAAATATAATTCTAGTATAAAGGAGAGTTCAGTCTTGGCTTACAAGGTGGAGTACTTGACCAAGATTAGACGAATCGATAGAAAAAGAGAAAGGACTATTTCGTCTTTTTCATCGGATTTGTTAAGCTTCTATTACTAGGTCCATAGTCCCCGATTCGGCTCTGATAAAGGCGGATAAGAACTTTCTTATAATAATGTTTATCATTATTGATCTCACTTGCTGTAATTGTGATTGACAGCATTAATTCTGGAAAATGGGTATTCACAGAATTAAATAAATATTTATGGTAGAATTGTTTATTTATTGTTTGATCAAGTAAATAAACAATTATTAATTATTTGTTTATTGTTGGACCAAGTAAATAAATAATTAATTGGGTTTTAAACAATTGGGCCTTGCACAAAATATGAAAGTCGGATTTAGGGTTTTGGCACTAGGGTTTGCGCAAATCCCCTTGGCCGTGTGCCTAAAAACCGATTTTTATAATATTGGTATTTACCAATATTTTCTCTTTAGTTCCTTAAATAAAGGAGAGAAATTAATATAAGATATTGTCCTATATTTTCTCCTTATTTATAGGAAAGTATTTAGGAGAATATATGAGAATATATTTAAAGGGAAATAATATATTCCCCTTTATTCTCTCACTAAATAAAATATTCTCTATTTAAATAGAGAATAATATCCCATAGATATTGATCTGATGGATGAGAGAAAAAGTAGGATTCACTTGTTGAGATCCAATGGCCTAGATTTAATCCACCAATGTGAACACAATAAAAGGAAATAAAATATTCTGGATGATTCCATGAATATCTCCTTTTTGCTACTATAAATAGGGGTTCATGAGAAGGCAAAAGATAAGCAATTTTTGGTGAAAATTTCGTGCTCCCTAGCCTACCTTGGCCGAGCACTTCTGCCTCTCTTCCCCTCGGAAATTCGTTTCCATTCTTAGTAAAATAAGAGCGAGATCTCGAAACACCTAGTTTCGTGATCTAGTGAGATAAAGACTGTGCCCACTCATCTTTCTTATTCATCTCGGAGATTACGTCTCGGAAGACTAAGGTGTCATCACATCGAGTCCTTGAAGGAGGAATTCCTTATTTGATCGTGTGGAAGCTTGTACGTTCAAGACGAAGACGGATTGTGAAAGCTTTCAGTTCGTGAGCCAAAAACTGTAAGTATTCGTTTTTCGCTCTAATCGGTTGCTTGATAAATATGCTCTCGTGAATTAAATTAATTAAACATAACTAGATCTTGTTAATTATAACCATAATTTAATTAGCTTATGATCAGCGTAATTAATTATTTTTCCGCATTAATATGGTTATATGGTGGAATCATCTCAAACGAGTCGCATCGGAGCGATCGTTCGTGTCCGATGCGAGCTCGATCCACCGACAAGTGGTATCAAAGCGATTGTTTGTGTATGATACCCACTTGATTCCCCAACATACCACACAAACTATCCTTACAAAGACAGGCAAGTATAAGTAGAGGCTTTTTCTAGGAAGGCTGCTTCGCATTCGTCATTCCACTCAAACTCATTCCCTTTCTTCAGAGCCTGGAGAAAGGTAGGCATTCAGTGGCTCGTGAGACGAATCGACTGATAGCGGTGATTCTCTCTGTCAGGCTTTGCACTTCTTTGGTCTTGCAAGGGGACTTCATCTATGGAAGGGCCTTGATCTTTTTGGGATTGGCCTCGATTCCCCTCTGGTTGATGATGTACCTCAGAAACCTTCTCTAATCAATGCCGAATGCGTATTTGTTAGGATTCAGTTTCATTTTGTATCATCGGAGAAGAATGAACATCTCCGTCAAGTTGTGGACATGGTCTCCGGCTTTGAGGCTTTTTACGAGCATATCATCCACGTACACCTCCATGGTTTTCTCCATGAGCTTGGCGAACATACGGTTGACTTTGTAGCATATAGCCCCTGGTTGGTTACGAAGGTGGTCTTGATCTGATCTGGCTCGTGCATTTGTATTTGATTATACCCCTAGTATGCGTCGACAAGCTGGTCGATTCGAGGGAGTGGAAAGCAATCTTTGGGGCATGCCTTGTTGAGGTCCGAGTAATCGATGCAGATTTTCCACTTCCCGTTTGGCTTCTTCATCGTGACTACGTTTGCCATCCACTTTGGCAGCTTCGCTTCTTTGATGAAGTCGGCGGCCAACAACTTCTCGACTTCTTTGTTGATGGCGACTTCTCGACTTCCGTTCATGATCCCGTGAGTCTAGCTCGCCAAATGGTTGGGCATTCTCGCCGGCAGAGGCGTATTCGTCGTTCATTTGGTAGATGATGGCTACCTGTCGATGGGAATGTCCTTCAAGATGTCATCTTCGGGACATTTCCTGGTCTCCCCTCATGATTGTGGTTCTTTGTAAGAGGGGGAATTTTATGAGGAGATTGTAGGAGGATATGATAGGCTGGACACCATTGAGCATCGGTTGGCCAATGATCACAGTGTATGGCGAAGGTACGCCCACGATTGTGAACTTAATCTCATAACTCATCACTCGCTCGTCTTCTGTCTCGAAGGTGATTGGCGATCAGATGGTTCCAATGGAGATCACCTCCTCGCCAGAGAATTCGCAGAGGAGGACTTTTCCTGGAATTATTTCGGCTTCGTATAGTACCATAAGGTCGAGCATCTTTTTGAGTCGGATGTCCGCCGCACTCCCATTATCTATTAAAAAATTCTATTAGCGCGTGCCTCCCGGACACGACGATGGAAACAATCACGTCGTTATGGGGGTGCATGATCCTCATAGCTTTTTTTTTTGCGTGAATCGGATGTGCTCGGGAAGGTCTGCCAAGAGGTTGTCCACTTCCTCGAGACGATTTTCCTTCCTTCGGCCTCCGTTTTCTGAGGGCCGGGTTTGGGCCCGGATCCTTTGAGCTGGTGAGCGCTTGTGTTAGCGACCGCTTTCTCCTAGGGTTATCGTCGTCTTCCCCTAAGAGGTGATGGATAACTAGATTCTCGCTATGTACAGCGAGGAACATCCTCATTATCCGGGCGAACTAGTCCTCAGCTTGGGTGATTCTCGCGTCAGAGACATCTAGCAGCGGTGGGGCCACCGCCCGTCGGGGGATATTATGGCGCTTGGGATCGACTTGGTTATCGTCGAGTCCCCGTCGGATGAGACGCCTTGAGATACCCTCAGCTCGGCCTGAGACGCTCCTTCGGGGGATGCCGCGGGGTGGTACCATTATCAGGGCTTAACCCTTGAGAAAGGACGGAGTCTCGTAGAGAGACTTGGTCATCAAGAGGGTGCGAGGTCTCAGTGGGAGGCCTCTCGTATGTGGTTCTTTTTGGTGAGAGCACGTGACATTTTTCGAGCCCCCGCATTCTAGCGCCAAAATGTTAACGCTCAGAATCGGGTCAACACTGAAGAGCCGTCGGCGGTTCAGTCCAGTGCCCTGTACGTAGGCTGGGTGTCACCAAAAGCCTAAGATCCCCGACCTCCGAGGGATGGTCAGAGGTTTATCTATTCGTCTCATGTGAGAGGAAACAAACGTGAACTAGAGGGACCGAAATATTTCCCTTCGGCGAGTACTCCAACGCTCAACATTAGTATTGGTGTAATGTAAACGTGTATGGAGCGAACGACCTCGAAGCTCGAAAGCGTACTGGAGCAGTTTTGGTGATATAAAGTGAAGATCCCAGAGTATGGGCGTGGTTAGATTATGAATGGCTTACATATTGTGAGGCGAGTACTCGGTGTGAATGCACGGACTGGGCCGTGAGGAGAAAGCCCGCGGAGAGCCCGTGGTTGGCATCGCGCGGGGCCTTATCGGTCTAGGCAGGACTTGTGCGACCGTCGGCGAGGGCTGCGGGGCCGTGGCGTGAAGTTGGTGGGGCGTTGGAATCCTAGGCGGGGCGTAGGTGCTCTGGGCGGAACCCCCGTGTCTGTTCTCCGATTCGGTCCACGAGGCTTGCCAGATGTGGGCTGGGCTTCGCTGAAAGATGTGCAAACCCCTTATGCTTTACCCTAACCGTCCGCGGAGCCTGCTCCTTGAGATATGGCTCCGTGCGTCCCCTTTGCCGAGGCTTTTGGGCCTCGCTGGAAGCCTACGGCCTGCCTTCATAGGCGGAGCCTTGCTTTAGGCTTGCGGGGTCCGCTCGGACCCTTGGTGATGCCGTTTGGTCGTCCGGGCCTCACAGGAAGCCCGCGAAGTTTGCCTCGTGAGGGTTGGGCTTCGTTTGTGGCTCGCGAGGTCCACCTAGGGTTTGGGCGGACTTGGGTTAGGTTTCTTCGTATTTTGCTTCTTTTTTTTTGGAGTTGATTTTGACCATATAACACAATGATGACATTGTATGACGACTCCTGATCAACCACTAAGAATGAGATTATATGAATGACTTCTATGTTCCCGGGAGTCTCGACGGTAGCTGTTAATGTTGATGATTAAATAACCAATTAAATACGGAAAAAAATAATTACGCTTACAAGAGCTAATTATTAACATGGTTATTAAACAAGATCTAGATTACTTAATTAATTAATCATAAGAAACTTCATAAAGCAACCATATCATATAAAAGACGAGTTTAAGAAAACTTACAGTTTTAGGCTCACGAACCAAAAGCTTTCACAATCCGTCTTCGTCTTGAACGTACAAGCCTCCACATGATCAGATCTGGAACTCCTCCTTCAAGGACTCGATGTGATGACAGCAAAGTCTTCCGAAACGTAATCTTCGAGGAAGATAAGACAAAAGAGTGGGCTTCGTTATATCTCACTAGATCTGGAAACGGAGTGTTTCCGATCTTTCTCTCTTATTTCTAAGAATGGAATTGAAGCAATTCCGAGGGGAAGGAGTAGAGGAATTAGGTCGGCACACTCATAGAAGAGAGGCCACGAAATTCCTTGGCAATTAGGTTAAATTTTGCTTCACATCAGCCATCTATTTATAGTAGTTTAAAAGGTATCTTTATAGAATATTCCCGAATATTCTAAAAGACATTATTTACTTTTATTGTCTTCACACTAGTGGATTAAATCTCAGCGATTGGATCTCAACAAGTGAATCCTATTTTTTTTCTCATCCGTCAGATTAGTATCTAGGATTTTATTTTATACAGCAGTATAAAATATAGGAAATTATATTCTCCTAGATATTCTCCTAAATATCCTCCTACTATTTAGCTTAAATATTAGGAGAGAATATAGGAAAATATATCTCTTATTTATTCTCCTATATTTTAAGAACTATAAAAACAAAAAAAAAATACTGGTTACCACACCAGTGCAAAAAACGTCCAACACCGTAGTGGGGTAGGCAATTTTTTTGCCTTTTCAAGGCCCAATAGATTTAAGGCCATTAAACACTTATTTACTTGTCCAATAATAAATAATAAGTTTATTTACTTGATCTAGCAATAAATAAACAACTTTACTATAAATATTTATTTAATTACCAAAATACCCTTTTTGGAATTTAATGTTCTCAATCACTATGCCGAATCGGGACGATGGACCTAGCAGTAGAAGCTTAACACATCCGATCAAAAAGATGAAAAAAGTCATTTCTCTTTTTCGTTCGATTCGTCTAATTTTAGTTAATACTCCACCGTGTAAACTAAGACTGAACTCTCATTTAATACTAGAATTATATTTACTCATCGTAACGAGTGTCCACTGATTTAGTCAGTACGTGATCATGACCCACCAGGTTCTGCCCGTATCGAGATAGGTCAATTTGTTCCATTGTACCTTTCTCGTTACATATAAGCCCTAAGCATCTTTGCTTCCCCAACGAAAGATTCAACCGAACGTAAGCCAACTTCGGAAGTGTGCACAATCAATTGGTTTTGGAATCAACCCTTAGGTGAGAGAACATTAACCTTCTTTCAGGAAGGCTGGATTCCGTATCTGTAAACCATTTTCTTCTACAATCATGTCCCGAGTTCCCAAAACATCTATTTATTCAACCTTCATTGGCCTTTAACGTGATGAATCAAAGAACCCAGTAACACGACCTAGAAGTCTATGATAACTTCAAGATTAAGATCAAGCGTCACTGTGACCATCATTTATGACCCTGACTAGTGTGTCGTAACGGTCCTTAAACGACACATCTACATGCAAGGTCTGTCCGGGTCGTACACTTACCACAAGTGCAGAATGCTCCCACTAAGTGATCAACCTTCACTTGTGTTCCACATATATGACTTTAGATAAGGCTTTCCAGGCACATATCGGTCATCGACCAAGTTTTAGTTCACCGCCCGATTTCCGATGCCCAGCATGCGATTCAGTTTGATACGGAGACTATGGATGATAATTGTTATTGATTCTGAATGTTATCAGACCTCAACCCAAAATCATATGATGCTAATAAAGTAACTTCTTATCTTATTTAGTAATCATCATCTTCTAGTGGGCAATATTCCTAACAATCTCCCACTTTGACCAGAGAAGATAAGTTACCATGAGCCAATTTATTCGTAGCCATCGTAAAGATAGTTTCAGAAGTTTTGACCCAGGATTGAGATTCTCATGGATTCTCAATTT
Organism: Urtica dioica subsp. dioica; assembly: GCF_054948205.1. Classification (NCBI taxonomy): domain Eukaryota; kingdom Viridiplantae; phylum Streptophyta; class Magnoliopsida; order Rosales; family Urticaceae; genus Urtica; species Urtica dioica. Next base: position 37,634,134 of record NC_142763.1, read on the forward strand.
ATCCTACTCCACAAGTTATGTCGATTCGACTTATATCCCAAATATATATCCACAGTCCATGCTAACATGCAAGTATTCTTGACTTACCTCTTAAGGTCAAGTCATTTTGTTCTTAGTAAATCAATTTACTTTAGAACATTCTAACACTTTGCATGTTTCAGACTATATACCAGACTTCATATCTAAAGATACGAAGTTACCCTATTCGTTGGTGTACATCTATTGGTGCCTTCAACTATATTTGCACCGTTGCATGCTCAAATCTCATCACCACTAACCGTAGTGTGATTAAATATGTTTCAATAAAAACTTTATTGACTTCTTCCATTACTTAGTTATTTATTGTGCATCCTTGTTGGTCAAGTCATATTCAATATACATGACTTTAATGATTTACAATTAAATAATTAAGTATCTCACTATTTCCGGAATATTACAGTGTTTTAAAACGCTCGTTAGTATTCTCGGAAATTTGACGTTGTCAAAAGGGCTAATTTACAATCCACTTATTGACAATGTCCTTAGCCTCAACTTTGAGCTCATACCTTATCACAATAAGTATGTTTGAGACATTTATGGAGCGAGCTTGTCGTTTCTAAACCTTAAGTTTCTGAAATTGTTTTAGCTCAGTCAATCGTGTCATCATTAAGTCTATTACACAACGGTAATAACTTTCTCAATGACACGTGTATAATAATAACACATATCGATCATTCCAAGAATATCGATTATAACAAAAAACCAAGAGTCATCATGATTATTTGTTCGTTTTTAAAGATCTACCTTTTTTTTTTTATAAAAGGTAGAGTAGTATCTAACTACTTAGATCCGAAGTCAACAGAACATGTTCCTCAAAGGACAGTTCATCTTATTTTAAATAAGATCCCAAATGAACTTGTTCGTGGTATCAGAGAGAAGAGCAACATCGTTGTCAATTTCTCTTCTCAAGGGCTAATCCCTTAAGTACCAATCCGCTTGTTCGAACATTTTCATTGTTTAATTTATAGATCTCTCAAATACTTCAAGCTAGAAGCTTGACAGGTTGATCTACTAAATAAGGGTTTATTGACTTAAAACAAGTTAGCTTGATCTTCATTATTAAAGATCAATACTTTCATTTAATGAAAGATTCTGTTGACGATTAAAGACAAGGATCCATTAATGAATGCTTTCTACTTAATGGCAAGTAATGCATACTTCCATTTATTGCACGATTTAATAGCTTATTAGATTCATTTAAGAATCTCATCATAAATGATGCATAAAATCCTGTGAAGGATTAAGCTATTTTAAATTCGTTCAATAGCGGCAAGATTCTAATTAAAGATGCTCTCACTTATTAATAAATTATTTATGGCAAGTCAATAATTAATTACACTTCTATTAAAATTATTGTCATGATAGCAATATTAATCCATATTAAAGGATTCCATAAAAAAATGATGGTAACAGTCCTGTGAAGGACATTGCTTTCATTATATTGTTCAATAATGGCAAGATTCTTTTAAAGATGCTCCCATTAAATTCAATGAACAATCGTGGCTAGAATTCTCTCCCACTCAATAATATGATTCTAATGACCAGGATCCAATAAATGAGAAGGTCCCACTCAATAATATGATTCTAGTCAATTCTAGTGAGTAGGTTCCATTCAATCCTCCCACTCAATCAATGTATCATCAACACTAACTTTAAAGTTGTGTTATTTTATTATCTCTTAATCACACAAATCATTTGTCGATATGAGATAATTATTTAGACAATGCCAGAGTTCTAAATAGTTCTTATTATTTCATACAACATTTATAATAGCAATTTTAACAAAGAAATAAAAGCTAATTAAAATTATAACAGAGATTATTAACTCGGATAATATAATATTATGCACCTATATAGTTAATGAACGGAAACACGGTCCTTCATATTCTATATTTAATTAAGGCTTAAGCATTTATGCATATTCAAATATCATGAAGGCAATTCATAAATGAGTAGAGAAATATTTAATGACACATTCATATGTTCATAAATAATGTAATAAAACATAAAGAAAGAAAAGATTCATCCTATCTGGAATAGTCATAAAAGACTACAGTCCAGAAAACCTCGGATTATTTGTGATGCAACTCTTATGTTAAAAAATAAATCCAAAAATGAAAGTAATAAAACTAGCGGGAAATTTTAGATCTTGAGCTGGAGCATGAGGTTCTCAATAATTCGGGCTTGAATCCGACATTGTTCAGCAAGCTTACCAACACCATCATGTTCTTGTAGATCTATTCTACAACAAGAATATAAGTATGCTCATGAATAATTATCCTAAAAAACAATTTTAGGATATCATGAATTTTTCGGTACATTACCAGCATTCTTCTTGTTCTATTCAAACTCGGCTATGTATAAAGGACAGTTCCTCTTCCAATGGCCTTCAGTGTTACAGTGGTAGCATTTGCCCACCATTTCACGCGCCTTCTCTTTTCCTTTTCCACTTCTCTTGAAGTTTCTCCTTTCCTTGTTAGCAGGAGCTTTCCCCTTCGAAGTACTAGGACGTGCCTTTGATGACCCAGCTCCAGAAGACATGTTCTTCTTGGATTTTGGTAAAGAACTTTTGTCAGCATACAGAGCCGATCCTTTGTTCTTTCCTTGACGTGTGAAAGACTCGAAAGTCTGTAACTCATTCAATAACTGAGGCAGTCCATACGTCGACATATTCATGATATAGTTCGACGTGAACTATATGAAATCACTCGAAAGGGAATTCATGATAATTTCCACCTGAGTGACCTCATCCATCAAAGCCCCATGGGGTTTAGCTTCTGTGAAGTAATTAGTCATTTTCATGACATCATCCCTCACAAGAGTTCCCGCAATCATCGTAGTGCTAGTGCACTTACGGGTGAGTTCAATACGAGCTTGCTCGCTCTGCATCCCAAACATTTCCTGTAGCGAGTCAAGGATATCCACAACAGTCTCCTTACCTTCCAAATTTGTTCGCACGCATCAGATATGCTTGCGAGCATGTAGGCTATGGCTTTTTTGTTAGCCACAGTCCATCTGTCAAAATCATCCTTCTGCGCGCGGGATGAATTTGATGTCGGAAAATGAGGTATCTCTTCAGTGAGGATAAAGCGAATGCTTTCACTCACCAGCACAATATTCAGGTTAGACTTCCATTTCGAGAAGTTCTCACTAGTCAGGACGTCTTTTGACAACAGGGCCATGATAGGGTTCGACATGATTACTAAAATATAAAAGCACATATATTTTAGCAATATGAAAAGAAACAAGCTATCAATATGATTTAGGAAAATAAAAACATAATGCAACCAAGCACGGGATAAAATACTAAAGAAAAGAACCCAATTTTTATATTCCATGGTAATCCACCAATAGCCACAGTCCATCCCACTATGGTGACGTAACGGAGTGCACCTCGTGAAAATCGAGAACCATCTCAAATTAGTGAACAATCGTGGTTCATGACACTTCATAACTATGTTCACTAACTACCAATTGATTAGGAATCTTTGACCACGTGAGCAACCACCGGTTGGATTCACGCATGAGTCAACCCTATATTTCAGCAGAAAGAGTATCACCCGAACGCACTGACTTAGCCAGTACACGCCGAACTCAACTCCCCACCTATCGCTAGAGACACAACCTTGTTATTGGAATCAGAAAAGCCTGTCCTTAGGAGCAGATCACCATGTCTAAAAGACCGTCGATCAAGCAGGGATCTTTCATCCTCACAGTTTTGTGGCAATGTTGGAGGTCTACGACTCAATATACTTTCAGTATTATTATTTTATCTCCTAGCATTAACTTTAATCTAGGTGATCCACTCGAGTTATCTAGTCATATTAAAAACTCAAGTGTTTCTAAGCTACCCTTACAAACATTTAAGTTTCGATATAGCTTAGTGATTAGGAGTATCGTGACATCCAGTCTTGATTATCCTAATAGCGTTCCTTCACAGAAAAAGCTTCCAACGAGGAGGGAAGACATAGTCTTTTAATAACCCCCAAGCTTAGCATCTTATCGGCTTGGTGACAAAGCTTCTCCAATCCGTTCAACTCATTTATTAAAAACTATCCTAATCATATTAGATAAGTTACAAATAATAAATGAAAGCCCATGATAACCCACAAAACAATTTTTCAAGATATATCATACATGGCAATGCAATTAATTAAACAAGCATGACAAAACATATATGGTTTTGATTCCGATTGATCGTATCCTAATTGATTCTTATAAATCTAACTTGATGACCTCAATCACATTAGTTCATGGATTCTTGTTGAGCACATTCTATGTCTCAAGTGAAAAATAAATCAATGTCAAAGATGATTTATTTTTGCATAGTTGTCAAAAAATAATTTAATGATTAAGGCTCAATACAATTGGCCTTTGAAAAATAAATCGATGTCCTTGATCATTTATTTTTCATGTTTTAAATAAAATTTATTCAGCCCATATACTTAATTTAAATAAAACATCAAAAAATTAATTTTTTTTTATAGAAATCGGTTTGGGCCTCTTGGGCCCAACCGGGCTAACGGGCTTTGACCCGGTCGAATCCTTGAGCCCACTTGCCAAGCTAGGGCTTAACAAGCTCGCTTGAATCAAGAGCCAAGGGGGCAAAAAATCCGAGACTCCTATCTAAGGGGTAGGCGGAATTTTGTGACTAGGATGTCACAAAATTCGTCTTCTTCATCAAAGGTGGATCTCTGGAACTCCGATGGGGCTGTGCTTCGGACCGTAATCGGACGATCGGATTACAGCAAGTATTTTAAATAAAATTACAAAAATCCTATACCCTTTGAATTTCGGGTTTAACAACAATTCTAGAAAAGCGAGAATAAAAAATCTACGATCAAACACGAACCACAATTCACATATCATATCATAATGAATTGAATGAATAAAATATCATAATATAAATTCATAAAAACCATATTAAAATCAATTACTAGAACGAATCGATTAATTAAGTAATCAACCTGGCTCTAATACCACTTGTTGGTGATTAATGCACCTTAAATAACCAATTAAATGAGGAAAAGAATAATTACGCTTACTAGAATTGATTATTAACATGGTTATTAAACAAGATCTAGATTACTTAATCAATTAATCATAATAAACTTCATCAAGCAACAATATCATATGAAAGACGGTTTAAGAATACTTACTGATGAATGCGTTTTATACGTACAAATCGCTCGTTCCCGGAGTTGAATCAAAGCGAATCCTTAAGTGTTTTTGATATATTTTGTGTTTTTTTATTTTTTATTATAGGTTTTCATGATCTAAAAGTGTTTTGAGGGCAATAGAGCAACTTTGGGATGATTTGAAGATTTTTCGAACGAGTTAGAGCTAATAAAAAAACATGGTGTCTTCTACTGCATGATTTGAGATTCTGAAGTGACGATTCTGGTTAAATTCTTTACATCATTGGATAGAGCTATCTCTTAGCTTTCCAACACATATTTATTTGTTAAAATCGTACATCGGAGCAAGAAGATACGGCCGATACAAAACAGTGCGCGCGTCCAGAAGAATCCTCACGCCGCGAAGAAAAAAGTGCGCCGCGAGGATCTCCAAACTTCCAGTGTGCGCCGCGAAGAAAAAAGTGCGCCGCGAGGATCTTCAAACTTCCAGTGCGCGCCGCGAGCATTCATTCTTCTTTCTTCTATTCTTTTATTTATTTTATTGCTCTAAATTATTGTTGAACATCAATTTTATTTCATATGAATTCTATTTTGGTTCCAATCTTTATTTTATTGCTTTTAATTATTCAGTTATGTTTAGCGTTCATTATGAACACCATTAGAGGCTAAGTTTCTATGGGGTTGCGATGTAGTCAGGATTGATAATGGTTGGGGGGTTCGTTAGGGTTAGATAATTATTGTTTGCTTCATTATTATGGATTGCTTGATATGAATTGTTCCTTATGCTTTCTAATGCTTGATCACCATTAGAGTTGTTATCTAGGATTGTTTAGCTACTCGAGAGAGAGTAAATAATCGTGCTTTTGTTCATGTCTTCATAGTTGATCCTAGGTTAGTAGAAAATGTAGGCAATTTATGTAATCGTTTGAACTCTTGTTTCATTGCGTGTGATTGTTTTAATAGGATTAGATGCCGAGAGGATAATAATCCGTCAATTACATAGGTTTGCTAGAACACTCGAGAGAGGCTAGTGAATAATTTTGATAGAGTGAGATTAGCATCCTTAGGAGTAGATTTTGTTGTTCAAACCCGAAACCCCCAACCTAGTTAGTTCCGGTGAAATCACGACCCATACTTTCTCTTCTTGCAAAACTCGTATTTAACTCTCTGCTTTAGTTTTATTATTACTCTTACTACAAACATCTTCTTAATTTTATTTGGAGTTAATTAGCGTCAAGTTTTAGGAAATCGCTGTTTCACTAGTCTCTGTGGGTACAATACTCGAATTTATATTCTATATTACTTGAGCGACACACGTACGCTTGCGTGCGCGAGTTAGTTTCGCAACAAGTTTTTGGCGCCGTTGCGGGGACTAGTCTACAATAGCGATTGAATTTACTTTCTCTTGCTATTTAATTTCTTTAATTTTGTTTTATAACTTTTTATATCTATTTCTTGCTTTTGAAGGTGTACGCGAAAAGATGGGTCATCAGCTCTCGTTCCAATCAATTCCGAGATCGAAATTTTTTGCAAGAGAAATCGAAAAGAATCAAAGGAACGAGCAATGCAAGAAAACAGGAACAACGCCGAGGAGCCCAAGACCCTATTCCAATACAGGTTACCACCGACCGATGCCACATAATCGACCATTGTTCTTCCGGCTCTTGCGGGTAATTAGAATTTTGAAATCAAGACTGGCGTGATCCATATGGTGCAATAATCCCAATTTTTGGGATCACCGGCCGAAGACCCGCAATACCATCTCACCAACTTTGTCGAGATCAGTAACACGTTCAAGCTCAACAACATCTCTGACGAAGCAATCCATCTTTGTCTTTTCCCGTTCTCTCTGCGGGATCGAGCCAAAACTTGGCTAAACTCGCTCCCTCCTGGCTCCATCACTTCGTGGGCGGACTTGCGCATGAAGCTCATCTCGAAGTTCTTCCCATTCGAGAAGATGCATAAGAGGCGTAACGAAATTCATTCGTTCTCCTGGTTCGATGGTGAGTCTTTATTTGAAGCTTAGGGGCGCTTCAAGGAGCTATAGCGGAAGTGTCCTAACCATGGAATCCAAGGGTGGATGATGGTGCAAATCTTTTACGGTGGCCTCTCTCCTTCATCGTGCACCCTCGTTAACACCGCCGCGAGAGGATCCTTCTTCCAAAAGACCGAGGAAGAAGCTCATGCCATCCTCGACGAGCTCGCGTACAACAACGACTAATGCCTTTCCGAGTGAAGGATTCAGACGCACGAGCCAGTCACGCTCGAGATGGAACCGATAAAAGCTCTCGCGGCACAGGTGGCCAACCTCACCAAAACGCTCCACGAGTAGAAAGCCACCGTTCAGGCTGTCCAAGCCCCTACTCCCGAGCCGTGCTTCTGGTGTGTCGGCCCTCATTCTAGCGACAAGTGCGTGCAAGGAGACAATGGCCAACAAGCAAATTTTGTCAACAAGGCCACCCAACCAGAATTATAACAACTTCAATCAAGGCCCAAGGAGCAACTATCAGAATGTGGGATGGTGCGGTCCTCATAATAACATGCCGATGCAATCCGCACCGCAGGCTCAGCCTCGACCGCCTCAGAATCAGTCCCGACCACCGCCATATCAAGCCCCACCATTGCGAGCTTACAAGAACGAGACCATTCTGGAGGAGCTCATAGCTAATCTGGCCACGTCGACGACCGCCTTCATGAATCCTACCACCGATTTCATGAACAATACGAAGACGACACTCTCGAACCAATCGGCTCAGATCCCAAATCCCCACAAATCGGTAAGTGGGGCAACTCACCACCGCCATCCACACACGACCCCGAGGCACACTTCCAAGCACCTCCGAAGTAAATCCAAGGGAGCATTGCAATGTCATTTCACATCAACACGTTGCAGTCATCGAGAGCCCGAAGAGAGAAGAAGAAGAGGCTTCCCCGGTCACCAAAGCACCTAAGCCACCCTCGTCGGTCCATATCTATGAGATGCCACTTCCGTTCCCGCAAAGGCTCACGGTGGCGCTTTCCACCGAGTGTAGCGCACCTCTAAAACACGAGCTCCCACCAAAGTTAGAAGACCCGGGCAAGTTCAAATTGCCGTGCACTATTAAAGACATCTTTATCGAGAACGCTTTGTGTGATCTAGGTTCGGGCATCAACCTCATGCCTTCGGCCGTCTTCAATAAACTCGGGGTGGGTGAACTAAAGTCCACGCGCACCACTCTCCAACTGGCAGATCGGACCGTAAGGCATCCGCGCGGCTTCGTAGAAGACCTCCTCGTTAAAGTCGGAAAATTCACTTTTCCGACCGATTTCTACGTCATCGACATGGACGAGGATCGTGATATCCCCATTCTCTTTGGAAGGGCTTTCTTAGCCACTTGTGGTGTTCGCATAGACGTGCAAAAAGGCAAGCTGATGACGCGCATGAATAACGAGGAAGAGACGTTCAGGATCTATAAAACCCAAAAGTGCAAGAAGGAAAAAGAAGAAGTCTACGTCGTCGAGATTGACGAAGTCACTACTCCGCCGCCCGCACCACTGCCACGTGCTCCTCCCCCACAAAACCACGAAGGGTACGAGAAAGGGTGCGACACCAAAGTCTCCATTCAAGCCATGGCGAGGACATTGGCCGAAACCGTTCAAAAAGGTATGGAGGAAGAAAGAGCGCGTAAAAGAAGATCCACCGCTGCCTGAGTGCGGGGGCGACAAGTAGGGGAGTTATACCAGCCCCGCGAGGTAAGTTCTCTGTCTCCCGTGTTTTTTATGGATCTACATTGAGGACAATGTAGAGATTAAGTTTGGGGGGATGAACTACTTTGTGGAGGATTTCTGTTAGATTAGGTTGTTTTTATTCAATTTTTATTTTCTTAATTTTGTTTGGTGATTTCTTATAAGTGATAATATTAGAGAGTTTTCTCTCGTTATTTGCCAATGATACCATGTTTTTCGAAGAAATCCAAGTTTGAGTCAATTTTTTTTTGTGCTTCATTGAGATACTAGCTGTTTGAGTAGCGCAATTTCGGTTGATTTTTTTTCCAATTACGCACACACGTCCGTCCCGGATTTTGTGTAGTCTCTTAGAGGTTCGATCACATCTTTAAATTTCTTTTAGCTCACGAACACTAAGAACCGCTCTAGCCCTCTTCGAGGCAAAATGACCTGACACGAACCTAGGAAAAATGACATAGGCCTTCATTTGGACCGATCAGAGCCAAAAAGCCAACCCGTAATACTTCCTTGAGTACCCTTTCAAAAAATGCCGAACGATTAATCCTTTCTCGATACTTAGTCAGAAAAAGCCGAGCCAATAATATTTCAAATCCCACAAAGAACCCCGTTAACTTAGCGACTCTTGAGTGAATTCTTTTGATTTTGTGACATGTTTTTCGACTAGTCTCTATGAGTTTTATAATTCATTATCTAAAAGTGTTTTGAGGGCAATAGAGCAACATTGGGATGATTTGAAGATTTTTCGAACGAGATAGAGCTAATAAAAAAACATGGCGTCTTCTACTGCATGATTTGAGATTCTGAAGTGACGATTCTCGTTAAATTATTTACATCATTGGATAGAGCTATATCTTAGCTTTCCAACGCATAATTATTTGTGAAAATCGGACATCGGAGCAAGAAGATACGGCTGATACAAAAACAGTGCGCGTCCAGAAACATCCTCGCGCCGCGAGGATCTCCAGACTGCCAGTGCGCGGCGCGAGCATTCGACACGCGCGCCGCGCGTTCCTTCGGGTTTTGACGGACTTTCTTTCCGTTTTTGATGTTTTTGGGGCATTTTAACCTTTCCAAAGGCCCAATATGCTCCGAAAATCACCCCATTACCTATATACTCGACTTTAAGCTCTCAAAAACACATATTCCCATTTGTTTAAGTTTCTCTTTTATTGTTTGGATGTTCTTGAGAGCTTTTGAAAGAGGAAAAATGCGTTCTTCAACGGAATTGACAACCCGACGAGTTCTCCTTCTCCGAATTCATTCGTTCTTCTTTCTTCTATTCTTTTATTTATTTTATTGCTCTAAATTATTGTTGAACATCAATTTTATTTAATATGAATTCTATTTTGGTTCCAATCTTTATTTTATTGCTTTTAATTATTCAGTTATGTTTAGCGTTGATTATGAACACCATTAGAGGCTAAGTTTCTATAAGGTTGCGATGTAGCCAGGATTGATAATGGTTGGGGGGTTCGTTAGGGTTAGATAATTATTATTTGCTTCATTATTATGGATTGCTTGATATGAATTGTTCCTTATGCTTTCTAATGCTTGATCACCATTAGAGTTGTTATCTAGGATTGTTTAGCTACTCGAGAGAGAGTAAATAATCGTGCTTTTGTTCATGTCTTCATAGTTGATACTAGGTTAGTAGAAACTATAGGCAATTTATGTAATCGTTTGAACTCTTATTTCATTGCGTGTGATTGTTTTAATAGGATTAGATGCCGAGAGGATAATAATCCGTCAATTACATAGGTTTGCTAGAACACTCGAGAGAGGCTAGTGAATAATTTTTATAGAGTGAGATTAGCATCCATAGGAGTAGATTTTGTTGTTCAAACCCGAAACCCCCAACCTACTTAGTTCCGGTGAAATCGCGACCCCTACTTTCTCTTCTTGCAAAACTCGTATTTAACTCTCTGCTTTAGATTTATTATTACTCTTGCTACAAACATCTTCTTAATTTCATTTGGAGTTAATTAGCGTCAAGTTTTAGGAAATCGTTGTTTCACTAGTCTATGTGGGTACAATACTCGAATTTACATTCTATATTACTTGAGCGACACACGTACGCTTGCGTGCGCGAGTTATTTTCGCAACACTTACAGTTTTAGGCTCACGAACCGAAAGCTTTCACAATCCGTCTTCGTCTTGAACGTACAAGCCTCCACACGATCGGATCTGGAACTCGTCCTTCAAGGACTCGATGTGATGACACAAAAGTCTTCCGAAACGTAATCTTCGAGGTTAGATAAGACAAAAAAGTGGGCTTCGTTATATCTCACTAGATCAGGAAACGGGGTGTTTCTGATCTTTCTCTCTTATTTCTAAGAATGGAAATTCCAAGGGAAGGAGTAGAGGAATCAGGTCGGCACATTGATAGAAGAGAGGCCACGAAATTCCTTGGCAATTAGGTTAAATTTTGCTTCACATCAGCCATCTATTTATAGTAGTTTAAAAGGTATATTTATATAATATTCTGGAATATTCTAAAAGACATTATTTCCTTTTATTGTGTTCACACTAGTGGATTAAATCTCAGCCATTGGATCTCAACAAGGGAATTCTATTTTTTCTCTCATCCGTCAGATCAGTATCTAGGATTATATTTTATACGGCAGTATAAAATATTTGCTATTGAGAAAATCAAGGAAATTATATTCTCCTAGATGTTCTCCAAAATATCCTTCTAATATATAGCCTAAATATTAGGAGAGAATATTGATAAATATATATCCTATTTATTCTCCTATATTTTAGGAACATAAAAACAGAAAAAATACTGTTATCAAACCAGTGCAAAAAAACGTCCAACACCATAGGGGGGTAGGCGATTTTTTTTGCTTTTTCAAGGACCAATTGATTTTAAGGCCATTAACCACTTATTTACTTGTCCAACAATAAATAATAAGTTTATTTACTTGATCTAGCAATAAATAAACAGCTTTACTATAAATATTTATTTAATTTCCAAAATACCTTTATTGGAATTTAATGTTGTCAATCACTATTACAGCAAGTAAGATTATAATAATAATACATACTATTATATTGACGTTCTTATCCGCCTTTATCAAAGTTGAATCGGGGACGATGGACCTAGTAGTAGAAGCTTAACAAATCAGATAAAAAAGACGAAAAAAGTCCTTTCTCTTTTTCGATCGATTCGTCTAATCTTAGTCAATACTCCACCGTGTAAGCCAAGACTGAACTCTCCTTTAATACTAGAATTATATTTACTCATCGTAACGAGTGTCCACTGATTTAGTCAGTACGTGATCATGACCCTCCAGGTTCTTTCCCTATTTAGATAGGTCAATTTGTTCCGTTATACATTTCTCGTTACATATAAGCCCTAAGCATCGTTGCTTCCCCAGCAAAAGAATCAACCGAACGTAAGCCAACTTCGGAAGTGTGCATAATCAATCGGTTCTGAAATCAACCATTAGGTGAGAGAACATTAACCTTCTTTCAGGAAGGCTGGATTCCGTATCTGTAAACCACTTTCTTCACAATCATGTCCTGAGTTCCCAAAACATCCACTTATTCAACCTACATTGGCCTTTAACATGATGAATCAAAGAACCCATTAACACGACCTAGAAGTCCATGATCACTTCAGGATAAAGATCAAGCGTCACTGTGACCATCATTTGTGACCATGGCTAGTGTGTCGTAACGGTCCTTAAATAACACATCTACAGGCAAAGTCTATCCGGGTCGTACACTTACCACAAGTGCAGAATGCTCCCATTAAGTGATCAACATTCAATTGTGTTCCACATATATGACTTTAGATCAGGCTTTCCAGGCACATATCAGTGATCGACCAAGTTTTAGTTCATCGTTCGATCTCGGATGCCCAGCATGCGATTCAGTTTGATACGGAGACTATAGATGATAGTTGTTATTGATTCTGAATGTTATTAGACCTCAACCCACTAATCATATGATGCTATTAAAGTAACTTCTTATCTTATTTAGTAATCATCATCTTGTAGTGGGCAATATTTCTAACAGTTAAGTCAATGGTGCATTCGATCGTGACCCTCTCTCAAGTGAACCCGAATATTGGTGTCTTGAAAATTATGTCGGCTGTGCTGCCGTTGTCGATGAGAACTCTCTTCACCATTGGAATTGATCTAACACGTGTTCTTGTTTGTTGTTGGCAATAGGAGCAAGGTGGATATTGGGCTTATTATCTTTGATCGGATTGTTGTTCATGCCACATCAGATAAAGTGAATCACCCCATCAGATTTCCTTATCTCATTTATGATGCATTTTTTTTGTGTCTTTGCGTTCTAATGCAGATCTCAAGTTGTTCACAGAGAAGCATAAGAACGACATTGAGGGGGAGCATAGTGCTACAATTGTTCAGGAAGATGTTCCACCATCTTTATCATGTGAAGAATGCATATTTCCTTGCTTTTACATGATTTAAAATATCGGGTTGAAGACGTCCCAGCTGAAGATGAAGAAGAAGAAGACTGAGATAAAACCACCGCGTGAAGAATTATGTATTTTTTTTATTTCTCAGTTTTTTCAGCACTTTTACTATCAACTTATATTGTTATATTTCTCTGCCTTGTCTTTTTGTGCAGAAAATGGGGAGTATTTTGGGTTGTTATTTATTGTTGAATTCGCTACATATGTTATAGATGTTTCGTTTGCTCGAAGCACTATGCGTAGTGTCTTTTGTTTGTTTTGCCAAAAATACCAAAGGGAGATTGTTGGATCCTTTGTGACATAAGTTTTAGTTTGGAAAAACAAATTGTAACAGTTGCTTAAGTCGAAGCTGCAAGAACTTGTTCAACCAAGTTCAAGACCCAGGTTACTTTCGTCAATTTTCTCCAGCTCGAGCTAAACTAAAAATATTGCGTTTTTAGTTCCGAAAATCATGGAGATACAATCAAATTTGGTTTCTAGCACTACTACAAATTTAGTTTTCTAATGCGCATGACCATCAGATGCAACTAGTCGCACCTAAAAGTCGCATCTAAATGACTTTCAGGGCGCGACTAGTCGCACCAGATTGTCAACGAGAAGTCAAAAAAATTTCGTTAAAATTGTTTTTTCTTTTGAGTATCAAGTGCGACTTTTCGTACCAGATAGTTAAAAAAACTTTCAGGTGCGACAATGTCGCACGTGATTGTTTAAAATTTTAAACGGGCCAATTCTCCCCCTCATTTTTTCATTCAGTTATGACGTGACAGTCTGATTTAATTTTTTTTAGATGTCATCCGATACGACTATTCGCAACTGATAAGTTATCAGGTGCGACTAATCGCATCGGAAAGATCCTTCAGATGCGACAAAGTCACATCTGTAATTTAGATTTTTCTCTAAAATCAAATCTTCTGCACTTCGTCTTGTTCAGTAGTTTCGCCGAATTCCTTAAAAGAAACTTCTCTCTTGTTCTGCTACTCTGTTCCGGCCTCTCCACCAATATAAACCACTACAACGACGTCCACAACCACTAACGCCTCTCCATAGCCATTAAAGCCACCCCAAAACCACTCTGACAGCTCTCTTTCTCTCTGCCTCACTGAGACCACCACCTCCGCCGCGCGTCAGAGTCCTCTCCGTCGTCGCTCCTTCTGCGACCTCTCCACCGGTATCTCTCTCTCACTCACTGAATTTGGTCTCGCTTAAACTCAGTATTTCTCTCTCTCTCTCTCTCTCTCTCTCTCTATCTCTCTCTCTCTCTCTCTCTCTCTCTCGTCCCGAGCCTCCGAACCTCGCCGTGCGCTCAGTTCCACTGTCGAGTCTCTGCAGCGCCGCTGTCCCCGAGGAGTCCCTGTCCTCCGAGTCCCTGCCTCCGAGCCGCTGTCCCCGAGGAGTCCCCGTCCTCGACGAGTCGTGTGTCCCTGTCCTTTGTCAGGTTAGTTAATATAAGTTAGCGTTAGTTAAAAAAAAAATTAGTTTAGTTATATAATCTGTTAGTTTATTAGTTAGTTTATAAGTTAGGTTATATAATGTGTTAGATAATTAGTAATATGTTTAGGTTGTTTAATTTAATTTTGCTTAGTTTATGTTAATTGTAATTGTAATTAAATGGTAATTAATTTGATAACATATTTATGTTTAGTAATATGTTTAGGTTAGTGGTTAGTTTAAATTTGTTTTGTTTTAATTAGTTTTAATTTATTGTAATTTATCAATTAGAAATTGTATTTAGTATAATAATTACATGAATAGGTTGTTTAGTTTAAAATTAGTTAATGAAATTAAAATTGTAATTGTAAGATGCTACTTTGAAATTGATTAGTAATTGTAATTGATAATTTCACATGTTTAATAATTTGATTAGTTTAGGTTTAAAATTAATTTTTAATTGTGTTTTGTGACATGTTTTGATAGTTTGTGACATGTTTAGTCTAAAATTAAGTTTAGGTTAAAATTAAGTTGATGAATTTGTGATTAGTTTTGTTTATTTCGGTTTTTTATTTATAAAATGTTATGACTGAACCACGGAGGTTCGGTTTAGGGCTGAACTTATTTAAATAATTTTGTAGGTTTTTGGTTTGTCAGTATAATAAGGGAAACTCTGCCGAAATTTCGGTAGAGTTTCGAATCAATTAGTCTAAAAACTCCCAATTTATTCAATCCGACTTCAAAATAACATACAATTCATAATCTCTCTTTCATTTTGTTCTCCGTCCTTTATCAATAACTCTCCACAACTTTCATTTTTCGCTCTCATTCAGCGAAATGTCTAATCCAAGTAGAGATTGGATCACGGAGAATAATCGGGTGACATTGCAGTACAAAACCGGGGTTAACGAGTTTATTCGCGCTGCTAGAAGATTCTCTAATGAAAATGACAAATATCGGTGTCCTTGCAAGCCTTGCAACAACGTAAGATGGCACGACATCAGGGTTGTTAGGAATCATATGCTGAACAAGGGGTTTACCCCAGGCTACACAAAATGGTATCAGCACGGCGAGCTCGAGCATGTCGTCCTTCCTCATGAAAAAGATTCCATGAGAATTGCACGGTGCTGTGGAGGATATCAGGGATCACGAGGATTTTGACGATGCTACGGAGCCGACCCAGAGCGAGGTGCGTGCAGAGGAGCAAGTGGAAGACCTCTTCGCCGAGTTGGAAGTGGAATTGTACCCTGGATGCAAAGAGTTTTCTTCTTTTTCCTTCTTGGTTTCGTTGATGCACATCAAAGTCACGAACCATTGGACGAACAAGTCGTTCACAGAACTCTTGCAGCTCTTGAGGAAGTCTCATCCAACTGCTAATCGAATTCCGGAGAAGCATTACGAGGCAAAGGCAAAGCTGAAGCGTTTTGGCATGGGATACGAGATGATTGACGCGTGCATTAACGACTGTGTCCTATTTGAAAAAGATCTCGTGGAAGCCGACGTGTGCCCAGTACGCAACGATAGCAGATGGAAGCCAACTAGGAAAATCATACCGCAAAAGATCTTGCGATATTTTCCCCCTGAAAGATCGATTGAAGCGATTGTACGCATCTCGACACACGTCGCTTCTGATGCAGTGGCATGAAAGAGATCGCGTCAGGGAAGTCGGTGTTCTGCGACATCCTGCAGATGGTACGACGTGAAAAAACCTGGACGATAGATACCCAGGCTTTGCTGTAGAGCCTCAAAACATGCGGCTTGGACTAGCTGCGGATGGATTCAATCCGTATGGAGAAATGAGTCTATCGTACAGCATGTGGCCTGTGGTACTAACTGCGTACAACTTGCCGCCTTGGTTGTGCATGAAGAAAGAGTACCTGATGCTGACGCTTTTGATCCCAGGGCCTCACTCACCAGGAAAAGACATGGACGTGTTCTTGCAGCCAGTTGTTGAAGAGTTGAAAGAACTATGGGAGACTGGATTCCGCGTTCGAGATGGCCGCACAACAGGTCGCGATGGAAGAGATGAGGCGTGAGCAACGAGCTCATATGGAGGCCTTTCAGCAACAGTTCTTTACCTACACACATTAGCATCTGTCTCCCATGCAGACATCCCCCGCGATGCCGCACCTTCGGATGACGTCGCCATCAGCTTCAATGCTGAATGCTCGGATGCCGCCATCAGCTTCAATGCCGAATGCTCAGACGCCGCCATCAGCTTCAATGTCGAATGCTCAGACGCCACATTCAGTAGAGTTTCAGTGGTAGCGTCCGAGCGGCAGCGCACCAGGACGTCAAGGGGCACGGGGAAGATCTGGCGGAAGAGGAGGTCGTGCATTGAAGAATTGGAACCCTCCGAGAGAAAAAGGGAAACGAAAGGAATATGTTGTAATTTTTTTAATTTATTGAACGTAAATTATCAAATTTATATTTGTTAATATTAGAATTTCTATTAAATGATCTATATAATTATTATATGAATCAATATATATATATATATATATATATATTGATTCATATAATAAGCATATGAAAATTTTTTATAATTAATGATCTATATTTAATTAATTTTATAAAAAAAAATTATATGCTGATTCTAATAGAATCAGCATATGAAAATTATATGCTGATTCTATTAGAATAAGCATTTAATAATAAAAAAAAGCTAGAGAGAATCAGATGCGACTAGTCACATCCGAAACTTTAGCGTCAAAGGTATCAGATGCGACTAGTCGCATCTGATACTCTTGTATCCCGCCAAAATATTAGGCGGGAAGGAGTATCAGATGCGATTAGTCGCATCTGATACCTTTGGCGCTAAAGTTTCGAATGCGATTAGTTACATCTGATACTCTATATCCCACCTTAATATATTGTTTTGGAGTAAATTTTGGTGCGAATTTTGGTGCAAACAGTCGCACCTAAATTTATCGCACCTAATAGTAATGACTTTCAGGTGCGGACTTTCGCACCTAAAGTCGCATCTGAAAGTGTCATCAGGTGCGACTGTTGCACTTTCAGGTGCGAAAAAAGTCGCACCTGATGTTATATTTTGTACTAGTGTAGATTGTTCTAATTCGCGGAGATTCTGTTTTTGACCTCTACAAAACCTCCCCTAGGGTTTTATTGGGTCGATTGACACTTTTAGGTCAATATACGCCGGCATTAACCTTGAACCAGCCTCTGTATCAGGAGATCTCCATCGACAACTGGTTCAATGAACTTGCAGATGCTGTGTTTTATTTGTACAGATTTTTGTGAATGAATGTTTTACGTTGATAAGCTGAGAAGATCATCGTGAAAGAATCTTACGATCTACGGGAAGAAAAGTAACGTGAAAAAGAAAATGAGTCTATGATCTGAGGGGAGCGCAGATTGCCATCCATTGGAAAAATATAAAAGCTAAGCGGTTGAGAGATAGTCTACAAACCTAAGTCCAGTACTTTTGATTATTTGGGTAGTGGATCACTTTTCACAATCGGCCATATTAATCCACCTGAATAAATTGTTATACCGAACACGGTTACCAATTTCATACGTCTTTTTTTATTATTCTCTGTTTCAGTGATTGTTAATTATCAATTTAATTAATTCTGATAAAATCAATCAGTTGTGTTAATAAAATCAATCAATTATTCCCATATAGTTGAGCAATTTTCTCAAAACACGTTAAGTTATTACAGCTTTTATTGCTCCATTTCTTTTCTGTGTCCAATTTTCGGTATCATCATTGTTTCTAGATTAAACAAAAACAGTGAATGCGTGGTTTTAAAAGATTGGCTAACAATGAATAGAACCAACATTATTGCGAATCCCTGTAATATTTTGAAAGGATATGGAATTCGGATTTATAGGAAGCCATGATGACTTGATATCAGTCCAATGCTTTGCTTGCTTTCCACGAAATTTCCTCATCCTAGTTCACGTTTAGATATTGATTCAAAATTTAATGTAACATTCAAGTGGATATTAATGGCGCCTAATAAATACTAGGGAAGTAAGGTGTCGAACTCAGAGAGAACGAGTAAAGAAATATCAATCTCAAAATGGCATTTATTTCAATGGTCCCAGCAGCACAGCAAGGTGGAAAATAGTTCCACCGGAACTGACAGGAGAGACAACACAAACTATAGATAGAAACACTCGGAATAAACGAACAAATCTTTTTCTGGGTAAGAATATGGACAGAATATAAGTCTCCCTCGAGATTAGCTACTTATCTTCTTCACCTTCGTCCTCACTCCAGCAATTGTTCTTCAGAGTTGATCGTGGTGTCAAAATCTCGCTAGTCATTCTCACAAAGCTGTAGTACGACTGAGTCCCACCCACACCGAGCGACTCGGTGTTTATTTCCTCGACTGAATACCCCTTCATATGCACCGGGAACTTTGAGGGAAGATCTTCTCTGGCTACAGACGAGTGCAGAGCCACCGAGAATTCGCTCGGCTCGAAGCAGGCCAAGACCCTCTTAAGCAGCTGGCTCAGACTGACCTCTCCGAGCTCATAGCCCATGGCTTCAAAGCTCGCGTAGCTGAAACCCTCTTCCGGGGTCACGTGAATAGTTGATATCGCCTCTCCCTCGATGGAGTTCATCGAGTACCCGCACGGGTCAAACTCGAAATCGCAGATCTCCGACCGGGGTAGAATCTCTCTGATGCCGGAATCCTCGGTGATTGAGGCGGCGCCGCCACTCTCCGGCGTCTTGAAGAACACCGAGGCTCTTTCTCTGTCCAACCCGGTCATGCACATTTCGAGAGTGAGGACCGCCGACTCGCTCGAGACCTCTGCATGGGCAGAGTAAACATGCCACTTCTGTTGCTGCCCTGGGCCGCCCATCATGTATGCCTTGCTGGCAAGGCCGAGTTTGCCGAAATGGCCGTCGAGGACCGCCACTTCCTCGCCAAAGCTCCGATGCGGATAAGACTGAGCGCCGGGGAATATGAAGCTCCCGCGGGTGTACCTCACTGACCTCACGGTGAGGGACAGCGAGTCGGCCAGCTTAAGAATGGCTGGGATCGAGAGGAGGAGCTTTGTCGTGCCACAGGTCTTTATGATGAGCTTGTAGGGGTAGACAAAGAAGCTCGACTCCGAGAGGACGTACGAGTCGAGATCGTCGTTGGAGAGAGAGGAAACGATGGTGCACTCGGCCGGGTTTAGAATCTCATCCAATTGAGATCTCGAAAGGGAGCGGAGGCCGAGCCCCAAAGGGTCAGTGAGGAGTCCGGGCTCGAAGAGAGAGACTTCGAGCCTCTTTTCATAGCCTTCGAAGCCAATTGCAGAGACTGGGACGGCCATTTCGAAGAAATACAAGGAAATAATCGACTTGCAGATTGCAAGGACAGGGGTGACTAGATAATCGAACAAAACAGAATTCTACGAAAGTGGTGAAATGTTTCTAAACTGCACGGGAGTTAATCAAGATGGCTTCCTCACGCACTGCAGAACGAATAAAGTGAGATAATATTAGAGAGGTTATTTAGAAATAAAAATGATAGAAGTATGCACCAATTGACATAATCGAAACAAGAACTCACGTTCGAGTAAGCAGCGGATTTGAATTTCTTGATTCCACCGGCGGGTCGAACGTCTTCAATGCTGTAATCGAGGGGAGCTTCGTACCATAAAGATTCCTTCTTTCCACCTTCTGACTCCATTAGCTCATTCAATCTTGAAAACAGAGAATCATATAGTCAGTAGACCGAAGCTAATTAAGGTTTGGATACAAGTGGCTCTAAAAGTTCTAACATTACCAACACTCAAATCATAACGTTAACATATCAGAGCCTTCTGATGAATTAAATAGCAGAACTCTCAAATGTTAAAGAAAATAGAACAGCGATGACAACATAAGAAGCATTTATCGTCGTGTGATTCTATATTACAAGCTCCAAAGAACATCAAACGTAACAGTAATACATTAATAATTAAAATAAGAATAAAAGAGGAATCCTCAACATTAACAATTCACCACTATATACCAACAAAGAATCCCATTCATCTCCAAAACCTAACAATGTATACGAGTTTTCTAAACATCAAGCTATAAATCATAATAAAACTTACATATAGCATCAGGCAAACCAGATCTAGACCATAACTTTCAAATATATAAGAACTAGGCTCTGAAACCCGAAATCCATAGATATAGATTATGAATGTTCGTTGCATAGGCGAGGAATCCTCCAATAATTCGTTTTTTAACGTCTAAAACCAAACCCTAGAGTACTAAAACCGAAATTTCAAGAATCGTAAAACAGAAAAAAAATAAAAAAAAATAAAAAATAAAAAACGAAGAACAATGCACCACGAACGCCAACAAGTATGAAAATAAAACGAAATATACAAAATTCTAACCAGTCAAAAGACGATCGACAATAAGATCAAATCTGAAGAAATGGTAATCACCGTGAACGAATTTAGAGAGCAAAATTTGGGGTTTCCTTTACAAAACAAAGTATGCGGTTTAGAAGATGCTTAAAAATTGTAAAACGAAACTGCTGCTTTATAGAGACAGGAGAGAGAACTTCCATAATCTATGTTGCCACGTGGCTTAATAAATTAACAACACGTGGCATGGACCTACGTTCACCACGAAAAATATTCGCTTTTGTTGGAAAAGCGAATAAATAGTACCTTTTTAGTCACGCATCTGGTGTTAGGATTATCAGCCAAGCATTAAGGAAAGTTTTTTTTTTTTTTTGTGGGAGCATTAAGGAAAGTTAATACCACGCTTGTTGTAAGATCTACTTTCGCATGTGCTACACGTGTTAATAGTACCACGCTTGGTTATTCGATGACCAAGCGAATCTCTTACGTGGTCATGAGTAACGCATATGGCAACTCTTATGTTATTTTTATCTGAGAAAAAAAAAAACTCTATTATTTTAAAAGGTTATTATGTGAGGATTAAAATACCGCTTTATCTTATCCCTCTCATGCATTTGAAGTTTTTATGATAAAGTTTATGCATAAATGTCTTATGATGTGGATGTTATAGATTATGAGAGATTTAGTATTCTGTTCATACACTATTAGTGAGCGTTATGATGTTCTATTAGCTATATTTCTGTAGAAATTTAATTAGCATTTGATTACTTTATTTCTTATAATTGAATATGTTTGTATATTTAAGAATTCTTTAGAGCTCTGAGAGCGTCTAAATAAATGTTACCTTGTTTCGATAATGACTTGTGTGAATAAGAGGTAATAAAGAAACAAAAAAAAAAATAGTGTTGATATAATGAGTTAGTGGGAGCATCTTTGATCCTATCCACTAATACTTCATTAAACGAGTGAGAGCTTCCTTAATTGGAACCTAACTACTCTAGTTCTCTAAATGAGTGTGAGTTTTCTTAATGGGAACCTAGCTACTCTAGTTCACTAAATAAGTGGGAGCATCCTTTAAAGTATCCTACAACTATGTTTTCAAATTATTAAGTGGGAGCATCCTTAATTGGATACTAGTCACTGTTGTTCGTCGATTAAGTAGGAGGTTCCGAATCCCGCCACTTGTTGTTCAATGCATAGTAACATTCTTCACAGGATCAAGTTCATCAAATGATGACGTTTTGCTATCATTAAATAATTTGACTGAAAGGTAATTGAAAATTACCTTACCACATGGATCGATAAATCGATAAATATAACTTAAGAAAAAATGACACTTTCCTTATTAACAGAGTTAATGGAATAATGGGAGCATCCTTGCAAGGATCGTCGTCACCTCACTATCATCAACAATATCTTTCACTCAATGAAAGATATGATCATGAAGATCATAATAACTTAAAAGATGCCATAAACCCAATTTAGTAGATCTGCCAGTTAAGTTTTTGACTTAATGTATTAGAATGGATCTATAAAAGGTTAATGAAAGCATTCAAGCTTAAATAAGCTTAATGGTGTTAATGGGTTTTGAGCCCTTGATTAAAGACATTGGCAACGATGATGCTCTTCTGATACCACTAACCAATTCATTGGGTTTTCCAATTGGAAGTTATTGAACTGTCCTTATGGATAAAGTTCTTAAAAACTTATGACATGGATGAAAGTAGTGTAACTACTAAAACAATCACAAAGGTTGATCCAAGAATTAAATAAACTAAGTACGATTGTACTTAAGAGTTTATTGAATAAAATTGATATTACAAGAATGATCGATAAGTGTAACTCCTTAAACACGTGTCAACGATTGACACAAGGAAATTGACTGAGCTGGTCGTTTCTATAACCTAAGTTTTAGAAACAACTAACTCTTTCCATAATATCTCAAGTATACTTATTGATATAAGGTATATAGCTCGACTGACGAGGCTGAAGACATTGTCATTATAAGGGCTAACCATTAGTCCTTTGACAAATGCTCAATTTCCGAGAAATCTAGCAAATGTTTAAAACACGATGATTTCTGGAAATAGTGAGATACGTAATCATTATAGATATATTAGAACCTTGAGTCATGTGTATATTGAATATGAACACGACCAATAAGGATCGACTAGTAATAACCAAATAATGGAAACAGGTCAATAAAAGTTCTTAAAAATATGTTCAATGATATCACACTATAGTTAGTGGTGATGAGATTGAAACATGCCGTGATACAACTAGTCTTGGTGCCAAAGAGATGTACACCAGTGATAGGGGACTTATTATCAAGAAGATATAAAGTCTGGTGTATGATCTGACCGTATGCGAAGTGTTAATATGTTCTATAGTAAATTGATTTACTAATGGACAACTTGACTTGACCTTATAAAGGTAAGTCAAGCATCATTTGCAAAGTACCATGAACTAAAGAATGTTAAACGAGAAATACGTTGATGAGACAAAATCGATAGAGTAATAGATTAAGGTGAGACTCCATACGATAGGAATCTCAATCCTGGTAAGACTTCTAGCTATTTTTATGACATGGCTAAGAATAAAATGGCTTACATGAATTGCTTTATCTTCTCTGATCAAAGTGGGAGATTGTTAGGAATTCTTGCCCACAAGAGATAATTATAAACGATTACTAAATAGAATAATGGTTTACTTTGTTAGCATCATATGATCACTGGGTTGAGCTCTGAATATCAGAATCAATAGCAACTATAATCCGTAGCCTCCGTATTAAACTGAGTCACGTGCTGGGCACCTAAGTTAAAGCATGGTCGATGACTGATACATGCTTGGATAGCTGTATCTAAAGTCATATATGTGGAACAAGTGGGAGATTGTTAGGAATTCTTGCCCACAAGATATAATTATAAACGATTACTAAATAGAATAATAGTTTACTTTGTTAGCATCATATGATCAGTGGGTTGGGCTTTGAATATCAGAATCAATAGCAACTATAATCCGTAGCCTCCGTATTAAACTGAGTCACGTGCTGGGCACCTGAGTTAAAACATGGTCGATGATTGATACATGCCTGGATAGATGTATCTAAAGTCATATATGTGGAACACTAGTGAAGGTTGATCACGACGTGCAAGCATTCTGCACTTGTGGTAAGTGCACGACCTGAACATACTTTGGTTGTAGATGTGTCGTTTAAGTACTGTTACGACACACTAACCGGGGTCGTTATGATGATCACAGTGAGACTTGATCTACACTAGGAGAAAAATGACATTTAGAGGTGGGAATTTCCGCCTCTAAATGTTAGATTTCCGCCTCTAAAATGACTTTAGAGGCGGATTATGAAGCGGAATATGTTGCCCCTAAAAATGCGACTCTAAAGGTCTAGAGGCGGAATTTTCCGCCACTAAACATTAGAGGCGGAATAATAGGAGCGGAATGTCACCTCTAAATCCGCCTCTAATGTTCATATTAAGGATGTCTTTAGAGGCGGATATCTGCCACTAGTGTATTTCCCGCCACGTGGTTGTATGCATTTCAGAGGCGGCATCACGCTTCTAACGTACTCCCCGCCATTTATCGATTTGTACATTAGAGGCAGATTTCCGCCTCTATATATTCTTATATTGTTTTTTTTAATTGCATATATTTGGATTAATACTTCTACGATAATAATCACATATATTGTAATTGAAATTGTTTCTATATTTGATAATAAAACCGGCGTACACTACAAATAATTGCATAACAAGTTTGCTAGTGATTAAAAAACATGAACCAAAACATAACACTATCCAATAAAGTCATTGGGAATTTGAAAGTGCATAATAAAATCAATATCTTGAAGGTGATTAAAAAACATGAACCAAAACATAACACTATCCAATAAAGTCACTGGGAATTTGAAAGTACATGATAAAATCAATATCTTGAAGGTGAAGGAGTCTCATTTGTAATGTGAAGTACCTCAAGGTCTGCCCCTGCCCCTACCACGACCGCCCCTACCACGACCGCCCCTACAGCCTTTCCCCATTCCTCCAGCTTGAGACCCGGTCTGCTGCTCCATAGACCTGTTTGCAGGTGTTCCTCCTCTTTCAAGGGCGGTCGAATGCGTAGTCGATGTCGGTGGAGTTGATTCGCTAGATGGTTGGCGAGGTGCATGCATAGTAGAACAGTGTGAATTTTCTTGAGAGACGCTAGGACCTCTAGTAAACAGTGTCAACTTCTCAGCTATCTCTGAAGGCAATGCCATCGACGTTGTAACAATATCAACGAGACTCCACACTACTGATTGCAACTCGTTGATTTTTCCCTGTGCCTCGTGTGATGTTGAGGATGATGAGGAAGCCTCATACTCTCGTCGTCGAGCAGAAGACAAGTCTCATTTAGGGATCAAAGGGCCTATCCCGGGAGCCCAATCACTTCTCTCCCCATAAACCTGTCTCATCGCTTCAGCCTCCCATGCGTCCAAGTCCTCTGGAAGACACTTCGCCTCAGCTAGTCGCCGCATCTCCGCAACAAGCCCTACCATCTCGACCTACATATGATTGAAAAACAATCATATCAACAAATGGTACACATGTCTTAACTAATACCTGATAATATCACTAAATCACAAACATTTAAAACTAAAATGCCATCTCACAAAGGCTCGTTCGGCAGCCGGAGTTGTGAATTTTCCGTCCTTTTGGTGGAGACTCTCCCAGTTCTGAAGTGCTCCTAGCAATCGGTCATCATCGTCTTTCTGCAATAATTATTAAAAGAATATAATCATACAAATATATCATAATGCATATACTTGAAAGATTTTAAAAAAAATGAGAGCAAATCAGCTTGCTATCCTCGAAACAGAGCCAACAATGAATCAGGAATATATACATCAGGAGCACTTACATCAGTAAGCTATTTAGAAGTGAAGAACCAGATATTCCAACAAGCATTCACCCACAAAATTCAATGGACAACATACATTAGATTAAATAAATGAAAATGAGGCGATCGATTATAAGAACAAAAAACCTTCTAAAAAAACTCCGAAGACCAACTTAGAAACAAAACTTGTTCTTAGACCGCTAGTGAACAGAAAAATGATAGCATATTGAATATAACATCAGACTATATAATGTTTTGTTTTTTCCTGTTTTGATTTGGGATATAAGACCAAATAATTAAACCAATAATCAATATTTTTTCCTATGATAGTGATCATATATTAAGGTTTAGAGAAGTACTACAGTAGAGTCATATATTAACTAGCCTTGTCGTTCAACAACAATATTAATACTTATGCCTATTGATTAATTTACTTGAGCATGTGTCATAAGGTAATTTAAAAAAAAAAAGCACACAACCAGAGACGTGTAATATGTAAAAGAATACAATAAGGAAGCATATAGGCCTTGTGCTACTTGCTTATACATGCATTGATTATCTAATGAACGCAAGATTGTATTCACGTCCACATGCAATGAAAACTCAAGGATGTCTTTATATATTAATTCTATCTCCAACAGTAACTAATAACACATACTTTAGAAGTAGGAATATAAATTGTGGGCATTCTATCATTGACAGCAAAAATATAATAAATACTATATCAAGTCCGGATGACATAATATTACATGTACATAATATTATATGAAGTCAGGTTGGTAAAATGAAACAAACAAAGATACATAATCAAGTCTGGTTGTAAAGCAATATAAATAAAACACTATTTATAACTTACTTGTAGGATTGCAGCAACAGTATTACATATTAGTTGTAGGATTATGATTATGGCAGGCTGTGAACGGACGACGTTGGGGCTGTGGAAGGACGGAGGTGGTCAGTAATAGAGGAGATTGAAAGAAATATAGGGATTTAATTAGAGGCGATCGACAAAACTTGCGAACACAGACCAGCAACAGTTATTCACATCCCATTTCAATTCACTTCTAAGCAGCAAAGTAATCTAAATCCAAACATTCATATCTTCAAACTATAACTCCACATATGTCAAAACATAATTCAATCACACGATAAACGATAGGCCAAAGCTGAAACAACGTCATAAACCAGAGAACTTATAAAATAAAATATAAAATGATGATGTTGATGACAAATAATTTTTATCCACTTTACACGACCCGGGCAAGAGCTATTTTTTTTAAAGTGAAAAGGCTAATCGATCTTTGCCTATTTGACTAGTGTAATTGAAAATTTGTCAATCCCCAGGAACTCAATCGAAACTAATTTTACACCAAGCTAATACATTGCATGCAGATTTAAAAAACAAAATTGTTGCTGCGAATGACAAGGAATTTTTTATTTTACTACGTACCGGCTCAGATACCCGAATGAAAAAAAGGTCAATTAAGTAAGTAAACCAAGGTCTACCTACCGGGAAGTGATCGAGGTTTTCGTTGCGTACAGAACTTACATAGCTCAAACAGTCCCTGCTTCATTTGAGTGAAAAGGCTTTACAATATTTGATATTGCTTATTTGACTAATGTAAGTGGCAATTTGTTAATCCTCAAACAAAATCATCATCAATTGGGCACGCAGAGAATGAGAGAAAATCAAGAATCAAATCAGCCAAACACCAATGCTCACACCCATAGTTTCAATACCAAAATCCAAGCAAAAGAAAAATCAGAATCCTAAGAAATATGGAAGCTCAGAAATTACCACAAAAGTTCTGACCCAACACAATACAAAGAGTAACCCTAGATTTCTTCTATCAAAATTCAAGCAGAAAAGATGGGAAATCAAAGAATTATGTACCTTAGCAACTCCAACGAAATTCACCTTCTTCCACTCTTCAACTCCGACGAGTTTCAAACCCCAAAATTCAAGACAAAATTAACCTTCGAATGTTCAAATCAAAGCACAAAGAAAACTAACAATTAATGCTCTGAATTCGAACAAGAATTAAAAATTTCGAGTGACGCTCACCAATCCGTGAACAAACAGCGGCCGACATGCTCTCGTTCACTCTCTCCGATACAATTACAGGTGTTTTGAGGACGTCGAAGGTGACAGAGACGTTGACGGAGACGGCTAAGTCGACGGAGACGGCAACGGCGACGCTAAAGGTGATGGCAACGCGACAGTGGAGAATTTAAATCGATGGAGGGAGGCAGAGTGAAAGAGAAGAATGTAAGGTGGAGAAGAAGAAGAAGGTGAGGCTGAGAAAAGGAACGGGAAAGTGGATTTTTTTTTCTTGTGCGAAGGTCATCAATATATATGTGTGCAGTTGTGCATATTCTCTGAGAGATAAATTAGAAAGAACAAGTCTTTTGAAGACCAAGTTAACTGTCAGTTATTATTTCGTGTTCAGTCGTGAGAGAAAAATGAGGAGGAATAAGTCTTCAAAAAATATAACCACGGTAAACGAGTTAGAGGCCACCTTTTTTTTTTTTTTTTTTTTTTTTAAATGTGGGCTTATAAAATAATTAAATAACGTGTGCTAAAAACTTGTAACGAAATTTGGAGGCAATTAAGGCCGCCTAAAATTTTAATAAGTTTAGAAGCAGAATAATCCGCCTCTAACATTTTTATTTGAATATTTTGAAGTGGAAATCCACCTCTAATGTATAATTCCGCCTCTATCGTATGTATTTGACATAGGGGTGGAATTCCGCCTCTAAATCAATAATTCCGCTTCTGTATTGAGGCGGAAATTCCGCCTCTAAAATAAATGCCGCCTCTAAATGTCATTTTTCTCCTAGTGCTAAATCTTGAAGTTATCATGGACATTCAATCATGTTACCATGCTTTTTGACTCATTCGCTAAAAGGTTACTATCATGCTAATCATAGCTTATGTCTTGGGAGTTTCGGAGCATGATTCGAGTGGGAAGTGGTTGACAGATGCGGAATCCAGCATTCCTAAAAGAATGTCAATGTTCACTCACCTAATGGTTGATTCTATAACCGATAGATTACCGGCACTTTCGAAGTCTGTACGTTCGGAAGAATCTTTCGCTGGGGAAGCAACAGTGCTTAGGGTATATAAGTATCAAGAAAGGTATAACAAATTAATTGACCTTTCTCGATATGTGTTGAACCTTGAGGATCGTGATCACGAACTGACTAGATCAGTGGACACTCGTCAGGATGAGTAAATATAATTCTAGTATAAATGAGAGATCAGTCTTGGCGTACTTAAGTGGAGTCTGACCAAGATTAGACAAATCGATGTGATAAAGAGGAATGACTTTTTTCATCTTTTCATCGATTTTGTTAAGCTTCTATTACTGGGTCCATAGTCCCCGATTCGGCTTCGATAAGACGAATAAAGAACCTCTAATAATAATGTGTTTAATTTTTATAGATCTCACAAGCTGTAATGGTGATTGACAGCATTAAATTCAGAAAACGGGTATTTGCTGAATTAATAAAGTATTTATAGTAGAATTATTTATTTATTGTTTGATCAAGTAAATAATCAATTGATCCATTTATTTATTGTTTGATCAAGTAATTGATCAATTACTTATTTGTTTATTGTTGGACCAAGTAAATAAATAATTAATTGGGTTTTAAGCAATTGCATCTTGCACAAATGAGGAAATCGTTGGGATTTGAGTACAAGGAATTGAGTCACTCCCTCTTGGCCGTGTGTCGAAATTCATCCATCATAATATTAGTACTTACCAATATTTTCTCTTTTGTTGTTTAAATAAATGAGAGAAAAATACTTAAAAAGAAATAAGATATTGTCATTTATTCTCTCCAGTGAATATTTAGAGAGAATAATATTTAAAAGGAAATAATATATTTTCATTTATTTTCTCTCATGAATATTAGGAGAGAATAATATTTAAAAGAAAATAAGATATTTTCATTTATTCTCTCTCATGAATATTAGAAGAGAATAATATTTAAAATGAAATAAGATATTTCCTTTATTCTATTATAATTAAATGTTCTCTATATAAACAGAAAATAAAATCTCGTAGATATTGATCTGATGACTAAGAGAGAAAGTATGATTCATGAGATGAGATCCAAGGGCTAAGCTTTGATTCACTAGTGTGAACACAATAAAAAGAAGTAATATATTTTGGAAACTACCAAGAATATATCTTTTATACTACTATAAATAGGGGTTCATGAGAAGAGAAAAACAATTCTTTTTGAAAGAGCAAATTTTTTTCCACCTCTCTAGCTAAGGCCATCCCCATCTCTCTCTCTCTCTCTCTCTCTCTCTCTCTCTACCCCTTGGAATTACTCAATTCCGTTCTTAAAAAATAAGAGTGAGATCTTGAAACAACATTGTTTCTTGATCGAGTGAGATTAAAGAGTGTGGTCCCATACCGTCTTTCTTTATTCGTCCGGAGATTACGTCTCGAAAGACTACGGTGTCATCAAGGGGAGTACGATGATCTGAAAACTTGAAGAAGAAGCTCAATGCGTTTGAAGACGGATTGTGAAAGCTTAAAGTTTCAGTTCGTGAGCCCAATCCGTAAGTGTTCTTCAAACTTTATTCTTTGTTGTTATTGGTTGCTCGACATGTTTGAATGCTTTCATTATTTAATTAATAAGTAAATCTAGATCTTGTTAGATAATCATAATATTAATTCACTCTTGTTAGTGTAATTAATTTATTCCGTAACTTATATGGTTATCAAGGTAAGCACATCACTATACAAGTGGTTTGAGAACGATTATTCGTGTCTCATAACCGCTTGGTTCACCAAACAAATGGTGTCGGAGCAATTATTTGTATCCGATACCCTACGTGTTTCACCAAACAAATGGTATCGAAGCGATTGTTCGTGTTCAATACCCTACGTGTTTCACCAACCAGTGGTATCAGAGCGATTGTTCATGCTGATACCTACTTTCTTTTTCCAACACATGGCTCGTAGGGAAAAATAAAAGGGCATTGAGGACTACCTCAACAATCGAAGAGCCCATGAGGGAGGATCTCGAAAGAGGAGCAAGATTGAACATGAAGGACAAATCTCTCAAAAGAGGAAATCAAAAGCAGGAAACTAGCAGGGTTGCTCGCCACAATCACTCGTGGACATCTTTCGTAAGTACTCTGACTTCACCCCTCTCAAGGTCACGCTAGACCGAATATATGCCATCGCGCGTGATAAGTTCACACATCCTGCTCCACTTAAGAAGGATCCGGCTAGTCGGGATTGGTCCAAGTTATGTTAATTACACCAGGACCACAGACACATCACCATCGAATGCTATCAGCTGAGAAGGCAGATAGAGGCGTTGATCCGAGAAGAGGACTTGAAGGAGTTAGTCAAGTGGATGGTTGACGGCTTGAAGAAATTGAAGAGAAAAAGGGTCCAACAAATATCAAGCATTAAAAAGGATCCTACAAGTTAGCATTGATCGCGAAGACGTGAGCGATGATACCACTACACGAAACATCGTCAACATAATCTTCAGAGGGCCGCATACTAAGGACTCGAACATCGAGCAGAAGAAGTACGCTCGAAAGATCCTGAAATGAGAGTTCATTCACTACGTGAACTTCGCAACCTATGCCGATGATGAACCTGCCTACCTGCACAAGACCATCCACTTCACAAAAGAGGAGGCACAAAGGATCGTACACCTGCACAATGATGCAATCATTCTGATGATCAAAACCGCCAATGAACTTGTAAATAGGGTATTGATGTTGGAAAATATCTAGGATTAAGAAAAGATTATCGTTTCTAGCAAGCGGCAAGATATAAAAATTTCTTTAAAAACTCGTAAAACGATTTTAATACCTAGACAAAGTGCATGAGCGTATAATTTAAAATTTAAAAACTACTTTGAGTTTTCAATCGGTATCAACCTTGTTAGAAGCTTGAGCATTGAGAAGCCTTTGGAAAGGTTGAATCGCTCGTCTCCTCACTAAGCTTGCCTCCCTCGAGTCTTCTTGAACATGTGAGTAACCACGAACGCTTCTACCACTAGAGTCTTTCAAGTTTGGTTACGAATTAGTGTGTGGACACTTTCAAAAACTATGAATCAAGAACTTGTCTTGGAGCAAAAGAGCTAAAACAAAACACTAGGTCTAATGAGGACCTAGGTGCCAAAACAAAAGAACAAGAAGAGAGATAGATAGAGAGAGAGAGAGAGAGAGAGAGAGAGAGAGAGAGAGAGAGAGGTGTTGTCAATGGTGCCCACAAGAAGAGTAGTATTCTTTACTTATATTCATTTGATGTAATAAAGTCTCACGAAGACTCTTGCTTGTAACTGCTGAATTATTAATAAAAGTTGAAACGTTCATTCATTCTTCCTTGTCTTTTTGAAGCTTTATGATAAACTATAGTCGTTAGTCCTTAAACAAACCTAACAACAAATGAAGACTCAAATATAGATTTGCATGAACAAACTCTTCATGATTTGCTTAAAACAGTATGTTCGCAATCTAAGGGTCAAATGGCCTATTGATCCCAGTATGATTATTAGGAGAATCTATGATGTCTGGTTATGGGACATTGAGAGTTGAAGACTCTATAGTTCTTCCTAGGTATCTTCTGAATGTACTGAATTGACCAGTGCACTTCTAGAGACAGAATAAGAATAAACCATTTAACCTATTATGTCTCGAAATCACTACGTATGAATTGCATCGTGCTTACCTCAATCATGAAATGAGACATGTCATTTCATATCTTACGTATTCTCATTTGAGAAAGGTAGAGTTCTAGATTCACTACGTGATATGACAGGACCTATTGGTGAAGTACTAAGTTACGAAGATGTCATGAGTAACTTTGTGAAGATCTCATAGATATGGAATTCATGTACAAGATTGCTGAAATGCAATGTATATCACCTCATGCTTTGTTCCTTGGAATATGAATAAATGAACTGGCCAGTGTCCAAATTGAGTCATGACTCTTTTGGATGAATCAATGTGACTTGTTAGCTCCTCGTCAATACATTGTTTCTAACTTATTCACAAGCGACAAAGGAGTTGAGGAAATAACAGCTAGAAGGGTAAAATGGTAATTTTGTAAATCTCATGTAGTTGATGATATTCATGAAGGGTAAACATAGATAATATTCAATGGATCTACTCATCACAATTAAGTTGAATTCTTGAGTAGAAACTAAATTCATTTGAACCGAGAAATCCTCAATGTCAGCTCTTTAGTGGAGTCAGTTGACATTAAGTTAAACTTGGAAAAGGTTTGTGAACTTCTGAGTCCAAGTATGTTAGCTCAAGCTTTGTTCATTTGTATCCATGAGGTGACTATCACAAGTCATTTCGAGTAGGATTAGTTAAACTAGAAGCTAAGTCAAAACAAGAACTAGATGATTAATTTGGGCCTTGATGATTAATTTCATTTGATGGAATTTTACTTGAAAATTCTTAATGGGCTTTTCTTATGTTGTCATGAACAAATGAAGAAAAATTTAGAAGCCCTTTCTAGAAGGTGTTGCACGTCCAAACCCAAGGAAAGAGAGACAAATTTTGTGCATTGATGTATGAAGATACTTGTCAAAAGAAACAGAGGAAACAAATTTCCTCTATGAGGAAATGAAGTGGGCGGCCAAGGTAAGAGAGGAAGCAAAAAAGGAAACAAATCCAAGGCCTTCTAGAAGACTCTTGGCCGTGTGCATAAGGAAGGGAGGGCAAAATATTTGCTCATGAATATGTGATATTCTATAGAGAAAAGGAAACTACCTTTTGAAGGTAATCCTTCTCCTATAAATAGAGTCCTCATTCTCATTGTTTCTCATCCCAAAATTTTAGAGATTGAGAGCTTCTCTCTCTAGAATACTTGGCCGCCACTTCTCTCTCTCTCTCTCTAACTCTTTTCGTTTTTGTATTGGCACCTAGGTCCATATTCGACCTAGCGTTTGTTTTAGCTATTCGACTATAAGACTTGTTCTTGAGTCGTTGTGTTTAAAAGTGCCCACACACTGATTCCTTCTTAGCTCGAGTGATTTATGTGATACAAACTTTCGTGGTTACTCGAGTTCCCGAAGAACGAAGAAAGGCTAGCTGTGTGGGGAGACGAGCGATTCAACCTCCACAAGCTTCTCAACGATCAAGCTACGTAAATGTTAATAAATGAGTAAAAGCTTATAGATAGTCTTAATTTTAAAAGAACATATGCTTGCTCTTTGTCTAGGTTAGTAAAAATCGTTTTACTTGCTTAAAGAAAATTTTTATTTTCCACGGCTTGCTAGAAGCGTTAATTATTTTTTTAACCCTAGATAAATTCCAACAAATGGTATCAGAGCTATGGTCAAAGTTAAGCATGTACATGTGATTAAAACTATGAGCTTGAAAATCATTTTCGAAAGACTCTTTTTTTTAACAAGTTAGAATTGTTTCTTAGATTTTTTTTAATTTATTGCTCGTGTCTTTAAATTAAAAATCATTATGATTTTCTATGACCTTGGTATGTTATTAAGACACATTAGAATCAGTTCTAAATTATTTTAATTTTCTATAATGAAAAACGTGTTTTTAAAGTTTAAGAAATTTCGGGTAATTTAATGACTAGTTATATTGTCTTGCTAGTTTTGTTTGTTTACTCATTTCATTTTATGTTTGTTGTTATTTACTTTTATACTATGTTATTACCATGTTAATAAAGCACATATAAAATTTTTAACAACTCTCTAAAACGTTCCGTTACACGCGATTCTTTTGCACTCAAGTCCGGACCTTAATTATTTCCAGTTTCCTTTGAGCTCGAGAAAAACCTAGTGTAAAAGTGGCATAACTCTCTGCTCAGAAATTAAAATTTAATGATTCTTGAATTAAATTAAAGGTCTGTTTGTCCTCTTTCCAATGTCATTAGTTTTAGGTCAAAAGGATGTCGGAACCGCTAGTTATGGTGATTTTACTCTGAGGTGCGCGACTGTTCCGAAAGTCCAATTTTTTAGAATTTTTTAATTCTAGATTTCGGACCCCATTCCATGAGTTATAGAACTCTAATGAGAAAATTTCCTTGATCAAATTTTTTTTTCATAAGATAATAAACATAATGTGAAAGATTAAAATATTTTTATTTTTGAAAAATTTACTTGAATTGAATATTTACAAAACTAGTTTAAATTTTAAAAACCATTTTCACTTTCGAACTTGAAAATATTTCGTCATCCAAATCAAATAATTTTTCAAAATGTTTTCAAAATTATATCTATATCACATATGTTCAAAATCTATATGCTCTTGAAATTTTGAGTGGGAGGTCTCCTCGTAGACGAGCCGAAAAATAAAGATGTGTAATCTCAAACTTTCAAGTGTTCGAGTGAGTTGAAGTTCACACTTCCCTCATGGACTTTCCCGAATAAAAAATAGGAAAATGTCCGAGTATGTACCTTGTACCTTTATGCACTAACACTGCTCTTCATTGAACATGAAGATCTAGGATACCTTTCTAGAAATTCCCTAAAAAAAGGATACCTTTCTAGAAATCCACTCTATCTCTATAAGCACAAGGAAAACATGTTTCCGAAATGTATTAGAGACTATGTGCCTTTTCTAAAAACTAAGTGGGATGGTTATACCTGTTGTTTACAACCCACGATCCCCAACACTAATGAAAAGTGTAATTGTCGCCAGACTAAGAGTCACCCTCGTTGCCCTCTCTTAAATGAGAGCACTCAACGACGCTTTGCTCTAATCATTGCTCAATGAGTTACGTCCGAGAGTGAGACAATGATACAAGGCCTCCCCTCAGTGGATTTTTTTTCAAAGTCGATCTTTTGGACTAAGTGGTTGGTTATACACTTAGACTCCATCCTTATAATCCTCCATCGAGGCCGTGCGAAAGGATGTGAGTGATCAAACTTTTTTATAAGGTGGCTAGTGAAATATGATGTATTGACATCTTGGCTATGCATTAATGATGAGTCATTTACTTATGAAAGGAGACTCTTTGCGGCCTCCCCTCGAAGGAGTAAAGTGTCATTTCGTTCATAACACCTTTGGATTTTTCCTATCATGTTCATCCTAAAAACTTAAACAAACTTAAATCCTAAACCAAAAGACTAATCATAAACTTGTTTCAACTTCAGCAACATGTCTCTCAACCCTCTCTCAACCATCATTTCCTCAAATAAACTCAAAACCGAGAACAACATAGATTGGAAACGTAACCTCGACATCGTCATTACCGTTAACAAGCACAAATGGGTACTTACCACCCCGTGTCCTTCTCAGACAAATGATGATTCGACTCAAGAGGACAAAGACGCCTTGACAACCTGGCTCTGCTCCGATGACATTGCGAGGTGCTGTATCTTAGCATCGATGAACAATGTGCTGCAACAGCAACATCGTGACACAGGGACGGCCGCCGACATGCTCTACAATCTCCATGAGATGTTTGGAGGGCAAGGGCATCATGCTAGACAACAAGCAGTCAGACAGTTTATGAACTGTCGCATGAAGGCTAGGATTCCTGTTAGGGACCATATGATGCTGATCATTAGTTACCTGAATAAGATGGAAATCATAGGATCCGAGATTGATAGGGAGACCAAAATAGATATGATCTTGGAAACTCTCCCTGAATCTTTTCATACCTTCAACACTACTACAAAAATAGGATTCTACAACGCTTAAAAACAGTTGTAGAATGATTCTACAACGCTTCTTAAGCGTTGTAGAATCCTGCGTTGTAGAAGCTTCTACAACGCTTAAAAATCCGTTGTAGAATCCAACAGCTTTCTACAACGCTTAATTATCCGTTGTAGAAACTAAGCTTCTACAACGGATTCTTAAGCGTTGTAGATGTTGGAATCGATCTAGGGTTTAAGAAAAAGTTTAACGCTTCGTTAAGCGGCGGAATTTTAAAAATTTTCTTTTTAAGTAAAACTAGTTTTTACTAACCTAGACAAGAGCATGTACATGTAAATAAAAACTAATATGAGCTATTAAAGTTACTAACCTTTCTTGAAGCTTGAACCTTGTAGAAGCTTTTGGAAAGTTGCAACGCTCGTCTCCCCTCGCAGCACGTCTCTCTTCCTTTCCTCGGCACCTCGAGCAACCACGAAAGTTTCTATCACTAAATCACTCGAAAAGAAGGAATCAGTGAGTGGGCACTTTTAAACACTACGACTTGAGAACGAGTCTCGAAGTCGCAGAGCTAAACACTAGGTCGAGTGAGGACCTAGGTGCCAAGACAAGAAATAATCGAAAATAAACTAGAGAGAGAGAGAGGATTTTCGGCCAAGTTCTAGAGAGAGAGTCTCTCAAATCTCTTAAACTTGGATGAATTGAAAATGAGAAGAATGAGGCTCCTATTTATAGGAGAGGTCTCACCTTCAATAAGGTAGTTTCCTCTTCTATAAAATGAGCCAATTTCCTCTTTCTTTTCCTTGAGAAGCTCGGCCAAAATAGACTTCATTAAGTCTTGGAATAGTTTCCTATTTTGTTCCATGCCTTGCCTTGTCTCTCTCTTGGCCGAATTCCATATAGCATCCTCATGCAAATTTGTTTCCTCTTTTTCTTTTGGCAAGTATCTTGATACATTTATGCACAAAATATTCTCTCTTGGTTGGGTATGTTGGGCGCCTATGTCCTTCTAGAATGGGCTTCTAGAAGCTTTTCCATTTGTTCATGACAACATGAAAAAGGCCCAATAAGAATTTTCAATAAAATTCTTATGAAATGAAATTAATTCACAAGGCCCAATGATCAAGTCATGGCCGAGTGAAACATGTCATAAAATGACCTTGTCAAAATTTTATTGACACTCATTTCATCGTTTGTCTCAAAAGACAAAAATACCATTTTCACTATTTTCGTTCTTGTTTTGACTTAGCTTCCAGTTTAACTATTCCTATCGATGTGATTCGTGACAGTGACCTCATGGACCCAAATGAACAAAGCTTGAGCTAAACACTTGGACTCAAAAGTTCACAAACCTTTTCCAAGTTTAGCTTAATGTCAACTGACTCCACTAAAGAGCTGACACTGAAAATCTCTCGGTTCAAATGAATTTATTTTCTACTCAAGAATTCGACCTAATTATGATGAGCGGATCCACTGAATATTATCTATGTTTACCCTTCATGAATGTCATCAGCTAGTCGGGATTTACTAAATTACCATTTTACCCTTCTAGCTGTTATTTCCTCAACTCCTTTGTCGCTTGTGAATAAGTTAGAAACAATGTATTGACGAGGAGCTAACAAGTCACATTGTTTCATCCAAAAGAGTCAGGACTCAATTTGGACACTGGCCAGTTCATTTATTCACACTCCAAGGAACAAAGCATGAGGTGACATACATTGCATTTCAGCAATCTTGTACATGAATTCCATATCTATGAGAACTTCACAAAGTTACTCATGACATTCTCACAACTTAGTACTTCACCAATAGGCCCTGTTCGGAATCACATAGTGAGTCCGAACTCTGACTTTCTCAAATGAGAATACTAAGGTGTGAAATGGCATGTCTCATTTCAGGATTAAGGTAAGCATGATGCAATTCATACATAGTGACTTCGAGACATAAGAGGTTAAATGGTTTGTTCTTATATTGTCTCTAGAAGTGCACTGGTCAATTCAGTACCTTCGGAAGATACCTAGAAGAACTATAGAATCCCCAACTCTCAATGCCTCATAACCAGACATCATAGATTCTTCTAACAATCATACTGAGGTCAATAGTCCTTTGACCCTAAGATTGCGAATATATCGTTTTAAGCAAACTACGAAGAGTTTGTTCATGCAAATCTACATTTGTCTCTTCGTAAGTTGTTAAGTTTGTTTATGGACTAAAAGACTATGGTTTTATCATAAAGCTTCAGACAAGGAAGATTGAATGAACGTTTCAACTTTATTAATGAATGAATAGGCAATTACAAGCAAGAGTCTTCATGAGACTTTATTACATCAAATGTTCAAAATAAAGACTACAACTCTTCTTGTGGGCACCATTGACAACAAACTCCCACTTGACTCAAAGAAGGTGTGTGTAGTCCTTCATGCCTAATCCCTCACGATGTTGGTCGAAGACCTTGTTCGCTAGGGCCTTGGTGAATGGATCTGCGAGGTTGTCCACCGTTGAGATCTTCTTCACTTCCACGTCTCCGCGCTGCACGATCTCTCGAATCAAATGGTATTTCCTCTCAATATGCTTAGAGCGCTTATGGCTTCTAGGTTCTTTTGAGTTAGCGACAGCCCCACTATTATCACAATAAAGGGTCATGGGCTCGTCGACGTTTGGAACAACTTCCAAATACTTAAGGAACTTTCTAAGCCATACAGCCTCTTTGGATGCTTCACAAGCAGCCACATATTCTGCTTCCATTGTGGAGTCAGCAATGCAAGATTGCTTAATACTTCTCAACACAACAGCTCCACCATTAAGGATGAACACAGATCCCGAAGTGGATTTCTTGGAATCCTTATCCGCTTGAAAATCGGAGTCGGTATATCCCGTCATAGTCAGGTCAGTACCTGAGTATGTAAGCATCAAGTTCCTACTTCTTCGAAGATACTTAAGAACATGCTTAACAGCAATCAAGTGCTCGGGTCCAGGGTTGGATTGGAAACGGCTAACTACGCCAACGGCGAAACAGATGTCAGGTCTAGTGCAAAGCATGGCATACATGAGACTTCCCACGGCAGAGGCGTAAGGAATCTTTCTCATGTCTTCAATCTCTTGTGCAGTCTTGGGAGACTGGTCCTTAGAGAGTGAAACTCCATGCCTAAAGGGTATTTGACCCCTCTTGCAGTCTTGCATCGAGAAGCGATCCATCACCTTATCAATATAAGATGCTTGAGAGAGCGACAGGGTCCGGTTTTTCCTATCTCGAAAGATTTGGATTCCCAGAATGTACGCGGCTTCTCCTAGATCCTTCATATCGAATTGCTTTGCCAGCCAGACCTTAACCTCAGATAACTTACCCACGTCATTACCAATGAGTAGTATATCATCGACATATAGTACCAGAAACACAAATTTGCCTTCGTGTATTAACTTGTAAACACAAGGCTCATCTATTGACTGTTCAAAGCCGAAGCTCTTTACAGTTTCATCGAATCTAATATTCCATGACCTAGATGCTTGCTTTAGTCCATAAATGGATTTAAGCAACTCACAAACCTTGGTCTCTTGACCTTTATCCACGAAACCGTCTGGTTAAGCCATGTAAATGCGCTCGTCAAGATTGCCATTCAGAAAGGCTGTCTTGACATCCATTTGCCAGATCTCATAGTCGAGAGCCGCAGCTATGGATAGGAGTATGCGGATGGATTTAAGCATCGCGACTGGTGAGAAGGTTTCTTCATAGTCAATCCCTTCTTGTTGGGTATAACCCTTTGCCACAAGTCGTGCTTTGAACGTCTCGACGTTCCCATCAGGACCCCTTTTCTTCTTGTATATCCCGTTACACCCTACGGGTTTAATCCCTTCAGGAAGGTCTACAAGTTTCCAGACTTTGTTGACATACATCGAGTGCATTTCAACTTTCATGGCGTCAAGCCAAAGGTTTGATTCAGAACAAGCCATCGCTTGGCTATAGGAAACAGGGTCATCCATGTCGGAGACGGCTACAAGAGAGTCTCCATAAGACATGTACCTGTCAGGCTTTTGAGTAGCCCTCCCACTACGTCTAAGTACTACTTGACGAGATTCTGATGAGTTAGGTTGTGTTTCAGTTGGGGTAAGAACAGTTCTTACAGATGAGGTAGAAGCTTCCTCACCCAACTTTTCTTCAAGCACAATTTTGCTTCTAGGTTTCGCATCCTTCATGAAGTCCTCCTCAAGGAAACGAGCATTCGTGCTAACGAAAGTCTTATCGTCCTCGGGACTATAGAAAGTAAAACCTTTGGTTTCCTTCGGATATCCTACAAACAGGCACAATTCTGACCTACTAGCCAACTTGCTAGTCTTTTGCCTCAGCACGTGTGCAGGGCAACCCCAAATTCGGATGCGGCCAAGATTCACTTTACGGCCAGTCCATCGTTCATAAGGAGTACCAGGAACCGTTTTGGACGGAACTTGGTTCAGAATGTAGGCGGCTGTTTCGAGGGCATATCCCCAAAAGGAAAGCGGGAGTGATGAGTAACTCATCATCGATCTAACCATCTCCATAAGAGTTTGGTTTCTTCTCTCTGACACTCCGTTTTGTTGAGGTGTGCCAGGTGCGGTAAGCTGAGAAGCGATACCTTCTTCTTTAAGAAAGTCATCGAACTCTCCAGACATATACTCTCCACCTCGATCAGATCGAAGGGTTTTGATCACTTTGCCAGTTTGCTTTTCCACTAAAGCCCTAAAGACCTTAAATACGTTAAAGGTCTCGGATTTGTGTTTGAGCAAATAGACAAAACCATATCGCGAGTAATCATCAGTGAAGGTAACGAAGTATTCGTATCCTCCACGTGCCTGTTGGTTGAGCGGACCACATACATCAGAATGTATTAGTTCCAGCAACTCAGTGGCTCTTCGACCCTTATCGGAGAAAGGTCGCTTAGTCATTTTTCCTTCTATACAGGATTCACAAGTAGGTAGTGAGCCTATTGCAGAGGCTTGGAGTGGACCATCCCTCACAAGTCTCTTAATCCTCTCTAGACTGATATGACCAAGTCTTAAGTGCCAGAGGTATGTTGATTTTGTTAGATCGGAGGATTCAGAAAGTTTGATCCTCTTTTGCTCCCTAATTAGATCGTTATCTATTTCGGTGTCTAAAAGAGAAGGTTGAGTGGGATAGATGTAAAAAAGACCATTCTTCATACATG
The DNA here is from genome assembly GCF_054948205.1 of Urtica dioica subsp. dioica. Classification (NCBI taxonomy): domain Eukaryota; kingdom Viridiplantae; phylum Streptophyta; class Magnoliopsida; order Rosales; family Urticaceae; genus Urtica; species Urtica dioica. The sequence goes on from NC_142763.1 coordinate 37,675,933, forward strand.
CATCAGTGACGAACTAATTAGAAAAAGAAATACGAATTCCATTCTTTATAAACTTTAAATAATAATCTTGCTCGAAAAGTTGAGCAACAGATACTAGGTTTTTCCCAAAGGAAGGAACATAATACACATTATTCAAATTTAAAGTTCGATCTTCAAAAGATAGCGTCACGGATCCCACAGCCTTCGCAGACACCATGCTCTCATCACCCCACTTGAAGCAGAAGTCGCCATCCTCTAAGCTTTTGCTTTTCCTAAAACCAGTCAAGGAGCAGCAAATGTGGTTAGTAGCAGCGGAGTCAATAATCCACGATGATACATTATCAGCTACTAAACAGGCTTCAGTAACAAGTACAATACCTTTTGCTTTGGTTTTGAGGTAGGCAGGACAGTTCCTACGCCAGTGACCAGGCTCGTTGCAGTGGTGGCACTTGTCTTTAGACTTGTCCACCTTCGGAGCCTTTGGCGCCTTCTTCTTCGTTTGAACCTTAGGTTGGTTCTTCTTCTCGGCGTTGCGAGGTCTCTTCTTAGATCCAGAGGTGGAGGCAGTAGCATGTACTTCTCCTTGAGCCCTCTTTTTCTTAGTGAGTACCTCAGCGGTTTGAAGTTCCTTCATGAGCTCGGTAACAGTGTACTCTAGCTTGTTCATGGAATAATTCAATTTGAAGGTATCAAAGGTTTCGGGGAGAGTTTCCAAGATCATATCTATTTTAGTCTCCCCATCAATCTCAGATCCAAGAATCTCCATCTCGTTGAGATAGCTAATGATCAGCATCATATGATCTCTAACGGGAGTTCCAGCCTTCATACGACAGTTCATGAATTGTCGGACCGCTTGTTGCCTAGCTTGACGTCCTTGCCCTCCAAACATCTCATGGAGATTGTAGAGCATATCGGTGGCAGTTTCATAATCACGATGTTGTTGTTGCAACACATTGTTCATCGATGCCAAAATATAACATCTCGCAATCTCATCGGATCGAAGCCAGGCCGCCAGGACGTCTTTCTCCTCTTGCGTCGAGTCATCATTCGTTTGAGGACAGGGGGTGGTGAGAACCCATTTGTGCTTGTCGACAGTAAGGACTATGTCGAGGTTACGTTTCCAGTCGACGTAATTGTCGCCTTCGAGTTTATTCGAGGAAAGAATTGTAGAGAGAGGGTTGAGAGACATATTGCCTATAAAAGTTGAAACAAGTTTATGATTAGTCTTTGGTTTAGGATTTAAGTTTCATTAAGACTTTTGTAAAACCCAAAGGTGTTATGAACCAAACGATAATTTACTCCCTCAAGAGAAGGCCGCAAAAAATCTCCATTTATAAGTAAATGACACATCATTAATGCTAAGCCAAGATGTCAATACATCTATTTTGACTAGCCACCTTGTAAATTGGTTTGATCACTCACATCCTTTCGCAGAGCCTCAAGGGAGGATACTAGGGATTGAGCCTAAGTGTGCAACCAACCACTTAGTCCAAAAGATCAGCTTTGAAAAACAATCCCCCAAGGGGAGGCCTTGCCATCATTGCATCATTCTCGGACGTAGCTCATTGAGCAATGATCGAAGCAATAACGCCTTGGAGTACTCACATTTAAGTGAGGGTCGCAAGAGCGGCTCTTAGTCCCACGTTATTGCATCTTTCACTAGTGTTGGGGATCGTGGGTTACAAACAACGAATATAACCCTCCCACTTAGTTTTTGGAGTTGGTTCATCGACTCTTATAAGTTCGGAAACAAATTTCCTAGTTAGAGAGCGACAGAGCGGACAACTAGAAGAGAATCCTAGATCGACATGTTCAGAGCAGTATTAGTGCATAAAGGCACAAGGTACATACTCGATCTTTTCCTATTTTCTATTTCGGGAAAGTGCGTGAGGGAAGTGTGAACTTCAACTCACTCGAACACTTGAAAGTTTGAGATTACACATCTTTTATTTTTCGGCTTGTCTACAAGGAGACCTCCCACTCAAAATTTCAAGAGCATATAGATTTTGAACATATGTGATATAGATATAGTTTTGAAAACATTTTGAAAACTTATTTGATTTGGATGACAAAAATTTTCAAGTTTGAAAGTGAAAACGGTTTTTCAAAATTCAAACTAGTTTTGTAAAAATTCAATTTCAATTAAACTTTCAAAAATCAAAACATTTTAATCTTACACATCATGTTTATAATCATATGAAAAACATTTTTGCTCAAGAAAGTTTTCTCATTAGAGTTCTATAACTCATGGTAGTGGGGTTTGAAAATCCGGATTTCTAAAAAACTGGAGTTTCAGACAGCCGCGCACCTCGGAGTAAAATCGCCATATCTGGCGGCTCCGATGTCCTTTTCAGCCGAAACCGGTGGCATTGGACAGAGGACAGACAGAGCTTTAATTTGATTCAAGAATCATTAAATTTCGATTTCTGAGCAGAGAGTTATGTCACTTTTAATGCGGGTATACTCCAGCTCGAAGAAAAAGAAATAAATTAAAACTTGGTCCTACTTAGGTGCGAAAAAGAATCAAGTGTAACGGAACGTTTTAAGATGTTGTTTAAAGCTTTTATTTGTGTTTTATTAGCAAGGTAACAACAAGGCATAAAAGAAATAACAACAAGCATAAAACGATTCAAGTAAAAATAAGAAACTAGCAAGGTAACAAAACTAGTCACAAAATTTTACTCGAAAAATTCTCAAACCTTTAAAACACGTTTTTCAATATAAAAAATTAAAAACTTTTAGAACTGATTCTAATGTGTTTTAACATCATCCCAAACTCATAGAAAATCAATATGGTTTTTAATTTAAAGGCATGAGCAATAAATTAAAAAAAATCTAAGATTACAATTCTAACTTGTCACAAAATTAGTAAACTTTCGAAAACGATTTTCAAGCTCATAATTTAAAAACATGCACATGCATTCCTTTGACCATAGCTCTGATACCATTTGTTGGAATCGATCTAGGGTTTAAAAAAAAGTTTAACGCTTCGTTAAGCGGCGGAATTTTAAAAATTTTCTTTTTAAGTAAAACTAGTTTTTACTAACCTAGACAAGAGCATGTACATGTAAATAAAAACTAATATGAGCTATTAAAGTTACTAACCTTTCTTGAAGCTTGAACCTTGTAGAAGCTTTTGGAAAGTTGCAACGCTCGTCTCCCCTCGCAGCACGTCTCTCTTCCTTTCCTCGGCACCTCGAGCAACCACGAAAGTTTCTATCACTAAATCACTCGAAAAGAAGGAATCAGTGAGTGGGCACTTTTAAACACTACGACTTGAGAACGAGTCTCGAAGTCGCAGAGCTAAACACTAGGTCGAGTGAGGACCTAGGTGCCAAGACAAGAAATAATCGAAAATAAACTAGAGAGAGAGAGAGGATTTTCGGCCAAGTTCTAGAGAGAGAGTCTCTCAAATCTCTTAAACTTGGATGAATTGAAAATGAGAAGAATGAGGCTCCTATTTATAGGAGAGGTCTCACCTTCAATAAGGTAGTTTCCTCTTCTATAAAATGAGCCAATTTCCTCTTTCTTTTCCTTGAGAAGCTCGGCCAAAATAGACTTCATTAAGTCTTGGAATAGTTTCCTATTTTGTTCCATGCCTTGCCTTGTCTCTCTCTTGGCTGAATTCCATATAGCATCCTCATGCAAATTTGTTTCCTCTTTTTCTTTTGGCAAGTATCTTGATACATTTATGCACAAAATATTCTCTCTTGGTTGGGTATGTTGGGCGCCTATGTCCTTCTAGAATGGGCTTCTAGAAGCTTTTCCATTTGTTCATGACAACATGAAAAAGGCCCAATAAGAATTTTCAATAAAATTCTTATGAAATGAAATTAATTCACAAGGCCCAATGATCAAGTCATGGCCGAGTGAAACATGTCATAAAATGACCTTGTCAAAATTTTATTGACACTCATTTCATCGTTTGTCTCAAAAGACAAAAATACCCTTTTCACTATTTTCGTTCTTGTTTTGACTTAGCTTCCAGTTTAACTATTCCTATCGATGTGATTCGTGACAGTGACCTCATGGACCCAAATGAACAAAGCTTGAGCTAAACACTTGGACTCAAAAGTTCACAAACCTTTTCCAAGTTTAGCTTAATGTCAACTGACTCCACTAAAGAGCTGACACTGAAAATCTCTCGGTTCAAATGAATTTATTTTCTACTCAAGAATTCGACCTAATTATGATGAGCGGATCCACTGAATATTATCTATGTTTACCCTTCATGAATGTCATCAGCTAGTCGGGATTTACTAAATTACCATTTTACCCTTCTAGCTGTTATTTCCTCAACTCCTTTGTCGCTTGTGAATAAGTTAGAAACAATGTATTGACGAGGAGCTAACAAGTCACATTGTTTCATCCAAAAGAGTCAGGACTCAATTTGGACACTGGCCAGTTCATTTATTCACACTCCAAGGAACAAAGCATGAGGTGACATACATTGCATTTCAGCAATCTTGTACATGAATTCCATATCTATGAGAACTTCACAAAGTTACTCATGACAGACTCACAACTTAGTGCTTCACCAATAGGCCTTGTTCGGAATCACATAGTGAGTCCGAACTTTGACTTTCTCAAATGAGAATACTAAGGTGTGAAATGGCATGTCTCATTTCAGGATTAAGGTAAGCATGATGCAATTCATACATAGTGACTTCGAGACATAAGAGGTTAAATGGTTTGTTCTTATATTGTCTCTAGAAGTGCACTGGTCAATTCAGTATCTTCGGAAGATACCTAGAAGAACTATAGAGTCCCAAACTCTCAATGCCTCATAACCAAACATCATAGATTCTTCTAACAATCATATTGAGGTCAATAGTCCTTTGACCCTAAGATTGCGAATATATCGTTTTAAGCAAACTACGAAGAGTTTGTTCATGCAAATCTACATTTGTCTCTTCGTAAGTTGTTAAGTTTGTTTATGGACTAAAAGACTATGGTTTTATCATAAAGCTTCAGACAAGGAAGATTGAATGAACGTTTCAACTTTATTAATGAATGAATAGGCAATTACAAGCAAGAGTCTTCATGAGACTTTATTACATCAAATGTTCAAAATAAAGACTACAACTCTTCTTGTGGGCACCATTGACAACAGTAGAAGCTTCTACAACGGGTTGAATCCATTGTGTAATTTTTAAACATCTCGCCGCGGCGACGTATAATTCGCGCCGCGGCGACATATTCTACAACGGATCTTCAATCCGTTGTAGAAGCACGTCGCCGCGGCGCGAAATATACGTCGCCGCGGCGAGTTATTTGCCGCGGCGAGGTACGTTCCACGCCGCGGCGAGAACATTCTACAACGGAAAATAATCCGTTGTAGAATCAACTCGCCGCGGCGAATAATACACTTCGCCGCGGCGAGAAGTTCGCCGCGGCGAAGTCAAATCTTAGCCGCGGCGAGATTATTCTACAACGGATTATCATGCGTTGTAGGAAGGGGATGAATTTTTTTTTAAAAACTCGCCACGGCGAAGAAAAAATCTCGCCGCGGCGAGACTAAGATTTCTAATTTGCCTGCTCTCGGTATCTTGTCTCGCCGCGGCGAATAATATTTCCCGCCGCGGCTCGAATCACTTGCCGCGGCGAGAAAAAAAGTTCGCCGCGGCGAGAATCATTTATTTTCAATCCAGAATCTGTTTTTTACACGATACTAGCACCTGAAAATAATCTTCAATACAAAAAATATCTAATATATACATTCATCTTCAAATATCCTCATCTTCAAAACATTCAAAATCTAATATATACATCTTCAAAAAAACTAGCTAATCATCACAGTTAATAAATGTTTGTACATAACTTACCCATTCTTCCCTAACTCTCTCTAAATCCTCCTTTGTATAGGATTTCTTATTTTCTAATTTTCCTACACCTCCTACGACTATATCACGCATATAAGAAATGACAAAATACCCGCATTCCGTGTTTCCCGTTTGTCTCGGAGCGTCCCAAGCCTTGATGTACGTTGATTGCCCGTTACTATGGGCGTTTTGATGCTCGAGCTTGAAATCAACAAGAACCCTATATAACACGGAGATTATAAGAGAAAAAACATCTAGAACGATTTATAATGAAAATTATTTAAGAAATCAAAATATTACCTTTTTATCAATCGATTTAAATCGATTGGGATTTTATTTCTCAACGGGTCAAAGAACATAGCGCTATTTCTCCAAAGGTCGAGGACAACGAGCATCCAATGCGCACCTTTGTTATACGGCATCAAAACTAATTCACCAAATTTGCAATCTCGTACCACGTTTCCAACTTCCTTGACTCGTTTTGACAAATAAGCCTCCTCGTCGTCATTTTCGATATACGAACTTAAGCTCGGATTTATAAAACAATAATTTCGAGTCTTCTTCGCCTTTTCTAGCCTCGAGCGTAGATAGCTATGACAAACAAATATTTAGTTGATCAAAACACTAAATATTGAATATTGATATTAAAAAACGCATATAAAGAAAACTCTTACTCCATATAAACCGTTATGCTCCCCGCGCCAATTTCCAAGTATTGCAAAAAATCGGAAATGTCTTCAAATGACACAGGAATCGGGATAGCCGCGAGACTTGGACTAACGTCGACCATAATCACATCCCCTTCCGGTAACATTACTTTGTTGGCATGTTGAGCGAGCAATCGATACTTGGGATTAATCACCTTGTACGGAATCTTCTTAGCATCATCGATGCTAGCTTCACTCTCAAAACCGAGCTTTGAGAGTTGTTTGACAACCGGACCGCGACTCTCTATTCTCGAGTCCATTTCCATGAGTCTCTTTGGCCACGAGACAAACCCGCCTATAGCATCTTCAACGGTTTGAGCTTCTTCGGTGGGAATTGGCAATTTTGCTTTTTTAATCAAAACCCCCAAAACGGCCACGCGTAAATTTCCTTCCTCCAAAGGTGAGAAATGAACTACGCCTCCATTCATGTACGCTCGCCCATTTGCAACATGAATTGTGCCTCCAAACTCGGTGTCATCAATGAAAAGAAGACACTCGACGCTTTAATCCGAACTCGGTGTCACCGGCGTGGTTGGATTCAAAGAGCAACTAGCACGAACACTATTGGGTTTTTCCACAACAATAGGATCGATCTTCGGACGATCATCAACAATGATAGGATCGATCTTCGGACGATCATCAACATCGTCGTGTTCTAAGCGAATCAAGAATTTTATCAATAACTTAATACCAAAACATTTATCTTTAATAAATAGATAAAAAAATTAAACATACCTAAAGAGACCGCTTCATTGACGTGTTCTTCAACATTTGCCATCTCTTTATCATCAACAACCTTCGCGTTGAGATTCCCTTCCACTTGCTCGACACTAGGCGACTCGACATTAATGCTACCATTTCCACCGAAGGCCTTCATCACCAAAGACTTTAACTCGCTCATTTCCCGATGCATCTTCATTACTTCTTCGTTGGGCGTTGGAGGAACAAAATATTTAAAACGCGACGTGTGTTTGGATTGACCGCAAACTCGCGACGTTCCCAAAGCTTCTTGCAAAACACTCTTTCCCGATTCCGGCAACCATGTCCCTTGCGATGCTTGTTGGGATAACGTTTTCTACACATAAAATTATTTGAAAATAAAATTACAAGGTTAATTGTTATAACAAAGGTAAAGAACTTACGATTTTTTCTCCCATCAATTTGTCTTTCTCATCCTTGTAGTTATCTACGTCTTTCATTCGCGAGTCAATCCAAAGTTCCTCTTTCGTAGGCCATTCCCCCGTTTCGTCATGCTAGTAAGAAGTAATTATATAATAAATTAAAAAATAATTGCAACATTTGAAATAACTAAAAGAAAAAAATGAATCTAACCTTTTCTTGATCAAGCTTTCGATATCCATTTCGGCCCGTTCGAGATTTGTACACACTTTTTCCGATATTTGATTTTCCATGTTCCGATGTTTGTTTGAACATTTCGGTTCGCCTATACTCAACAAATGCTATCCAATCTTCTTCGGTGATACTTGTATAGTATTTCAAAATACAAGCCGGTCTCTTTAAGGCGATTGGTTCGTTGATTATGTCTTTGAGTAGATCGTTGTATATCTCATGACGAAATAACCTTGCGGCTTCTCCGACTCTCATAAGGCAATCGTGTTTTTGTTCGATAGGAATCGTAAATCCTTCTTGCATTTCGTTCCAAATCCGTTCTTTAATTTGGGCGTTGTCTTTACATCTCCAATCACGCATCGAAAGTGGAACGTGTTCTCTTGCTAACACGCCAAATTAACTCGACAACTCATCACCCTCTTTACCGATTGGTTGCCCTTTATCATCAAATTGTACCGGGATTTTTTTACCAAGTGTTTTAGCCTTATTAACCCGACCCATAAGAGTGTTTCTTCGTTTTCCTTGTTCATCAGAGTTAAGCGCTAGTTGTCTTCTAATTTTTCTTTTACCACTACCGCTAGAAGTAGTAGTAGTGGACGACATTGAATCTAATAAACAAAATTCAAATCATAATTTCAATTTTCAACTCAAATGTTATCAAAATTTCAACTCAAATGTAACAAAAATCAAATATAAACTCAACTCTAATCACAATATAAACTCAAATCCAATCCGATTCTAAACAAAAACACAATTTCAATCCCAATTCAATCTACTATCAAATATATTTCTCAAATCAAATCAATATCAAACTTCAATTCAATAAACTCAAATCCAATACAATATCTCCTAATTTCAAATCAATATCGAATTCACACTAAATAAGTTTATGTAAAAATGTTCAAAAACATTACCCGGAGTTGGACGAGCACAAGGGCGGCGAAGAGAAGGTGGTGAGGCGAGGTGAGGGCGCGCGGCGAGGGTGGGCACGAGCAAGGTGAGGGCGCGCGGCGAGGGAGGGCGGCGTGGGCGCACGGCGAGGTGAGAGAGGGCGGCGTGGGCGCGGCGCACGGCGAGGATAGGGAGTTGAGGGTCGGAGAGAACGCGCGGGAGGGCGCGGTAGTTCAGCAAAGTGAGGGACGGAGAGAGAGAGAGGGGCCGAGAGAGAGAGCGTGGCGGAGAGAGAGAGGGACGGGCGGCAAGAGAGTGGCGGAGAGAGAGAGGGACGGGCGGAGAGAGAGAAGGACGAGAGAGATAGTAGTGGATATGAGAAGAAATGAGAATGAGAAATGAGAGGGAAAAAAAACGCTAAGTATAGATATGAATGGGCGCGGGTAGTTAAAAAAATTTGAAAATTTCAGATTTTTTAACGCTCCTACAACGCTTATTCTAAGCGTTGTAGGATCTCGCCGCGGCGAAGTGTATTTCTCGCCGCGGCGAGATGATTCTACAACGCTTAGAATAAGCGTTGTAGGATCCTCGCCGCGGCGAAACCAAATTCTCGCTGCGGCGAGAGTTACCCAGAAACGTCTCGTCGCGGCGAAAATGTGGCATCGCCGCGGCGAGGTAACCCTAGATGTCCTCGCCGCGGCAATATACAATTTCCGCTGCGGTGAGACCTTTCTACAACGCTTAAGTAAGCGTTGTAGAAGCCTCGCCGCGGCGAAGGCTAATTCCCGCCGCGGCGAGGTATACATTCGCCGCGGCGGGAATTGTATGATGCCGCGGCGAGAGTATATGTCTGGAACATGGTGCTCTCGGTAAGTTTTTCGCCGCGGCGACGACTTGTTCCCGCCGCGGCGCAGGACTCCTGCCGCGGCGGGATTTGTACCTCGCCGCGGCGTGATATGTCGCCGCGGCGAACGCATATTTTTGCCGCGGCGAGGACATTCTACAACGCTTATGGTAAGCGTTGTAGAATGTCTCGCCGCGGCGAAGTAGAAAGTTCGCCGCGGCGAGTGACACGAGACTGGTGATATAAATTCTCATTTCTGGTCTTTTTCACTTTGAACTCTCTCATAACCTCACTCGAAAAAATATTTCCAGTACCTTTTCTACTCATTCTAGAGCGTCCTCGTTTACTAGTCTCATCTACACATTCAAATCTTGTAAGTTCTTCTTTAACTTCTTCAAATTGTTGTTCTCTTGATAGTTTACTAATTAGAATTGGTAATTTTTTGTATAATTAGGGTTTTTCTATGAATATGAGGAAGTGGATGTGGGAGAATAGATTGAATGAGATATATCGGAAAGGTGTAGATGAGTTTTGTGATTTTGCTAGAGAGAACATGGTAGATTTGAAATCTATTCGTTGTCCTTGTATTAAATGTGGAAATCATAGACATTTTTCGATTGATGTCGTTCGGACCCATTTGTTTGCATATGGAATAATGACCTCGTATCAAAGATGGTTCTACCATGGTGAGGTTTTTCGTTCTACGGCAAATGAGGATGATGTTGAAGATGATATTGATGATATGTGCGGAATGATGAATGATTTGGAGGACGATTTTGTTGAGCGACCGGAATTGTTTGAGTCCATGATGAATGATGTGGAGACACCATTATATGAAGGGTGTACAAGCTATTCGAAGTTGTCATTTTTAGTTACATTATTTCATTTGAAGGCGTCGGGGGGTTGGACAAACACTAGTTTTACTCTATTGTTGGAAACACTGAAAGATGCATTTCCGAAAGACAATAAAGTACCTTTAAGTATGTATGAAGCAAAGAAGACTTTGGGTACATTAGGCATGAAGTACGAGAAATTCCATGCGTGCCCAAATGATTGTGTTTTATATAGACACGAGTATGAAGATCTAGATGAATGTCCGACGTGCAAAGAGTCACGGTGGAAGAAGGGTAAAATTCCATGTAACGGGGTTAAAGGAGTTCCAGTTAAGGTACGTACATTTTCATCACTTGATTAGGAAATACATGTAGCTCATATTCATTATTTATTACTGATTTTCATTAAATATATTTCAGTCGTTATGGTACATTCCTCCAATGCCGCGCTTTCGTCGAATGTTTAATAGTGTCAAACACGCGAAGAACATGGTTTGGCACTCCGAAAAGCGTATCGATGATGGTATGTTGAGACATCCTGCTGATGCTGCACAGTGGAAATCATTCGATTTAGAGTATAAGGATTTCAGTGTTGATACTCGAAATTTGCGCCTTGGTTTAGCTTCTGATGGAATGAACCCGTTCAGCATGATGAGCAGTAAATACAGTGTTTGGCCGGTTATACTTGTGAACTACAATCTCCCTCCAAAGCTATGTATGAAGAGAAAGTTCTTGATGTTAACGCTTTTGATTTCAGGACCGAATCAACCAGGAAATGATATTGATGTCTATTTGGCACCGTTGGTCGATGATTTGAAGATGTTATGGGAGAAAGGGATGGAAGTTAAAGACGCTTACCGTGGAGATTCGTTCAACTTAAGGGCAATGTTAATGTGGACTATTAACGATTTTCCGGCCTATGGAAACTTGTCAGGATACTCTGTGAAATGCTCGATTGGTTGTCCGATTTGCATGAAAGACACATCTTCCATCCGTTTGAAGCATGGTAAGAAAACTGTTTTTCTGGGTCATAGAAGATTCTTACCAAGAGATCACTCGTATAGAAGATTGAAACAAGCGTTTGATGGAAATTCAGAAGAACGACCCCCTCCTAGAATTTTGTCTGGTGAAGATGTCTATGAGATGGTTAAAAACGTCAATGAAGTGCTTGGGAAAAGAAAGCGGAGTGCTAGTACTAAAGAATCGTTCAAAGAGAATCCTTGGAAGAAGAAATCGATTTTCTACGACCTTCCTTATTGGAAGACACACTACGTCCGGCATTGTCTGGATGTTATGCACATCGAGAAAAATGTTTGCGAATCGCTTATTGGTACACTTCTTGATGATCCAAATAAATCGAAAGACGGAATACAATCTCGATTGGATCTCAAAGAGATGAATATAAGAAGCATTTTGCATCCCGAGGAGGGGGGTGGGAAAAAAACAAAATTACCACCGACAAAGTACACTCTAGATCGAAAGGAGAAGAAGAAATTGTGTAACTGGTTTGCTTCTATTAAAGTCCCCGAAGGTCATTCGTCAAACTATAAGAGGTTCGTGTCTTTGAAAGATTTGAGGCTTACTGGAATGAAGACGCACGACTGTCATGTGCTGCTACAACAAATGTTGCCTCTTGCTTTGCGAGGAATTGTGCCAAAAGATGTGAGGTTTGCAATATCAAAGATATGTGTATTCTTTAACTCGATTTGCTCGAAGGTCATCGATCCAACTCGATTGGATTTAATGCAGTCAGAATTGGTGAAAACTCTGTGCTTGCTCGAAAAGATCTTTCCACCTTCGTTTTTCGACATAATGATCCACTTAACCGTCCACTTGGTACGTGAAGTGAAATTAGGAGGGCCCGTATTTTTACGGTGGATGTATCCAATCGAACGTTATATGAAAGTGTTGAAAAGCTACGTGAAGAACTACAATAGGCCGGAAGGAAGCATAGTTGAAAATTACATAGCAGAAGAGTCGGTTGAGTTTTGTTCTGAGTATTTAGCTAAAACAGACGAAATTGGGTTACCCAAGAATACCAATTTTGATTCAAAACCTCTATCTAAAGGTATTTTTTTAACACTTTATTTGTTTATTTAAATTATATATGAACATTATTTTTAAGTATTTGTATCATTATAGGTACTTATTCGATCGTCAACCGAAAAGAATGGGAGCAAGCAAGTCTCCATGTGCTACACAACGTTTCCGAGGTCAAGCCATTTGTTGATATTCATTTGAATGAGTTGAGAGTGAATAATCCAAAGAAGGGTAGAAATGAAAAATGGTTGCAAGAAGAGCACAACCTTTTGTTTCAAAACTGGCTTGGAAAACGCATATTTAAAGAGGCAGGACATTCATCTACGTTGAGTAAACTATCTGGCGGGCCTTCCTCAATGGTTACAAGGTACACTGCTTGGTCTGTTAATGGTTTTACATTTTACACAAAGGAACGAGACAATAAGCATCCCGTACAAAATAGTGGTGTTACATTGTTTGCGGAAGCTTTACATGTTTCGTCGGCAAAAGATAAGAATCCAAAACATGCTTTTATGAAGTATTACGGATACATTGAAGATATTTGGGAACTTGATTATTGCGGGTTGCGAGTCGCATTATTCCAGTGCAAATGGGCAGACAATAATCACGTTAAAGTTGATAATGACGGAGTTACAATTGTCGACTTTAGACGGATTGGCTACGAGAATTATTCATTTATTTTGGCTTCGCAAGCAAGTCAAGTGTTTTATGTTTCGGATCCAGCAAATCCTGAGTTATCGTTAGTGGTTCATATGAAAGCGAGAAACGGTAACGAAGAAGAAGACGAAGACATGTCTAGCATTCCTCCGTTCACATCAGGATTACCGCCAATTGATCAAGAGGTGGATGATCTTGATAATGACGATGTTTCACATCTACTTCGGAAGGATATAGATCCTATTTTTGTTTAATATTGAACATTTAGATAATGTATTTTCATTTTGGATTTGATGTTATTCTCCTGTAGACAACGTTATTTTCCATTCAAAATTTCTCTATACAATGTCATTTACATTAACATTACATTTCTCTTACATCGCCGCGGCTGAGTACAACTCTCGCCGTGGCAGGATCATCTCGCCGCGGCGAAATACAAATCCTGCCGCGGCGAGGACCCTTCTACAACGCTTAAACAAGCGTTGTAGAAACCTCGCCGCGGCAACGTATATTCCATGCCGCGGCGAGGATATCACGCCGCGGCGGGAATATTACCTCGCCGCGGCGAGACAATGTCTTGACTCGCCTCGCCTGGCCGAGCTCACCAGCTCGCCTCGCCTGGCCGAGCTCATCAGCTCGCCTCGCCCAGCCGAGCTCACCAGCTCGCCTCGTCTGGCCGAGCTCATCAGCTCGCCTCGCCCGGCCGAGCTCATCAGCTCGCCTCGCCTGGCCGAACTAAACTGTTGTAGAAACCTCGCCGCGGCAACGTATATTCCATGCCGCGGCGAGGTCATTACGCCGCAGCGGGAATATCAACTCGCCGCGGCGAGACAAGTTCTTAAAAAACACAGACTCTCGGTATAAAAAAATCAATTTCTCGCCGCGGCGAAATACAAATCCTGCCGCGGCGAGGACACTTCTACAACGCTTAAATAAAGCGTTGTAGAAACCTCGCCGCGGCAACGTTTATTCCATGCCGCGGCGAGGTCATTACGCCGCGGCGGGAATATCAACTCGCCGCGGCGAGACAAGTTCTTAAAAAATACAGACTCTCGGTATAAAAAAAATCAAACTCTCGCCGCGGCGAGGTGATATTTTAGCCGCGGCGTAGATCACTCGCCGCGGCGGAAAATATACTGTGCCGCGGCGAGAATAGTCACGCCGCGGCGAGAAAGGTACCTAGCCGCGGCGAAGAAGCACTCTACCAGGTACTCATTCACTTTTTTGCAATATTTAACCAATTCTCCAACTAAAAATGATCATTCAATTAAAATTTCTACAATAAATAAAACAAACCAAACGAGTCTCAAACACACAAATAAAACAAACCAAACGAGTCTCAAACACACAAATAAAACACACCAAGCGAGTCTTAAACTGAAACTTAAATTTAAAAAACACAGACTGTAATTACCTCGCCGCGGCGAGACTAGATCTTAAAAAACACAGACTCTCGGTATAAAAAAATGAAAATCTCGCCGCGGCGAAATACAAATCCTGCCGCGGCGAGGACCCTTCTACAACGCTTAAACAAGCGTTGTAGAAACCTCGCCGCGGCAACGTATATTCCATGCCGCGGCGAGGATATCACGCCGCGGCGGGAATATTACCTCGCCGCGGCGAGACAATGTCTTGACTCGCCTCGCCTGGCCGAGCTCACCAGCTCGCCTCGCCTGGCCGAGCTCATCAGCTCGCCTCGCCCAGCCGAGCTCACCAGCTCGCCTCGTCTGGCCGAGCTCATCAGCTCGCCTCGCCCGGCCGAGCTCATCAGCTCGCCTCGCCTGGCCGAACTAAACTGTTGTAGAAACCTCGCCGCGGCAACGTATATTCCATGCCGCGGCGAGGTCATTACGCCGCAGCGGGAATATCAACTCGCCGCGGCGAGACAAGTTCTTAAAAAACACAGACTCTCGGTATAAAAAAATCAATTTCTCGCCGCGGCGAAATACAAATCCTGCCGCGGCGAGGACACTTCTACAACGCTTAAATAAAGCGTTGTAGAAACCTCGCCGCGGCAACGTTTATTCCATGCCGCGGCGAGGTCATTACGCCGCGGCGGGAATATCAACTCGCCGCGGCGAGACAAGTTCTTAAAAAATACAGACTCTCGGTATAAAAAAAATCAAACTCTCGCCGCGGCGAGGTGATATTTTAGCCGCGGCGTAGATCACTCGCCGCGGCGGAAAATATACTGTGCCGCGGCGAGAATAGTCACGCCGCGGCGAGAAAGGTACCTAGCCGCGGCGAAGAAGCACTCTACCAGGTACTCATTCACTTTTTTGCAATATTTAACCAATTCTCCAACTAAAAATGATCATTCAATTAAAATTTCTACAATAAATAAAACAAACCAAACGAGTCTCAAACACACAAATAAAACAAACCAAACGAGTCTCAAACACACAAATAAAACACACCAAGCGAGTCTTAAACTGAAACTTAAATTTAAAAAACACAGACTGTAATTACCTCGCCGCGGCGAGACTAGATCTTAAAAAACACAGACTCTCGGTATAAAAAAATGAAAATCTCGCCGCGGCGACATATAAATTCTGCCGCGGCGAGGACCCTTCTACAACGCTTAAACAGGCGTTGTAGAACCCTCGCCGCGGCAACGTATATTACATGCCGCGGCGAGGGTATCCCGCCGCGGCGGGAATATTACCTCGCCGCGGCGAGACAATGTCTTGACTCGCCTCGCCTGGCCGAGCTCACCAGCTCGCCTCGCCTGGCCGAGCTCATCAGCTCGCCTCGCCCAGCCGAGCTCACCAGCTCGCCTCGCCTGGCCGAGCTCATCAGCTCGCCTCGCCCGGCCGAGCTCATCAGCTCGCCTCGCCTGGCCGAACTAAACTGTTGTAGAAACCTCGCTGCGGCAACGTATATTCCATGCCGCGGCGAGGTCATTACGCCGCAGCGGGAATATCAACTCGCCGCGGCGAGACAAGTTCTTAAAAAACACAGACTCTCGGTATAAAAAAATCAATTTCTCGCCGCGGCGAAATACAAATCCTGCCGCGGCGAGGACACTTCTACAACGCTTAAATAAAGCGTTGTAGAAACCTCGCCGCGGCAACGTTTATTCCATGCCGCGGCGAGGTCATTACGCCGCGGCGGGAATATCAACTCGCCGCGGCGAGACAAGTTCTTAAAAAATACAGACTCTCGGTATAAAAAAAATCAAACTCTCGCCGCGGCGAGGTGATATTTTAGCCGCGGCGTAGATCACTCGCCGCGGCGGAAAATATACTGTGCCGCGGCGAGAATAGTCACGCCGCGGCGAGAAAGGTACCTAGCCGCGGCGAAGAAGCACTCTACCAGGTACTCATTCACTTTTTTGCAATATTTAACCAATTCTCCAACTAAAAATGATCATTCAATTAAAATTTCTACAATAAATAAAACAAACCAAACGAGTCTCAAACACACAAATAAAACAAACCAAACGAGTCTCAAACACACAAATAAAACACACCAAGCGAGTCTTAAACTGAAACTTAAATTTAAAAAGAGTTTGAAATTTATATGGAAGAGTTGGTGTTGTTGGTTCTTGAAATTTACTCGTCATTCGGTGGTGGTGGTGGTGGGTTCGCCGGATATTGAGGAGGCGCCATATGCGGTGGCCACTGTGGTGGTGCGTACGGATAGTCGAAGTACTGAGGATATGGAGGAAATAACACCTGATTCTCTTGGTTGATGTCCCACCGAGAGTAGAGATCGTTCAACTGATTGATGTGAGAGGCGCCATACTCCGCTTGTTGGTGCATGTACTGTTGCGTGTGTTGGAACCCGCCGACGAGATAGTTGGAGCAATGAGCAATGTAGTCGATGGTGGCGGGGTCGATTACCGGAGGCGCTGGTAAGCGCAATAGGGGCTCCGCTTCCCCCTCTTCACCCTCTTCCTCCGCTTCTTCCTCTTCCTCCGCTTGTGGATCCTCCCTAATCTTGTACCGCTCGATAATGGAATCCGTAATAGACCCCATTGAACTGTGTATCGTATCCCTTTTCGAGCGTGGTACCCCCGCATTTGTACAAAGGCCGGTAATGATCGCCGGATATGGCAAACCGTGTCGTTCATTAGTATAGTCGAGTTTCTTCATCCAATTATAGATGAATCGACCGACGTTAATGGAAAGGCCTTTAACAATGCAGAACAACACCTGGATACGATCCTCGTCGAGAGTGGTGAAGTGCTTGATTGGATAGAGACGAGCGCAAACAAAGTAAATCCACGCTTTAGCGATCCTGGTGAGTTGGTCACGCTTGAGTACCCTTTTTCCTTTTTCAGTGACCCAATCCTCTCCCGGAATGCACAACACCCGTGACATCTCCTCATGGCTGCAACTTCTTAGCCATTCTCGATAGCCCTCGTTCTCGAAAGGCACATCTGGGGTCCCAAGAAGATCGTTGATAGCTTCGATACTCATATCGACCCGTTTCCCACGGACCGTCACAACATCACCTTGGGAGTCCGGCAAGTTTGCGTAGAATTCGTACACGAAGTTGACGTTCGAATCGAACTCGGGTACAACACAATACCTCCCCCAATCATGACCAACTATGCTGTTGCGGATTTGCTTTCCTATATCCGACGTATTGCTTACATTGAATCCTCTCTCATGGATAATGTTACGCGGCAAGATTTTGTCGTAGCGTTCCTCTGCGACCTTGCTAGTAAAGATACTCGAGTTGTATTCCTCTTCGGGAGACTGTTGACGAGGTCGCTTGCTTTTTACTTTACTCTGACCTCTGGAAGAGCTCGGAGCCTTGGAGGCCGTGTTTTTAGTTCGAGGCATTTTCAAGCTCCTACAAAACATAATCATAAACAATTCTACAATTAACATAGAACAAATTATATATCAATTCCAAGAATATATATTTAAGTACATGACAAATTAAAACAATTCCAACAATCACAAATAATTCATAAACAATTCGACCAATCACAAATTCATGAACAATTCGATCAATCACCAATTCATAAACAATTCAATCTCAACATTAATATACATAACCATTTTAACCACTAACCTATGTAACAATATGTCAAACACAATCCGGACATTTCAATTTAACTCAAATTCTCATTCAAATTCACTCATTCAAATTCCACTAACCTAAATTCACTCATTCAAATTCCACTAACCCAAACCCTAATTTCTTGTTCTAATAAGAGAAAATCAAACAAAACCCTAAATTTGTGAATTCAAAAAATCAAACTATATGCAATTCGGGTAAACAACAAGAAATCCATATCAACAACACCAAATTAAATCAATATACACCTTAAAAAACTTTTAAAATCATACCTTACAATGACGCGGCAAGAGAGAGAGAGAGAGAGAGGCGCGAGAGGAAGCACGGCGAGGACTCGGCGAGAGAAAAGTGACGGCGAGGACAAGGCGAGAGAGAGTTGGCGGCGAGGACAAGGCGACGGCGAGATTTTGGGGCGGCGAGGACGTGGCGAGGGATTTTGAAAGAAAAAAACTGGAGAGAAGCGGCCGAAAATGGTTGTCTCGTGTGTGGGTATTGGAAAAAATGAGAAAAAAACTGAAAACGGCCTTTTATAGTGAAAACCTAAAAATTCTCGCCGCGGCGAAAATATGTCTTCGCCGCGGCGAGACGTCCCTACAACGGTTATAATATCCGTTGTAGGAATGGGTCACCGCGGCGAGATTCCTCCCTCGCCGCGGCGAGACAGTTTCTTAAAAAACTGCTTGGCCACGGTATCCACCTCACCGCGGCGGAGGATATTTCTAGCCGCGGCGAAATTATCTCGCGGCGGCGAGAAATAGTTATCGCCGCGGCGACATGAATCTACAACGCTTGTAACAAGCGTTGTAGAAAGAGTCGCCGCGGCGATGTTTAAATTGTGCCGCGGCGAGACCTATCCTTCTACAACGCTTTTACAAAGCGTTGTAGAAAGTTCTCGCCGAGGCATAAATCACGTGGTGCCGCGGCGAGGATTCTACAACGGATAGTTTAAACGTTGTGGAAAATCTGAAATTTATGTACTTCTACAACGCTTAGCTTTAAGCGTTGTAGAAACTATCATATCCTACAACGCTTATGCATAAGCGTTGTAGAAACACTGAGATTCTACAACGCTTAGCCATAAGCGTTGTAGAAACACTATGTTTCTACAACGCTTATGTTAAGCGTTGTAGAATCCCTAGTTTCTACAACGCTTATGTTAAGCGTTGTAGAAAGTGGGTTGTATAATCCAACATTTGTAGTAGTGCAAGCTGAACTACTCCATAAACAAGCTAGAGTACACTGTTACCGAGCTTATGAAAGAGCTTTACACTACTGAAGGTCTCACTAAGAGAAAGAGGAATCTAAGAGAGACACGTGCTACTGAGCATAAAGCCTCCACCTCTGGATCTAAGAAGAGATCTCACAAGGCCGAGAAGAAGAACTGTCCAGCCTACCTCAAAGCAAAGGAAAATAGTAATGTACTTATTACCGAAACATGCTTAGTAGCTGATAATGTATCAACATGGATTCTTGACTCTGCTGCTACTAACCATATTTGTTGTTCCTTGACTGGTTTCAAGAAAACCAAAAGCTTAGAGGAATGTGACTTCTCCTTCAGATGGGGTGATGAGAGCTCAGTGTCAGCAAAAGCCATGGGATCAGTGACACTATCTTTTGAAGATCGAACTTTAAACTTGAATAATGTTTATTTTGTTCCTTCCTTCGGAAAGAACTTGATATCCGTTGCTTGCTTTGTGAGCAAGATTATTGTTTAAAGTTTATCAAGAATCGAATTAGAATTTCTTTTTCCAATAATTCTTTCGTCACTGATGTATGTATGAAGAATGCTCTCTTTTACATGTACCCCACGCAACCTTCGCTTTTAGACACTGAAATAGATAACGATCTAGTTAGGGAGCCAAAGAGGATCAAACTCTCTGATTCCTCCGATCTAATAAAATCAACATATCTCTCGCACTTAAGACTTGGTCATATCAGTCTAGACAGGATTAAGAGACTTGTGAGGGACGGTCTACTCCAAGCCTCTCCAATAGGTTCACTACCTACTTGTGAATCTTGTATAGAAGGAAAAATGACTAAGCGACCTTTCACTGCTAAGGGTCAAAGAGCCACTGAGTTGTTGGAACTTGTACATTCTGATCTATGTGGTCCGCTCAGTACACAGGCACGAGGAGGATACGAATACTTCGTTACCTTCACCGATGATTACTCAAGATACGGTTTTGTCTATTTGCTCAAACACAAATCCGAGACCTTTAACGTATTTAAGGTCTTTTGTGCTTTAGTGGAAAAGCAAACTGGAAAACAGATCGATGACTTTCTTAAAGAAGAAGGTATCGCTTCTCAGCTTATAGCACCTAGCACACATCATGATCATGACTCTTTTGGATTAATAAATGTTACTTGATAGGTCCTCGTCAATACATTGTTTCTAACTTATTCACAAGCGACAAAGGAGTTGAGAAGATAACAGCTAGAAGGGTAAAATAGTAATTTTGTAAATCCCATCTAGCTGATGATATTCATGAAGGGTATACATATATATTATTCAGTGGATCCACTCATCACAATTAAGTTGAATTCTTGAGTAGAAAATAAATTCATTTGAACCTAGAGATTCTTAGTGTCAACTCTTTAGTAGAGTCAGTTGACATTAACCTAAACTTGGAAAAGGATTGTTAACTTTTGTGTCCAAGAATGTTAGCTCAAGCTTTGTTCATTTGGATCCATGAGGTCATTATCACAAGTCATATCGAGTAGGATTAGTTAAACTAGAAGCTAAGTCAAAACAAAAACTAGACAAGTTTTACGAAATTGTCAAAATGGTATTTTTATCTTTTTGGACATATAATGAAATGAATGTCAATAAATAAGTTTTTTTTACATTGTCATACGATGACAAGCAAATTTAAACCACAAAGCCAAATTTAAAGAATTTGGGCCTTGCGGATTAATTTCATTTCATGGAATTTTACTTGAAAAGTCTTAATGTGCTTTTGTTATGTTGTCATGAACAAATGAAGAAAAATCTAGAAGCCCCTTCTAGAAGGTGTTGCACGTCTAAACCCAAGGAAAGAGAGACAAATTTTGTGCATTGATGTATGAAGATACTTGCCAAAAGAAAAAGAGGAAACAAATTTCCTCTATGAGGAAATGAAGTGGGCGGCCAAGGTAAGAGAGGAAGCAAAAAAGGAAACAAATCCAAGGCCTTCTAGAAGACTCTTGGCCGTGTGACATAGGGAAGGGATGGCAAAATATTTGCTCATGAATATGTGATATTCTATAGAGAAAAGAAAACTACCTTTTGAAGGTAATCCTTCTCCTATAAATAGAGCCCTCATTCTCATTGCTTCTCATCCCAAAATTTTAGAGATTGAGAGCTTCTCTCTCTAGAATACTTGACCACCACTTCTCTCTCTCTCTCTCTCTCTCTCTCTCTCTCTCTCTCTCTAACTCTTTTGGTTTTGTTTTGGCACCTAGGTCCACATTTGACCTAGCGTTTGTTTTAGCTCTTCGACTCTAAGACTTGTTCTTGAGCCATTGTGTTTAAAAGTGCCCACACACTAATTGCTTCTTACCTCGAGTGATTTATGTGATAGAAACTTTCGTGGTTACTCGAGTTCCCGAACAACGAAGAAAGGTGACCTGCATGGGGAAACGAGCGATTCAACCTCCATAAGCTTCTCAACGATCAAGTTACGTAAAGGTTAGTAAACGTGTAAATGCTTATAGATAGTTTTAATTTTAAAATAACATGTGCTTGCTCATTGTCTAGGTTAGTAAAAATCGTTTTACTTGTTTAAAGAAATTTTTTATTTTTCGCGGCTTGCTAGAAGCGTTAAATCTTATCTTAACCCTAGATCAATTCCAACATTCACTGTCACAAGTCATTTCGAGTAGGATTAGTTAAACTAGAAGCTAAGTTAAAACAAGAACTAGACAAGTTTTACGAAAATTGTCTAAAGGGTAATTTTGTCTTTTTGGACATGTGATGAAATGAATGTCAATAAATAATTTTTTTTGACATTGTCATATGAGGACAATGAAATGTATCACACAGCTATATTAGAGTAATTGGGCCTTGAGGATTAATTTCATTTCATTGAATTTTACTTGAAAATTCTTAATGGGCTTTTCTTATGTTGTCATGAACAAATGAAGAAAAATCTAGAAACCCCTTCTAGAAGGTGTTGCACGTCCAAACCCAAGGAAATAGAGATTAATTTTGTGCATTGATGTATGAAGATACTTGTCAAAAGAAAAAGAGGAAACAAATTTCCTCTATGAGGAAATGAAGTGGGAGGCAAGAGAGGAAGCAAAAGAGGAAACAAATCCAAGGCCTTCTAGTAGCTTAGTTGGCCGTGTGGAATGAGTAAGGAAGAGCAATTATTTGCTCATGAATATGTGATATTCTATAGAAGAGGAAACTACCTTTTTGAATGTAATCTTTCTCCTATAATTAGAGCCCTCATTCTCATTGTTTCTCATCCCAAAATTTTAGAGATTGAGAGCTTCTCTCTCTAGAATAGCCGCCCCCTCTCTCTCTCTCTCTCTCTCTCTCTCTAACTCCTTTTGTTTTTGTTTTGGCACCTAGGTCCACATTTGACCTAGCGTTTGTTTTAGCTCTTCGACTCTATGACTTGTTTTTGATTCGTCGTGTTTAAAAGTGCACACACACTTATTCCTTCTTACCTCGAGTGATTTATGTGATAGAAACTTTCGTGGTTACTCGAGTTCCAGAAGAACGAAGAAAGACGAGCTGGATGGGGAGACGAGCAATTCAACCTCCATAAGCTTCTCAACGATCAAGCTTCATAAAGGTTAGTAAATGAGTAATTACTTTTAGATAGTTTTAATTTGATATAACATTTGCTTGCTCTTTGTCTAGGTTAGTAAAATCGTTTTACTTGTTTAAAGAAAATTTTTATTTTCCGCCGCTTGCTAGAAGCGTTAATTTTTCCTTAACCCTAGATCAATTCCAACACACATGTCTTAAGCCTAAGCCTCGCAAAGGCAAACATGCCAACACAATTGCTAAGGGAATGTGAGCCGAGTCCTGCCAAGGCAGAAGACTTGTCAAAACAATCGACAAGGACATATGCCTATCGAAATACGTCATGGCTAATCGAAATGAGAGCACGCATCGACGATCAAAATGAACAGACTTGTTCAAAGGATCGGTAAAAAGAAAGCATTCAAACTTGAAACCAAAAAACCATATTTCATATATAGAGCAACTACTCCAAAATTCCTTCAAAGTAATCGCTAATGCAAGTGCCGAAAAGGGAAAAAAATCTTAAGAAGCAAGCGCGAAGACAAGTGTGCTGAAAAAGAAATTTCTTAAGGAAAAAATGATGCGCTAAACACTTGCGCATGACTACTCAAAGTCAACATGTTCGTCTCCACCACTAAAGGCTCGATCCCATCAAGCGGTGGGAAAATAGAGTCAAAGAAGGCGAAAGTGACCCCCCAGAGACATTCTCGGCCGCGGTAGCCTCCTGACACTTCACCGCTGCAATACGCTTAGCCTCCTCAACGATCAAGGTACGTAAAGGTTAGTAAACAAGTAATTTCTCTCCAATAGTTTAATTTAAAATAACATGTTCTTGCTCTTTGTCTAGGTTAGTAAAAAATCGTTTTTACTTGTTTAAAGAAATTTTTTATATTCCGCCGCTTGAAGAAGCGTTAAACTTTTCTTAATCTTAGATCTATTCCAACAACAATGAGACAAGGCCTCCCCTCGGTGGATTTTTTTTCCAAAGTCGATCTCTTGGACTAAGTGGTTGGTTACACACTTAGACTTAATCCTTAGTAATCCTCCCTCGAGGCCCTGCGAAAGGATGTGAGTGATCAAACTTTTTTATAAGGTGGCTAGTCAAATATGATGTATTGACATCTTGGCTATGCATTAATGATGAGTCATTTACTTATGAAATGAGACTCTTTGCGGCCTCCCCTCGAAGGAGTAAAGTGTCATTTCGGTCATAACACCTTTGGATTTTTCATGTCTTGTTCATCCTAAAAACTAAACAAACTTAAATCCTAAACCAAATGACTAATCATAAACTTGTTTCAACTTCAGTAAGATGTCTCTCAACCATCCTTTCCTCAAATAAACTCGAAGGCGAGAACTACATAGACTGGAAACGTAACCTCGACATCGTCCTTACCATTGACAAGCACAAATGGGTACTCACTACCTCGTGTCCTCCTCAAACGAATGATGATTTGACTCAAGAGGACAAAGACGCCTTGGCGGCCTGGCTCCGCTCTGATGAGATTGCGAGGTGCTATATTTTAACATCGATGAACAATGTGTTGCAACAGCAACATTGTGACATAGAGACTACCACCGACATGCTCTACAATCTCCATGAGATGTTTGGAGAGCAAGGGCGTCAGGCCAGACAGCAAGCAGTTAGACAGTTTATGAACTGTCGCATGAAGGCTTGGACTCCTGTTAGTGACCATATGATGCTGATCATTAGTTACCCGAACGAGATGGAAATCCTAGGATCCGAAATTGACGGGGAGACCAAAATTAATATGATCTTGGAAACTCATCCCGAATCTTTCGATACCTTCAAGCTGAACTACTCCATGAACAATCTAGAGCAAACTGTTACCGAGCTTATAAAGGAGCTTCACACTGCAGAAGGTCTCACTAAGAAAAAGAGGACTCAAGGTGAGGTACATGCTACTGAGAACAGAGCCTCCACCTCTGGATCTAAAAAGAGACCTCGCAAGGCCGAGAAGAAGAACCAACATAAGGTTCAAAAGAAGAAGAAGCCCCGGGTAGCTAAGGTGGACAAGTCTAATGACAAGTGCCACCACTGCAATGAACCTGGACACTAGCGTAGGAACTGTCCTGCCTACCTCAAAACTAAGGAAAAAGGTATAGTACTTATTACAGAAGAATGCTTAGTATATGATAATTTATAAACGTGGATTCTTAACTCAGATGCTACTAACCATATCTGTTGTTTCTTGACTTGTTTCAGGAAAAGCAAAAGTTTACAGGAAAGTGACTTCTCCTTCAGATGGGGTGATGGGAGCTCGGTGTCGGCAAAGGCTGTGGGATCTGTGACGCTGTCTTTTGAAGACAGAACTTTAAATTTAAATAATATTTATTTTGTTCCTTCCTTCGGGGAAATATTAATATAAGTTGCTCGACTTTTTGAGCAAGATTATTGTTTAAAGTTTATAAAGAATGGAATTCGTATTTCAAATTCAAATTCTTTTGTCACTGATGCATGTATGAAAAATTCACTCTTTTACATTTATCCCACGCAACCTTCTCTTTACTGAAATAGATAACGATCTAGTTAGGGAGCCAAAGAGGATCAAACTTTCTGATTCCTCCGATCTAATAAAATCAACATATCTCTGGCACTTAAGACTTGGTCATATCAGTCTAGACAGGATTAAGAGACTTGTGAGGGACTGTCCACTCCAAGTCTCTGCAATAGGTTCACTACATACTTGTGAATCTTGTATGGAAGGAAAAATGACTAGGCGACCTTTCTCAGCTAAGGGTCGAGAGCCACTGAGTTGCTGGAACTTGTACATTCTGATGTATGTGGTCCGCTCAATACACAAGCATGAGAAGGATACGAATACTTCGCTACCTTCACCGATGATTACTCAAGATACGTTTTTATCTATCTGCTCAAACACAAATCCGAGACCTTTGACATATTTAAGGTCTTCCGGGCTTTAGTGGAAAAGCAGACAGGCAGACAGAATGAAGTGTCAGAGAGAAGGAACCGAACTCTAATGGAGATGGTTAGATCATCACTCCCTCTTTCCTTTTGGGGATATGCCCTCGAAACAGCAGTTTACATTCTGAACCAAGTTCCGTCTAAAACGGTTCCTGGTACGATCCTTACGAACGATGGACTGGCCGTAAAGTAAATCTATGCCATATCCGAATTTGGGGTTGCCCTGCGCATGTGCTGAGGAAAAAGACTAGCAAGTTGGCTAGCAGGTCAGAATTGTGCCTATTTGTGGGATATCCAAAGGAAACCAAAGGTTTCACATTCTATAGTCCCGAGGACGACAAGACTTTCATTAGCACGAACACTTGTTTCCTTGAGGAGGAATTTATGAAAGATGTAAAACCTAGAAGCAAAATTGTGCTTTGAAGAAAAGTTGGGTGAGGAAGTTCTACCTCATCTGTAAGAACTGTTCTTACCCCAACTGAAACACAACCTAACTCATCAGAACCTCGACGGTGTAAGTGGATATACAAGAAGAAAATGGGTCCGGACGGGAATGTCAAGATGTTCAAAGCATAACTAGTGGCTAAGGGTTATACCTAAAAGAAAGGTATTGACTATGAGGATACCTTCTCACCAGTCGCGATGCTTAAATCCATCCGCACACTTCTATCCATAGCTGTAGCTCTGGACTATGAGATCTGGCAAATGGATGTCAAGAAGGCCTTCCTGAATGACTATCTTGACGAGCGCATTTATATGGCTCAACCAGATGGTTTCGTGGAAGAAGGTCAAGAGACCAAGGTTTGTGAGTTACTTAAGTCCATTTATGGATTAAAGCAAGCATCTAGGTCATGGAATATTAGATTTGATGAAACTGTGATGAGCTTCGGTTTTGAGCAGTCAATAGATGAGCCATGTGTTTACAAGTTGATACACGAAGGCAAAGTTGTGTTTCTGCTTCTGTATGTCGATGATATATTACTCATAGGTAATGATGCGGGTAAGTTATCTGAGGTTAAGATCTGACTAGCAAAGCAATTCGATATGAAGGATATATGAGAAGCTGCGTACGTTCTGGGGATTCAAATCTCGAGATCGAAAGAATCGGACTTTGTAGCTCTCTCAAGCATCTTATATTGATAAGGTAATGGATAGCTTCTCGATGCAAGACTCCAAGAAGGGCCAAACACCCTTTAGGTATGGAGTCTCACTCTCTAAGGAACAGTCTCCCAAGACTGCACAATAAATTGAGGACATGAGAAAAATTTCTTACGCCTTAGTCGTAGGAAGTCTCATGTATGCTATGCTTTGCACTAGGCCAGGTATCTGCTTTGCAATTGGCGTAGTTTGTCGTTTTCAATCCAACCTTGGACCCGAGCATTGGATTGTTGTTAAGCATGTTCTTAAGTATCTTCATAGAACTAGGAACTTGATGCTTACATATTCAGGTACTGACCTGACTATGACGGGATATACTGACTCCGATTTTTAAGCGGATAAGGATTCTAGGAAATCCACTTCAAGATCTGTGTTCATCCTTAATGGTGGATCTGTTGTTTGGAGGAGTATCAAGCAATCTTGCATTGCTGACTCCACCATGGAAGCAGAATATGTGGCTGCTTATGAAGCATCCAAAGAGGCTGTATGGCTTAGAAAATTCCTTAAGTATTTGGAAGTCGTTCCAAACGTCGACGAGCCGATGACCCTTTATTGTGTGGGACTGTCGCTAACTCAAAGAAACCTTGAAGCCATAAGCGCTCTAAGCATATTGAGAGTAAATATCATTTGATTCGAGAGATCATGCAGAGCGGAGACGTGGTGGTGAAGAAGATCTCAACGATGGACAACTTGGCAGATCTGTTCACCAAGGCCCTAGCCAACAAGGTTTTCGACCAGTATCGGGAATGATTAGGCATGAAGGACTACTCACATCTTCATTGAATGAAGTGGGAGTTTGTTATCAACGGTGCCCACAGGTAGAGTAGTAGTCTTTACTTATATACATTTGATCTAATAAAGTCTCACGAAGATTCTTGCTTGTAACTGCTGAATTATTAATAAAAGTTGAACGTTCATTCATTCTTCCTTGTCTGTTTGAAGATTTATGATAATCTATATTCTTTAGTCCTTAAACAAACCTAACAACATATGAAGAGACAAATGTAGATTTGCATGAACAAACTCTTCATGGTTTGATTAAAACAATATATTCGCAATTTAAGGATCAAAGGACTATTGATCTCAGTACGATTATTAGGAGAATATATGATGTCTGGTTATGGGACATTGAGAGTTGGAGACTCTATAGTTCTTCCTAGGTATCTTCTGAAAGTACTGAATTGACCAGTCTTCTAGACACAGAATAAGAACAAACCATTTAACCTCTTATGTCTCGGAGTCACTTTGTATGAATTGCATCATGCTTACCTCAATCTTAAAATGAGACATATCATTTCTAGCTTAAGTATTCTCATTTAAGAAATTCAGAGTTCTAGATTCACTATGTGATATAGACAAGACCTATTGGTGAAGTACTAAGTTATGAAGATGTCATGAGTAACTTTGTGAAGATCTCATAGATATGGAATTCATGTACAAGATTGCTGAAATGCAATGTATATCACCTCATACTTTGTTCCTTGGAATGTGAATAAATGAACTGGCCAGTGTCTAAATTGAGTCATGACTCTTTTAGATGAATCAGTGTGACTTGTTAGCTCCTCGTCGATACATTGTTTCTAACTTATTCATAAGCGAAAAATGAGTTAAGGAAATAACAGTTAGAAGGGTAAAATCGTAATTTTGTACATCCCATCTAGTTGATGATATTCATGAAGGGTAAACATAGATAATATTCAATAGATCCACTCATCACAATCAAGTAGAATTCTTGAGTAGAAAATATATTCATTTGAACCGAGAGATTTCAGTGTCAACTCTTTAGTGGAGTCAGTTGACATTAAGCTAGAACTTGGAAAAGGTTTGTGAACTTTTGAGTCCAAGTATGCTAGCTCAAACTTTTTTCGTTTGGATCCATGAGGTTACTACCACAAGTTATTAGTGTAGGATTCGTTAAACTAGAAGCTAAGCCAAAACAAGAACTAGACAAGTTTTACGAAAATTGTCTAAAGTAAAATTTTGTACTTTTGGACATAGGATGGAATGAATGTCAATAAATAAGGTTTTTGACATTGTCATATGATGAAAATGAATTCATGTCACTCGGCCACATTGAGAATATTGGGCCTTGAGGATTGAATTTCAATTCATGGAATTTTATGTGAAATTTCTTAATTGGCTTTTCTTATGTTGTCATGAACAAATAAAGAAATATCTAGAAACTCCTTCTAGAAGTCCAAACCGTCCAAGCAAGAAAGAGAGGAGAAATTATTTTGTGCATTGATGTATGAAGATTGTTACCGGTCGTTTTCGGGAAACTAGAAAAACAAAAACATTTCACACCAGCCGGACCACCCAACGGGCCCCGGCCCATCCATGCACCGGGCCCGCGCGCACCCTGCGCTCCCGGCCCACTGGGCCCGCGCGCGCCCTCGTGCCCCTGGCCCTCTGGCCCGCGCGCGCCCTTTTCCCTCGCCCGCGTGCGCTCCCCCGCGCGCGTCCGCCTGCCTCGGCCGAGCGCCCTAGCACCGGTCGAGCCCCCATCGGTCGGCCGGGCCTCCCTCGGCGAGCACCGGCGCTCCCCTGTCGGGACGCCGGCCAGACAGTGCTCCCGGCCGTGCTCCAAGCCCCGGAACACCTCACGCTCCTCGCGCCCCGTGGGCACGCCGTGCCCCGCGCCCTGCCACCCATTGGGCCTCAAGGGGCCGGCCCAAGGCTCCCTCAAAGCCTATAAATACCCCCATCATTTTCACTTGAGGGGGACCTTGATCTGGAACCTTTTGGAGAACTCTTCTCTCCTCTCTCACCACGCTCTTGTGACATTCCAAGAGCGCACTCTCCTCCTCTCCTGGCTCGGCTCATAAATCCGAGAACCCCCCTGTAAGGACAAGTTTCTGCGTCACTCGTATTTGGAGATTTGGAAGTAAATAACAAGTTTCCGTTGTTACAACTAAATTCTCGAGTGAATTATACTCCAATGGATTTATCGAATTAATTTTAAATATATTAAGGTTATGGAAATCTCGGAATAAATAAAGGAATTATCGAGTTTAACTCGATTAATAAATTAATTCCGAGGAAGCATTCTGGAAATTAATTTAAGAAATAAATTCTCAAGGACGAGAATTAATTCCGAGAAACCTTAAATATATTTTAATTATTCGAGAACAAACGAGCAAATTCTCGGTTCGAATCATATAATTATAATCCGTTCGGTTATGGATTTAATTAAATAATTATATGAAAGGACGTGGTTGTAACAATCTTTAAGGGACTCATTTGAAAGAAAACAAGGAAAATAGGTTGGTTTGTAATTATAAGGATAAGGTTGAGCGTGCCACATTGTCTATGACTGGAATCTTCTGCAAGTGATGTTTATCACTTAGCCGAATAAGGGAATCGGCAACCAAGAAAAAAAAACACACCAGCCACGCGAAAAAAAAAGAAGAAAATAGAAGAGAAGGAAAGAAGAAGAGAAGAGAAAGAGTGAGCGGCCGAGAGGGAGAGAAAGAGAGATTGAGTGAGAGAGAGCAGAAGAGAGCGAGAGAGCGAGACTGAGAAGGAGAGCGACCGAGGGAGAGGACGCGCAACCACCAGCACCAGCTCGAGACCCCAGCTCCGTGCGGGCGCCATCCAGCCGACCACCGAGCCTCGCCGCGCGCGCGACCGCCGTGAAGGTTGAGCCGCCGCGAGCTGGAGAGGACGCCGGAGGGTTCAATTCCTCCAGAAACAAGGTGAGATGTTTCTTCCCCAATTTTGAATCTGGAGGTTAGGGTTTGGTTTTGGAATTGGGGCTTTTGATTGTGAGTTAGGATTTCGGTGATGATTCCTCTGGTTATGGTGTTGTTCTTAGTTTTGGAAGGGTTTGGTTGTGGTTTAAGTCTTGGCCGTGTGGTTTTGGTTCTGGCCGTGTGACTGAGATTAGTTGTTTTGGGTTTCTTTGGACGAATTATTGTTATTGTTTGTGTTATTGTTGCTGATGTTTAGACGAGTTTGAGTTTGAATTCTGGGTCTGGGCCGTGTGATATTGTTGTTGTCCGTGTGAACTCTTGGCCGTGTGTATTGTTTGGCTTGATGAGATTGTGTGATTCATTTTGAGGTTGTTTTGGCCGTGAATAATGAGAAAAGAATCTGAGAATCGAGTAATAGTTTTTTATGGTTTTGATGTTTTTAGACTCGTTGATATGGTTGTTAAGCTTCGTCTTTGTTGCGAGTGTGTTGTCGAGTGAGGCTCGCTTTTAGGTAGGCTGAACAGGGCTCGGGGCAGCGGCTCGGGACGGCGAGGAGGCTGTCTGAAGTTTAGCGGAGGTGTTGTGCGAGCGACGACGAGACGGAGCCGGACAGCGAGGTTGTCGACTCAGTGATGTGAGACGTCTCCGAGTGGTTAGGGCGAGTCGGGGTTTGTCCCGAGTCTCGACTCGTGCTAGTGCGAACCTATAATTATTTTTGTCGGGTCGTTCTAGATTATGAGAGTTGCGATATAATATCAATATGTATGTTTTTTAATTAAGCTCGTTTAATATAAGTTAGTAAGAAAGATAAAATAATATGTATCGTTATTAAACTCGTTGATGATTCAATCAAATTATTTAGTATCCTCATTTGATTTACGTTTCAAAACCGAGTTCGACTATAAGCTCGACTCTTTTAATTTGGAAAAAGAATATCAACGAGAAATGTTTTATTTACGTTCTCAAATACTTATAACTTGTCAATAAAGAGAGAAGTAAAAAAAATATCTTCTAAAATACATTTGAGAAGTGTCGGTTTGAGTTATTTTCATATAACTTATGTATGCTATAGATTGTTAGTAAGAGTTTCTTTATACATTCTTTTCTTTTAGTTTCGACCTTCGGGAACCTATTCTAAGCCGTGGGCTTTGCCCAGTCAAGAGAATAGGTGGTCGAATAGTGTGAGACGTTTCTTAGCTTAGATCAGAGAAGTTATGTCAGGGCCTTATTTTTAGGCGTCGATTCTTTTCTGTATCTTTGTTTTGTCTCCGTGTATTCTCTGTTTTTCGTGTTTGTAACGTTCTGAGTAGCGTGACTAGGAGAACGTTTTGAATACGTTTCGTATGAGCTTTCTTTCCAGTAGAAGTGTGTACGTTAGTAGATCAATGGACGAGATACTGAGTATGCTCGATGTTCGATCTTTCCCTTCCATAGATAAGTCCAGATTGCTATCAGGATTAGCATGAGAAGTTCACGAGGACTTTGTACGTAAAGTTAAGAAGAACCATTTTGTCTGGAAGAGAAGATCTCAGGATTCGAAAGAATCATATCCGGGTAAGTGGATTATAGGCACCTCCAATATCAAGAAATATTATATATATCCTTATATATATACTTATATTGTACGTGCATTCTTTATATTCTTTCTAGTAAGCAAGAGTAAGATAAGCCAGAAGATAACTCACTATCAAGATTAAGGGCTTTAAGCCACTAACGAATTGGGAAACGGAATTAGTCCGGCTAACAAAAATGGCTAGAGGTAACTAGGAACCCGAGCCTTTGCTATGTGTTTAGTTAGCCACCCTCCAGAGATCCAGTCCTAGTCAACTGGATTATGAGAGACTGAAGTTAAGGCTCGTAATCAAAAGCGAGAATATTATGATAGGATCTTTGGGAGTCGCATCTCAAGATCTTATAAGTCACGAGTTAATAAGCGAAAAGAATATATGTTAAGATCGGGATTAAACCCGAACTAAGCAGTCTCTCATGTTAAGTTAATTAAAGAGAAAACATAGAATGGTACCGCCTCCGACATATACCCCTTGTTAGCAGGTACCTATTATGCCTCGTGCTGGTACCACATGGGGATTAGGCAGGAGACTGTGCACCCACCTGTCTGGCGCCTATAAGACATGTGTCGTGCGGATATCATTAAGGGATCCCGAGCAGGAAATGTATTGTATGATGGGAATTGCCGGGACCTAAGCTGGCATATTCTCAAGTAAGAGGAGTTACCGGGACCTAAGCTGGTAATTCCATAGATTATGATAAAAGTATGTTATGATGTGAATCACCGGGACCTAAGCTGGTGAATTCTTAAGTAAGAGGAATCTCTTGGGACCTAAGTTGAGTGATTCCTAAGCAGGATGAATCTATCGGGACCTAAGCCGATTGATTCTCAAGTAAGGTGGATTTATCGGGACCTAAGCCGATACTTCCGCAAGTTATGAAAAGATATGATCTCATGTTATGTATTGTTTATGTGTTATGTGCATTAGATATGTAGATATCCGCTTACTGAGTCTTTTGACTCACAGTTATTATCTTGATATTGTAGATAAAGGAAAGGCTAAAGAAGACTGAACAGAGCATCAGCGAAACCGGTAAGTAAGTAGGCGTGTGTATGTACGGCTGCCGACCTGTGGCTAAGTCAAGGGCGAATGAGTCTATTTTGTTTTTAAAAGACGAGTCTTTTGTTTGTAAAGTTTTAAATAGTATGTTTTAAGAAAAACGAAAAAATTCGCCCATATTTTTTAGACGCTTATGTAAATATTTTAAAAGTTTTCTGGAAAATGTTTTTCGGAAGCGCTTCCACCGTAGTTTTTATTTTTTATTTTATGAAAAGTAAGATACGAAGATGCTCTGCCGCGGCTCGCGGGTCGTGACACCCCCTCGACGAGAGGGAGCGCGTTCCCATTTTGCATCACGAGTCTTCACAGCGCACAAGCTGTGCCTCTGCTTCTTGGCCCTTGAGTTAGAACTCTGAGCTACGAGTTAAGCGACCACTCTAAAGTCTTCACTAGAAGCTACGAGCCAAGTCCTTCTCTAATGCCTTGGATTCTCAACCTCCGAGCTCAAGGTAGCCCCCACACTCACATTGAACTATGTTCTGACCTGATCCCGGACGACGGGTACGTAGGCAGCCAACCTTTGGCACGGTCACAACCCCAACACTCAGCCTTCGAGTTCACATTTTTGGCCCGGGCGCGGTCACTTGGTTTGGCCTTGGACCGAACCGCCCGAGGTATTAAATCGTTATTCATTTTCGTGCGACAACATTTTGGCGCTAGAAGGAGGGGACTTCCCGACTTATACAGCCCAAAATCCCTACTACAACTCGACCCCTTCCTTCTCGACTTGAGAAAGACATGAGTGGTCAACCACTCGTTCATTCCGAGGGCGTGAATAACCCCGAGAACGCAACCGGAGTGAAGAAATACTTCTTGCGTTCCCGCGCGCAGGGTGATGAGGAGTCTCTCAACGACGAGAGCCACACTTCCTCGCCGTCTCCACCTTAGGATAGCCGGGACGATCGCATCCTCGAGATGGAGGAGAAGATCCACCAACTAAGGGCGACCAATGCAAGGTACCACCGTCAACTGGCAGGTAAGGCACCTACACAAGGCGTTCCTCACGGGGAACCCGAAGACCACATAGACGAGAGACATGACTATGACCCCGACTATGAGGGCTTGGATATTTCGGCGGACATCGAGACTTCTCTCACTAAAGACAGGGGACTCCCCGCAGAGATCGAAGCCGGTCCATCGAATCCACCGCCTAAAGTGAAGGCAATACCGATCTCCTCCCAAGAGGAAACCTCCCGACGATCAGCCCATGACCGACTTGGTCAGAGAAGAAATGTCAGGGAAGGTCAAACAACTAGGTGAGTGAGGCGTGTGGCTCGAAGCTCACACCCCATGCCACTTATCAAGACCTTAGGGATCGACTCACGGCTCAATGGAGAACGAACGTGGCGAAGACCTACGAGAGAGGTTGAGCGCCCGCAAGGGTCACAACCCTGCGGCCCCAATCAATGGGGACCCTCGCATGGCTCAAGGGTCAAATGAAAGGCGCCAAGTGACTCCTCCCGAATAGGGAGTGACCCCCAACACTAGACTCAACGTCGTCATCATGATTCACAACCTTCGCAACGAAGTACGTGATCTACATGAAGGCGGCTTGGCCGGTGATACATACGGGGTCGTAAAAGAACATTCCTCGCCATTCACTGCCCAAATCCTTACTGAGGTACGCACGGGAAACTTCAAACTCCTGAATCTCCCTCCCTCTGTGGGAAAACCGACCCTACTTATCATATCCAACATTACGAAACTTGGATGACGATGCAGGGCGTCTCACCTAGGGCTCTATGCCAGGCTTTTAGTCTTACCCTCACCGGGCCCGGTTACGAGTGGTTTAAGAATTTAAGACCAGGGAGCGTCCAATCGTTCAAAGACCTGAAGGACATGTTCCTAGCACAATTTGCTACATCGATGGTTCAAAAGAAAACCAAGATTTACCTATGGTCATTCAGGCAAGAGAATAACGAGTCATTGAGACAGTATCTCACTCGGTTCACCGTATAATCGAACAAGGGTCGACCGCTTCGACGACAGTGACGCAATAATAGCCATCATCGAGGACTTACGCACTGGGGACTTCCTAAAGTCTGTCGTTGGCACAGCCCCTTCAACAATGGCCGAGTTAACGAACCGACACTAGGACAAAAAAAGTCACACGTTCTTCTCTATATGCATGACGTCCATGTTGTGCTTTAACTCCAACTCTGACCAGTAAGACAACTCATAGAAGATGCTCTTTTTGGTCCAATTCAATTCGCACTCAGCACGTTTTCGTTTACCGGCATTTTTGCCAGTTTTCGTGCAAGAAACACTAGCCAACTGATCGATTATGTCTTGCGTAGTCAATTTGACAGGTTTACGACGCTTCTCGTGGCGATCTACGTAGTGATTCCTCAATCGGTGAGGTGTAGGCAAGAATCGACGATGGTCATAGTAGACGATCATGTTTCTAACTTTCATAGATGGCGTCTCAAGGTTGCACGCGTGGCACGCAAGATACCCTTGACCACTCCATCCCGACAAATACGATCGAGCCGGAAAGTCGTTTATCGTCCATAGAAGCGCGGCACGCAACCGAAACACTTCAATGTTCGCCCCATCTCGCACTTGGAACCCAGTATCCCACAATTCTTTCAGCTCTTCAACTAGTGATTCTAAAAACACGTCCATGTCTTTTCCAGGTGAGCTCGGTCCAGGTATCAAAAGCGTCAGCATCAAGTACTCTTTTTTCATGCACAACCAAGGTGGCAAGTTGCACGAAGTTAGTACCACGGGCCACATACTATATGCTAGACTCATTTCCCCAAACAGGTTAAACCCATCAGAAGCTAGTCCCAGACGTACGTGACGAGGCTCTGCAGCAAAATCTGGGTATCTCTCATCTAAATTCTTCCACGTTGACCATCCGCAGGATGTCGTAAAACGCCATCTTCTTTGACGCGATCTCGTTCGTGCCACTGAATCTCAAGCGACGTGTGTCGAGAAGCGTACAATCGCTTCAGTCGATCTTTCAAGGGAAATTATCGTAATATCTTTTGTGATACATTCTTCCCGGTTGGCTTCCATCTGCTCTCATTGAAAATTGGGCACACTTCAGCTTTCTCGAGATCTTTTCGAAATAACACACAATCGTTGATGCACGCGTCGATCATATCGTATCCCATGCCGAAACGCTTTAGCTTCGCCTTTGCCTCGTAGTGTTTTTCCGGAATTCGATTACCAATTGGATGAGACTTCCTCAAGAGCTGCAACAATTCTGTAAACGACTTGTTCGTCCAATGGTTCGTGACTTTGATGTGCATCAACGAAACCAGGAACGACAAAGACGAAAATTCTTTGCATCCAGGGTACAATTCTGCTTCCAACTCGACGAATAAGTCTTCCACTTGCTCTTCTGCACATACATCACTCGGAGTCAGATCCGTAAAATCGTCGAAGTCCTCGTGATCCATTATATCATGGAGAGCATTGTGCAATCCACCGACTCCTCTCTGGTAAGTCTCGTTGGCATCTTCTACTTGGGTAAGCACATGACGTTCGCCGTGATGATACCATTCAGTGTATCCCGGGGTAAACCCCTTGTTCAAAATGTGATTCTTTATGACCCCGATGTCCAGCCATCGCACGTTATTGCAAGACTTACAAGGACAACGATAATGACCGTTTTCGTTCGGGAGTTTGCTTGCAAGGTGGATAGACTCGTTAACCCCTTTTTTATATTGCAAACTCAACCGATTGTTCTCGGTAATCCAATCTCTACTTGGATTTGACATTCTGCTGAATGAGACGGGAAATTGAGAGATAAAATGAATCGTTAGAATTCATTTTGTAAGAGTGAATTATTAGGAAATTGATAGGTAAAATTGAGAGTGAATCGTTAATATTTGAAATTTAAAGTGAATTATTATGAAATTGAGAGTGAATCATTAATACAAATTCAATTCACTACTGATTTCATTAACGACTTAACCAATTTCGACAAATTAGTTAATTCGTTAAAATATACTGTCGAAAGAGTTAATTTTTTGACAAATACGTTTTATTCTACTAGAAATTCGGCAGAGTTTCCCCTATAATATTGACTAACCAATATCTGCAATTTAAACAAAACCACATATATAACCAACCAAGACTAACTAAACTAAACTAAACTAAGTTTTACATTTCAATTCAACATAACTAACTAAACTACTAAGTAACAATCACATAAACATTTCAATTTCAATTTCAATTCAAATAATTACGATAATCTAAAACTAAACTAAATTAAACATTTCAATTCAACTTAACTAACGAAATTACTAAGTAATAATCACATAAACATTTCAATTTCAATTTCAATTCAAATAATTACGATAATCTAAAACTAAACTAAATTAAACATTTCAATTCAACTTAACTAACGAAATTACTAAGTAATAATCACATAAACATTTCAATTTCAATTTCAATTTAAATAATTACGATAATCTAAAACTAAACTAAATTAAACATTTCAATTCAACTTAACTAACGAAATTACTAAGTAACATCAACGAGGGGAACCCATACCTCCACCGGTGCTCAGCTGGTCGTCAAGGATTGAGCGGCCTCATCGTGGGGGTCGGGCTCAGCTGAGGCGCGCAGCTCGGGTCGGGTACGCGTCGGTTCACCGAGGCTCAGAGCTTGCTGGTCCAGGCAGCGGGGCGGGGGGCTGGTCCAGGCGGCGGGGCGGGGAAGGCTGGTCACGGACAGCGATGGTCTCGGAGCTGGCTGAGAGAGAGAGAGAGAGAGACAGAGTGATATTGAGAGACGGTGAGACAGAGAGAGAGGGGGGACGTACCGAAGGGCGTGGGGGCTGGTCCAGGCGGCGGGGCGGGGGAGGCTAGTCACGGAAGGCGATGGGCGGGGGGCTGGCTGAGAGAGAGAGAGAGAAAGAGAGAGAGAGATTGAGAGACGGTGAGACAGAGAGAGAGAGAGGGACGTACCGGAGGGCGTGGGGGCTAGTCGCCGGAGCGTTTGGTTACAGAGAACGAGAGAGACGGTTGAGGTCGAGTTGCAGAGAATGAGTGAATGGGTGAAAGAGAAGAAGATGGCTCGGGTTATAACCCCTAAGACTATTGGGTGCGACACTATCGCACCTAATAATCATATTGGGTGTGACATTGTCGCACCCAATATGAAATCCCAGATCCAAAAAAATTCGGAAGGATTCGCCTGACAACTTTAAATTTAAAACCCATTGGGTGCAAAATTTGTCGCACGTAATATGATTAGGTGCGACAATTTCATATTAGGTGCGACAATGTCGCACCCAATACCACTAAACATTAGCGAAATTTTTAGTCATCGGGATGATTATCCGGTGCGACATGTCGCACCGAATATGAGCTTAGGTGCGACATGTCGCACCTAATACCCTTCCGCACCAGAAATGTGAATTTGTAGTAGTGCGAGCCAAGACTTTCATGGAGACGAGCCCGACAATGAGCAGAGCAACCCCCGAAAGAAAGCGAATAAGGGAGGTCAAGCTTCTGATAGCTGACCCCCTACATCTCAAAAGCCGTGCCTTGCGAAC
The DNA here is from genome assembly GCF_054948205.1 of Urtica dioica subsp. dioica. Classification (NCBI taxonomy): domain Eukaryota; kingdom Viridiplantae; phylum Streptophyta; class Magnoliopsida; order Rosales; family Urticaceae; genus Urtica; species Urtica dioica. The sequence goes on from NC_142763.1 coordinate 37,714,764, forward strand.
AAGTTCAGAGACTATTCGCAATGCACACCTTTGAACGCCCCGGTAGATCGAATCTACGGTTGGTTGCACACTTAGGCTCAATTAAAAGGTGGCTAGTCAAAATTGGTGTATTGACATCTTTGCTAAGCATTAATGATGTGTCATTTACTTATAAATGGAGATTTTTTACGGCCTTCTCTTGAGGGAGTAAATTATCGTTCAATTTATAACACCTTTGGATTTTATCAAGGCTTAAATAAAACTTAAATCCTAAACCAAAGACTAATCATAAACTTGTTTCAACTTAATTAAGCAACATGTCTCTCAACCATCCTTTCCTTGAACAAACTCGAAAACGAAAACTACGTAAATTCGAAACGTAACCTCGATATCATCCTTACCGTTAACAAGCACAAATGAGTACTCACCACCCCGTGTCTTCCTCTGACGAATAATGATTCGACTCAAGAGGACAAAGACGCCTTAGCGGCCTGGCTTCGATATGATGAGATTGTGAGATGCTATATCTTAGCATCAATGAACAATGTGTTGCAACAACAACATCGTGACATCGAGACTGCCACCGATATGCTCTACAATCTCCATGAGATGTTTGGAGGGCAAGGACGTCAAGCTAGGTAACAAGCGGTCCGACAGTTTATGAACTGTCGCATGAAGGCTGGGACTCCTATCAGGGACATATGATGATGATCATTAGTTACCTGAATGAGATGGAAATCCTAGGATCTAAGATTAACGAGGAGACCAAAATAGATATGATCTTGGAAACTTTCCTCGAATCTTTTGATACCTTCAAGTGGAACTACTCCATGAACAAGCTAGAGTACATTGTTACCGAGCTTATGAAGGAGCTTCACACTGCTAAAGGTGTCACTAGGAGATAGATGAATCAAGGAGAGGCACATGCTACTGAGCACAAAGCCTCCGCCTCTGGATCTAAGAAGAGACCTCACAAGGCCAGAAGAAGAACTGTCCTGCCTATCTCAGAGCAAAGCAACATAGTATTGTACTAATTACCGAAGCATGCTTAGTAGCTGATAATGTATCAACATGGATTCTTGACTCCGCTGCTACTAACCATATTTGTTGTTCCTTAACTGGTTTCAAGAAAACCAAAAGCTTAGATGAAGGCGACTTCTGTTTCAAATGGGGTAATGGGAGCCTGGTGTCTGCGAAGGCTATGAGATCCGTGACGCAGTCTTTTGAAGCCTGCACTTTAAACTTGAATAATGTTTATTTTGTTCCTACCTTTGGGAAGAACTTAATATCCGTTGCTCGTCTTCTTGAGCAAGATTATTGTTTAAAGTTCATTAAGAATGGAATTCGTATTTCGTTTCCTGATAATTCTTTTGTCACTAATTCGTATTTCGTCTTCTTAATCCTATTTCGTATTTCGTATTTCGTTTCCTGATAATTCGTTTCTTGAGCAAGATTATGAAGAAAGCTCTTTTCTACATCTATCCCACTCAACCTTCTCTTTTAGACACCAAAATAGATAACGATCTAATTAGGGAGTCAAAGAGGATCAAACTTTCTGAATCCTCCGATCTAACAAAATCAACATACCTTTGGCACTTAAGACTTGGTCATATCAGTCTAGATAGGATTAAGAGACTTGTGAGGGACGGTCCACTCCAAGCCTCTGCAATAGGTTCACTACCTACTTGTGAATCTTATATGGAAGGAAAAATGACTAAGCGACCTTTCTCGGATAAGGGTCGAAGAGCCACTGAGTTGCTGGAACTAGTACATTCTGATGTATGTGGTCCGCTCAGTCAACATACACGTGGAGGATACAAATACTTCGTTACCTTCACCGATGATTACTCACGATATGGTTTTGTCTATTTGCTCAAACACAAATCCGAGACCTTTAACGTATTTAAGGTCTTTAGGGCTTTAGTGGAAAAGAAAACTGGCAAAGTGATCAAAACCCTTCGATCTGATTGAGGTGGTGAGTATATGTCTGGAGAGTTCGATGACTTTCTTAAAGAAGAAGGTATCACTTCTCAGCTTACCGCACCTGGCACACCTCAAAAAAACGGAGTGTCAGAGAGAAGAAATCGAACTCTTATGGAGATGGTTTGATCAATGATGAGTTACTCATCACTCACTCTTTCCTTTTGAGGATATGCCCTCGAAACAACCGCTTACATTCAGAACCAAGTTCCGTCCAAAAAGGTTCCTAATACTCCTTATGAACGATGGACTGGCCGTAAAGTAAATCTTGGCCGTATCAAATTTTGGGGATGCCCTGCACACGTGCTGAGGCAAAAGACTAGCAAGTTGGCTAGTAGGTTAGAATTGTGTCTGTTTGTTGGATATCCAAAGGAAACCAAAGGTTTCACATTCTATAGTCCCGAGGACGATAAGACTTTCGTTAGCATGAATGCTCGTTTCCTTGAGGGGGACTCTATGAAGGATGCAAAACAGAAGCAAAATTGTGCTTGAAGAAAAGTTGGGTGATGAAGCTTCTACCTCATCTGTAAAAACTGTTCTTACCCCAACTGAAACACAACCTAACTCATCAGAATCTCGTCAAGTAGTACTTCGACATAGTGGGAGGGCTACTCAAAAGCCTGACAGGTACATGTCCTATGGAGACTCTCTCGTAGCCGTCTCCGACATGGATGACCCTGTTTCCTATAGCCAAGCGATGGCTTGTTCTAAATCAAACCTTTGGCTTGACGCCATGAAAGTTGAAATGCACTTGATGTATATCAACAAAGTCTGGAAACTTGTAGACCTTCCTGAAGGGATTAAACCCGTAGGGTGTAAGTGGTAGAAGAAAATGGGTCCGGATGGGAACGTCGAGACGTTCAAAGCACGACTTGTGGATAAGGGTTAAGGGATTGACTATGAAGAAACCTTCTCGCCAGTTGCGATGCTTAAATCTATCCGCATAATCCTATCCATAGCTGCAGCTCTCGACTATGAGATCTGGCAAATGGATGTCAAGACAGCCTTTCTGAATGGCAATCTTGACGAGCGCATTTACATGGCTTAACCAGACGGTTTCGTGGAAAAAGGTCAAGAGACCAAGGTTTGTGAGTTGCTTAAGTCCATTTATGGATTAAAGCAAGCATCTAGGTCATGGAATATTAGATTCTATGAAACTGTGAAAGCTTCGGCTTTGAACAGTTAATTGATGAGCCTTGTGTTTACAAGTTAATACACGAAGGCAAAGTTGTGTTTCTGGTACTGTATGTCGATGATATATTACTCATAGGTAATGATGTGGGTAAGTTATCTGAGTTTAAGGTCTGGTTAGCAAAGCAATTCGATATGAAGGATCTAGGAGAAGCCGCGTATATTCTGGGGATCCAAAACCGGACCTTGTCGCTCTCTCAAGCATCTTATATTGATAAGGTAATGGATCGCTTTTCGATGCAAGACTCCAAGAAGGGCCAAACTCCCTTTAAGCATGGAGTTTCACTCTCTAAGGACCAGTCTCCCAAGACTGCACAAGAGATTGAAGACATGAGGAAAATTCCTTACGCCTCTGCCGTAGGAAGCCTCATGTATGCTATGCTTTGCACTAGACTTGATATATGTTTCGCCGTTGGCATAGTTAGCCGTTTCCAATCCAATCCTAGACCCGAGCACTAGATTGCTATTAAGCATGTTCTTAAGTATCTTCGAAGAACTAGGAACTTGATGCTTACATACTCAAGTACTGACCTGACTATGACGGGATATACCGACTCCGATATAAGGATTCCAGGAAATCCACTTCGGGATCTGTGTTCATCCTTAATGATGGAGCTGTTGTGTTGAGGAGTATTAAGCAATCATGCATTGCTGACTCCACAATGGAAGCAGAATATGTGGCTGCTTGTGAAGCATCCAAAGAGGCTGTATGGCTTAGAAAATTCCTTAAGTATTAGGAAGTTGTTCCAAACGTCGACGACCCCATGCCCCTTTATTGTGATAAAAGTGGGGCTGTCGCTAACTCAAAGGAACCTCGAAGCCATAAGCGCTCTAAACATATTGAGAGGAAATACCATTTGATTCGAGAGATCGTGCAGCGCGGAGATGTGGAAGTGAAGAAGATCTCAACGGTGGACAACCTAGCAGATCCATTCACCAAGGCCCTAGCGAACAAGTTCTTCGACCAACATCGAGCGGGATTAGGCATGAAGGACTACACACATCTTCTTTGATTCAAGTGGGAGTTTGTTGTCAATGGTGCCCAAAAGAAGAGTTGTAGTCTTTATTTTGTACATTTGATGTAATAAAGTCTCACGAAGACTCTTGCTTGTAATTGCTTATTCATTAATAAAAAGTTGAAACGTTCATTCATTCTTCCTTGTCTGTTTGAATCTTTATGACAAAACATTTGTCTTTAGTCCATAAACAAACTAAACAACTTACGAAGAGACAAATATAGATTTGCATGAACAAACTCTTCGTAGTTTGCTTAAAACGTTATATTCGCAATCTAAGGGTCAAATGACTATTGACCTCAGTACGATTGTTAGGAGAATCTATGATGTCTGGTTATGGGGTATTGAGAATCGGAGACTCTATAGTTCTTCTAGGTATCTTCCGAAGGTACTAAATTGACCAGTGCACTTCTAGAGACAAAATAAGAACAAACCATTTAACCTCTTATGTCTCGAAGTCACTACGTATGAATTGCATCATGCTTACCTTAATCCTGAAATGAGACATGCCATTTCACAACTTACGTATTCTCATTTGAGAAAGTCAGAGTTCGGACTCACTATGTGATTCTGAACAGGGCCTATTGGTGAAGTACTAAGTTGTGAAGATGTCATGAGTAACTTTGTGAAGTTCTCATAGATATGGAATTCATGTACAAGATTGCTGAAATGCAATGTATATCACCTCATGCTTTGTTCCTTGGAATGTGAATAAATGAACTGGCCAGTGTCCAGATTGAGTCTTGACTCTTTTGGATGAAACAATGTGACTTGTTAGCTCCTCGTCAATACATTGTTTCTAACTTATTCACAAGCGACAAAGGAGTTGAGGAAATAACAGCTAGAAGGGTAAAATGGTAATTTTGTAAATCCTGACTAGCTGACTATATTCATGAAGGGTAAACATTGATAATATTATGTGGATCCACTCATTACAATTAGGTTGAATTCTTGAGTAGAAAATAAATTCATTTGAACCGAGAGATTTTCAGTGTCAACTGTTTAGTGGAGTCAGTTGGCATTAAGCTAAACTTGGAAAGTTTGTGAACTTTTGAGTCCAAGTGTTTAGCTCAAGCTTTGTTCATTTGGATCCATGAGGTCACTGTCACAAATTACATCGAGTAGGAATAGTTAAACTAGAAGCTAAGTCAAAACAAGAACGAGACAAGTTTTATGAAAATTGTAAAAATGGTATTTTTGTCCTTTTGGACATAGGATGAAATGAATGTCAATAAATTTTTTGACAAGGTCATTTGATGACTTAAGACCACTCGGCCAAAATTGATTTAATTGGGCCATGTGGATTAATTTCATTTCATAAGAATTTTATTGAAAATTCTTAATGGGCTTTTCTCATGTTGTCATGAACAAATGAAGAAGCTTCTAGAAGCTCCTTCTAGAGAACCCTTGGGCGCCCATCACCCAAAGAAAGAGAGAATATTTTGTGCATAAATGTATCAAGATACTTGCCAAAAGAAAAAGAGGAAACAAATTTCCTATGCATGGCATAAGGGAATTCGGCCAAGCAAGGCAAGGGAGCAAAAGAGGAAACAAATCCAAGCCTTCTAGAAGCCCCCTTGGCCGCCCAAATGAAAGAGGAAATAAGCCAATATTTGCTCATGAATATGTGATATTCTATAGAAGAGGAAACTACCTTATTGAAGGTAATCCCTCCCCTATAAATAGAGGCCTCATTCTTCACATTTCATTCATCCCAAGTTTTAGAGATTGAGAGCTTCTCTCTCTAGCTTGGCTGCCCCTCTCTCCTTCTCTCTCTAAGCTCTTTTCGTTTTTGTTTTGGCACCTAGGTCCTCATTTGACCTAGCGAGTTTAGCTCTTTGACTTTGAGACTTGTTCTTAAGTCGTAGTGTTTAAAAGTGTCCACACACTAATTCCTATTTTTCTCGAGTGATTATAGTGATAGAAACTTTCGTGGTTGCTCGAGTTGGCGAGGAAAGAAGAGAGAGGTGCTGCGAGGGAGACGAACGTTTTCAAGCTTCCGAAGGCTCATCAACGATCAAGCTTCTAAAAAGGTTAGTAAATTATCTATGCTCATAATAGTTTATATTTACATGTGCTTGCTCTTTGTCTAGGTTAGTAAAATCGTTTTACTTGTCAAAAGAAATTTTTTAAAATTATGCCGCTTTCCGAAGCGTTAAGCTTTTTCTTAAACCCTAGATCAATTCCAACAACACCCGGCGTAATACATACGTTCGGTCGTCTATGGCACGAACTCAAAGTCACCGGGCCACACTCGGCGCAATACATACGTTCGGTCGCCAATGGCACGAACTCAAAGTCGCCGGGCCACACCCGGCGTAATACATACGTTTGGTCGCCCATGGCACAAATCAAAGTCGCCGGGCCACACCCGGTGCAATACATACGTTCGGTCGCCCATGGCACAAACTCAAAGTCGACGGCTCATACCCGGCACAACACATATGGTCGGCCGCCTATGGCAAGCACCTAAAGTCGCCGGACCATACCCGGCGCAACACATACGTTCGGCCGCCAATGGCGCGAGCACGAAGCCCCCGGGCCATACCTGGCGGGACATCTTCGATCGCCAAATGGCATGAAGCAGTCGTTGGGCCACAACCAAATTTTGGCACGCCAAACTGTCGGCCTAACCCGACGTACTGATATCGCCATTCAATATAGGTCGGTCGATCACAGCGAGTTGCCCCTAGCAACAAAAGCTGAGCAATGCCTGACCAGGCACGAACGCCTCCCGCCTCGAATGCTAAATGATGACGAGTCATAACGCTGAACTAGCGGAGTTTGAATCCCGACTAGGTACATGGACCTACTAAAACTATTGGCAATGACACGAGTCCTTCGAGCCATAGCAGCTCACACAGAAGGCACATACGAGCAACATCGCTCAGACAACCGACAATGAGATAGCATTCGACTTGAAGGAAATAAATATCTCATAAAAAGAGCCACCGTTCTGAATCCAATAAAATATGCGCTAAATGCAAATGTGCTAAAACAAAATAAGATCTTGCAAAAGAAAAAGCGAAGCGCTAGACATACGCGCTATATAAATAAAAAAAGCCACTTGGCTCACGACGCACCCTCATCAAGAGGGGGAAACAAGGTGTCGAAGAAGTCGAAGGTAACCCCCCGGGCCTCGTTCTCGGTCGCAACCGCCTCCCGACATTCCACCACTTCGGCTCGGCGGGCCTCCTCGGTCCCGATGTCGTAGTCGTCTTGCAAATCGGATGCTCGTCGCTCCGCTTCGGCGAGCAAAGAAGAAATACGAGCGTTCTCCTCCGCCAGAGAATCGAACTCGCGCTCTGCCCGAACACGCGTCGCTTCGCTCGAAGCAAGTTGGCTTTAGGATGTCTCCATGGCATTTGACCGAGCGTCCAGCTGACGGTGCAGGTCGGCGACCTCGGTTCGGAAAATCTCTCTCGACCGGGATGCCACCTCACAAGCTCGGCGCTCTTCAGTCAGCTCTCCTATCAACTTGGCCACCGACATCTAAGCTCCGTCACATCGATCCCAAGCGATTTGAAGCTCTACCTTGGTCTCTTGAAGCTGGTCCCGAAGCGTCTCGAGTTCCTCTCCCGGGTGTGAACCTCGATCGACCTGGGCCAACCTAGACTTCGCTTGGGCGAGCTCCTCTTGAGCAATCCCCATGCGTCGGATGAAGTCGTGCAGAATCCTATCGCTTCGCACGGCCCTCGCATACGCCTGCGGCGACAAACAAAAGCAAGGGTTAAAAACAGACCTACGCTTATAAGAGAATAAATAAAGGTACTAACCCTCTGAGCGTCGGTAACCCCCGCATGGAAGAAGGTAATGTCGCTCTTTGACACCACGCCTTTCCACCAAGATAAGGGGGACTCCTCGAGATGCCGAAAATAATCAGCTCGGGACTCCCTCGCCTCCAGTTCCACCACAGAGTTTACCCTTTTAGACTCGGAACGCTCGTCGAAAGGCACTGAGGCCGAAGCCCTCTTCAGCGAGGCACGGGGCTCTTGCTCAATAGGGCAGACAGCCTCGACACTATCTTCTCTCGCCCTGCGGTCGGCGACCCTGGAACAGATCTCTACCATCCTCTCAGGGTTCCGAGAAGCGGAAGCCAGCCTCCGAGCCCTCCTCTTAGCAGCTGCACCAACTAAACAACAAAGGTCAGGTTTCAGTTAATAATGAAATCTTAGAACACAAAATTACCTCGAGAGCTTCGGGACTAGGCGGCATGCCCGCCCGGTGCGCCTCCTCGGTGCCCGGGGCAAAGGGCGGGAACCACCCGGTTAACGCCATCAACTCGGGAGAACGAAACCGCTCACCCGCCTTGCGGGCCTTCGACATCCCTGATATCTCCTTCACAAATGGAAGCTCTGTCGCCCCTTCGTCCGCTGAAAGGTCTGCCAGGAGACCGAAGCAGAGGGGCGCTTCACCGAAAGCGTCTGTCGAGACCCACACCCACGACCTGCGACTAGGCGGGTCGTTGTCGTCGATCAACCTCACGTTACCCCGAGCGCGGGCCATGTGGAAGCCCGGCTGCCCCGACGCCTGGAATACGGCAACCAGGTTATGAAAATCATCCATGGTAATGGCACGCTGTCTGGCAGTGCCACTTCATGAAGCTCCTAGCCAACAGGCGATAGAACGTCGGGCTCATCTGGCAGGCATGGACCCCTAATCGGGTCAGAATCCGCTGAATGATCGACAGAAAGGGGAGACGTAGCCCACAAGTAAGGCTCCCAATCGTGACGGCCGCGAACCCATTCATCGGGCGGGATGGCCGGTCCTCGGGGGCAGGCCTAAGCAGCCCCATCGAGGAAGGAATGTTGTACGTCTCCCGAAGCGTGCTAAAGATTCGGGTGGTGAGCGTGCTCGCAGCATCAACCCCCTTGCAGTCTAAGCCCTCGGGGGCAACAGAAATGCTCACTCTGTACCAGCTGGTCCTCTCCAAGGACTTCCTATAAGTGTAACCCGAAGACTTTGCTGACATAAAGGCCGCCCTGGCCATCTCCAGTACTTTCCCACTACAGTCCACCTTCCCCATCGCAAGGGAAGCCTCCAGGACCCTCCGAGTCCGACCCTAGGGGGTCATCGAAGTGAATCTTGTCCAAGAATGATTTGGACGGAATCACCGCAAGTTCGGTGCCCGAGGCCTCTAAGTCAGACGCCCGGGGAAGCCCTGCGCATTCGGTCACCTCGTCTCGCCGTTTGAGCGAGGGGGCGTCAAAGGACGCCTCGCGGGAGACCAAATTTATCACCAAGCGTGACGAGCGCGGGTCTTGAGACCCCTCGCCCTCCCCTTCGGGGACACACCTAGTAGATGGGCCGCTCCCGGGCTCCGCTAGCTCGGCTACTGCCGCGGCGTTAGTCTCCAACTCTGCGAGCCATTGATCGGCCACGCGAGAATCTTCCTCGACATATATCGGAATCCCGTCGAGTTCCTCAAAGGGACCCTTGGCCGCCCTCCCAGAATTCTGGGAAGGGCAGGAAAGGTCGACCTCAGGACCATCGAATTGGGAAAAGAATTCACTCCCCATCAAAGGATGGAAAAGTAGGCAACCAAAAAATCAAATGGGGCAAAAAGACCCTACGGTCCGACCGATCGGCCAGGACCCGGCCCGGCCCCCTTGGGTCCGGCCCAACAAAAAAAAATCAAGAGGGGCAAAAAGACCTCAACGCCCTCTGAAATTAAGGTTCACGACTCGCGACTCGCGAGCCATAAACTTTGGGGGCTAATGTTACCGGTCGTGTAGTTATTAAAAACGTAATTATTCTACAAAAGTTACTTGAACATAAAATTATAATCTTTATTTATTTTTAATTGGTTGTTTTTAACAGAAGAATTGAATTTAAGTTAACATATCTATCACAAAAAAAGTTTAATAAATAAATAAAATGTGCTCGCCCAAGGTGCTGATTGGAGACTCAAGAATCGTTTTACGGCTAGATTAATTAATACCAATGGAAATGTTTAAGCAATTAAATCATTTAAAATCGTCATGGTCTATAATGGGAGGAAAATAAGAGTTGCCAAAAATTGAGCCACTCATCCAAATAATTTTTTTTTATTATTTTATTTTACATACAAACATAAAAACCTTGGGAATGCAAGGAACATGCATGGTGGTATGCCTTTCGAAATGTCGTACTCTTCAATAAGGTTTTTTCTTTTGCTAAAAATATTGGAGAGACCTCCATTTTTCTCAATTCGTTGCCTCTCGAGTTTTCAAAATAAGTTACTTCAAGAAATCTCCCGAACAGATGTTGATATTTTCATTAATAAAATTTTGTCTTGTATTTCTGGTTCTCTCAGGTTTGATATTTCCTTTCTTCCTCGTGGTTGTAATGTTGTCGCTCACTCGCTAGCTGAAATTGCCTATGTTTTGATGAATTCGTAGTGCGGAGATACTGTTTCCATTGGACATTATAAACTTTGTGCAGGCTGGTTTAGGGATGGCAATTTGACCCGTTACCCGCGTTCCGGCCCGTTACCCGATTTATTCGGGTCGGGTAATACCCGTTCTTTTTGGGTAAACGGGTAAACGGGTAATACCCGTTAAGGTTTTAACGGGTCCGGGTACGGGTAACGGAATAGCCATCCCGTACCCGGTTACCCGGGACCCAACCCGTTAACTTTTAAATATTTAAAAATATAATAAATCATATGTTTATCTAATTAGATGATCTATTTTAAACATTGTTTTTAAAAATATAATAAATCATATGTTTACCTAAAGATGATATATTATTTTTAAACTTTATATTGTTGATGGATTTTTATTTTATAAACGGGTAAGCGGGTCTACCCGACCCGCTACTCTTTTTTTAAACCGGGTAAACGGGTAACGGATCCGACATTTTAAACCCGTTTACCCGGCGGGTATCCCCGTTACCCGGCCCGTCTCAAAATCCGGGTAAACGGGTCCGGGTAACGGGTAAAAAATTATAGCGGGTACGGGTAACGGAATAGGTGTATCCGGCCTTACCCGTACCCGTTGCCATCCCTAGGCTGGTTTGCCTATGAATTAAAAAGTCAAAGAGACTTCCTTTCAAAAAGAAAATTAAAAAAAAAAAACAAAAAAAAAACAAAAAAACCCAACTTTTTTCTTTGGCGGAGGCCCATCTTGGATTAGGGTATCTTTTGGGAGACAAATGACCTTAAATCATTGAAATGCTCTGTATTTCAATTCCACCAATTTTACATGGTGGGCCCATGAAACAAAAGTTCTCTTCAATGATAAAATACAACAATTACAATATATCATGACATGAGTCTTGGCTCTTATTCGTTGGAGGTAGAATGGTGGTCTTCCAGCTCATTTTGGAGACTTTCTGAGCTTTTTTTTTTATTATCTTTCTTCTATAATAATCTAAAGTAGAGAATAATGTTTTAATTAAGGCCTCTAGTTTTCTAGCCCAAATCATACTAGTGTAGCCACTGTTTTGAAAACGTTTGGAAAAATAACCACATAGTTTATAGGAAAACAATTAACTGCCTGAATTACCCTTTAACGAATCCCGCTATAATGGGCTTAATAAAATCAAAAATTTATTTTAATAATTTACAATTAATGACAAGTGTTTATAGGTTCTGATTTTCTAGAAGCACCTACTAAACACGCTTTGAAATCATAGAGCCAAAAGGATATCTTTGTATATCTATTTTTCTATATTTTTGTGGCGATTTTGAATTTAAAAAATAAAAGGTTTCAACAAAAAAAAAAAGAGCGTTACCAACGGTTATGGAAACGTTGAGATTGTTCAGCGAGCATCCGAGGGCGGAGAGAGAGCTAGATGGCGGCCGAATTCGACTTCCACCGTTCCTATGTCTAGTCGACCAAAACGTGCAACAATGTGTAGTCGGGTATGCAAATTGTATACTTAATTTTTTTAGCGTATTTTGTTTATAACATTTTTATGTTTTTGTTTTTCAGTGGTAATTGCGGAATGTTCGCAGTCAAGTATGTGGAGCATATCTTTGTCGACTTGGGGTTTGATACACTTCACAGTGACAACATGAGAACGTTCAGGAAAAAATAGTCGACCGACTTATTTTTTCATGAGGAACTGCGATGATATGTTTTATTCTTTATTTTATAGTTTTGAAAATGTTTAGGATATGTGGAACGTTTTTTTATGTTAATAAATTTTTTGATATGTTATGTCAATAAATTTTTGGTTATGTTGTGACATTAAATTTTGGATATGTTATGTCATTAAATTTGTGGATATGTTATGTCATTATAGTTTTGAATATGTGATGTCACTAAATTTTTCAAAAATATGTTATGTCAATAAATTTTCCAAATCAATATGATGGATATGTTATGTCAATAAATATTTGGATATGATATGTCATAAACATAAACATAAACTTCAAATGTTCTACATTTAAAAACAAATAGTTGTAAACATACAAATTCAAACTTCTTAATTTCATACCAAAATCAAAGATAAAAGAACAAAAAATAAAGTTTTCAATCTCTCCAAGTGCATGTCTTCCTATTATGGCCCATACCACCACATTTGTCACATTTGCGGTGAATAACATTTTTTTTGCCTTGAGAGAAGTATCGATTGACCCATCACCTTCCTTGTTTACTTTTCTTCGGTCGACCGGCTTATTTCTTTTCAACTGGTAGAGCAACCGTCATATTTTTTTATCTCATCTGGAACGCTCCACCGGTCTTCACTCCCAACAGGATATATGGATTCCTTGTACAGCTCAATCTATGTGTCCTTCAAATAGAAATGACTGCACAAAGAATAAACGTCGACACTCCGATGTTGTGCAGATGCAATACATGCTCGCACGAGTTTCCAAGTAGTTGTGGTAGTCCACAAGTGTATGTCTTTTTCAACAAATCTACGTCAAAGTCACCTCGTAATGTGAGTAATGGCAGTGCCAAAATTTGAACATAATGGGGCATAAATGACACAATTCAAAAGTTATAAAAAAAAAGGTGTGTACGATTTTTTTTCTTTTTTCTTTCTGGGGCTAAATATGAAAAAAAAAATCATATAATTTTAAGCTAAAAATGTTTTTAAAAAATATGTATTAAATTGGACATAAAAAAGATATTTTTAAAAGTTCAGGCGCCATATGCCCCCTCGTTTCCACCTACCTCTACCACGGTCCTATACATGTCTAGACCGAGCATATTTAGCTCAACCTCTACTTTGTTCAAGAGCTTCTCACTTTCTTGATAATGGTTCTAAACTTAAGGTAAAAGATTTCACCACCCTGTGTTTAGGGGTAGTAATACTTATAGTTACTTAGTTGTAACTAACTCATAGAATTACTTGGAATTAATATTGTCGTATATGACGAGTCCCTTGCAAATGTCTTGCATTCAATCGAGAGTATTTGTCAACAAATCTACATTAAAGTGCGTGTCTTTGATATGACATTCATACAAACCGAGTCCGTACGTCGTGACGTACGGTGCCTTTTTGTTTAGATGGCCGAGATTCTCTTGAAAATTCGTGGACTATTTTGTATCGCATTTCCTAGCCATTTCTTCTTGATCTAACAAATCACGTTTGAAGTGTAAATCGAATGAACTCAAGCAACGTGGTAATGGAAAACGTTCTAGCATTCATCGTCTTATTGTTGAAGCTTTCTGCATTATTGCTTGTCATTATATCGTGCCTAGTACATATAAAACAATAATATATTAACAACATTATAAAATTATTTAAAAAATTATAATGACAAAAGGAAGAGTTTTAATTTTACCGTTACCCAGGGATAAATGATCTAGCCCATCTATCAAAACCGACTTCATCGAGATACTTTTCCATCTCAACATCTTTCCATCTCAATTGCAGAAAATGAGCTTCGAAAGCTATCTTACTGAAGACATAAGCGGCGGCATTCAGTTCAATGCCACAATGATCAGTCTTGAATTTATGTTGGATATTTAGTTTTAGATGATGGTAGCATTCTTCGTGAGGGATACCAGGGAACACCACTTCGACACCATGTATGATGCTAATGTTGTCAATGGTGCCCACAAGAAGAGTTGTAATCTTTATTTTGTACATTTGATGTAATAAAGTCTCATGAAGACTCTTGCTTGTAATTGCCTATTCATTCATTAATAAAGTTGAAACGTTCATTCATTCTTTCTTTGTTTGAAGCTTTATGATAAAACCTTAGTCTTTTAGTCCATAAACAAACTAAACAACTTACGAAGACACAAATGTAGATTTGCATGAACAAACTCTTCGTAGTTTGCTTAAAACGATATATTCGCAATCTTAGGGTCAAAGGACTATTGACCTCAGTACGATTGTTAGAAGAATCTATGATGTCTGGTTATGAGGCATTGAGAGTTGGAGACTCTATAGTTCTTCTAGGTATCTTCTGAAGGTACTGAATTGACCAGTGCACTTCTAGAGACAAGATAAGAACAAACCATTTAACCTCTTATGTCTCGAAGTCACTATGTATGAATTGCATCATGCTTACCTTAATCCTGAAATGAGACATGCCATTTCACAGCTTAGTATTCTCATTTGAGAAAGTCAGAGTTCGGACTCACTATGTGATTCCGAACAGGGCCTATTGGTGAAGTACTAAGTTGTGAGTATGTCATGAGTAACTTTGTGAAGTTCTCATAGATATGGAATTCATGTACAAGATTGCTGAAATGCAATGTATGTCACCTCATGCTTTGTTCCTTGGAGTGTGAATAAATGAACTGGCCAGTGTCCAAATTGAGTCCTGACTCTTTTGGATGAAACAATGTGACTTGTTAGCTCCTCGTCAATACATTGTTTCTAACTTATTCACAAGCGACAAAGGAGTTGAGGAAATAACAGCTAGAAGGGTAAAATGGTAATTTAGTAAATCCCGACTAGCTGATGACATTCATGAAGGGTAAACATAGATAATATTCAGTGGATCCGCTCATCATAATTAGGTCGAATTCTTGAGTAGAAAATAAATTCATTTGAACCGAGAGATTTTCAGTGTCAACTCTTTAGTGGAGTCAGTTGGCATTAAGCTAAACTTGGAAAAGGTTTGTGAACTTTTGAGTCCAAGTGTTTAGCTCAAGCTTTGTTCATTTGGGTCCATGAGGTCACTGTCACGAATCACATCGATAGGAATAGTTAAACTGGAAGCTAAGTCAAAACAAGAACGAAAATTGTCAAAAGGGTATTTTTGTCTTTTGAGACATAGGATGAAATGAATGTCAATAAATTTTTTGACAAGTTCATTTGATGACTTAATGTCACTCGGCCATGACTTGATCATTGGGCATTGTGAATTAATTTTATTTCATAAGAATTTTATTGAAAATTCTTAATGGGCCTTTTTCATGTTCTCATGAATAAATGAAGAAGCTTCTAGAAGCTCCTTCTAGAGACATGTTGGGCGCCCAACATACCTAAGAAAAAAGAGTTTATTTTGTGCATAAATGTATTTAGATACTTGCCAAAAGAAAAATAGGAAACAAATTTGCATATGCATGCATAAGGGAATCGGCCATGCTGAGAGAAAAGGCAAGCCATGAACAAAATTGGAAACAAATCAAGGCTTCTAGAAGCCCTTGTTGGCCGAGTGTCTCAATAGGGAAAAGATGAAATTGGCTCATGAATATGTGATATTCTATAGAAGAGGAAACTACCTTATTGAAGGTGAGACCTCTCCTATAAATAGGAGCCTCATTTCTTCACATTTCATTCATCCAAGTTTAAGAGATTTGAGAGACTCTCTCTCTCTAGAACTTGTGGCCGAAATTCCTCTCTCTCTCTGTCTAGTTTATTTTCGATTATTCTTGTTTTGGCACCTAGGTCCTCACTCGACCTAGTGTTTAGCTCTGCGACTTCAAGACTTGTTCTTAAGTCGTAGTGTTTAAAAGTGCCCACTCACTAATTCCTTTATTTCGAGTGATTTAGTGATAGAAACTTTCGTGGTTGCTCGAGGTGCCGAGGAAAGAAAGAGAGACGTGTTGCGATGGGAGACGAGCGTTGCGAACTGTCCAAAAGCTTCTTCAAAGTTCAAGCTTCAAGAAAGGTTAGTAAACTTCTAGCTCATATTAGTTTTTAATTACATGTACTTGCTCTTTGTCTAGGTTAGTAAAAACTGTTTTTACTTGTAAAGAAATTTTTTAAAATTCCGCCGCTTCCCGAAGCGTTTAATCTTTTTCTTAAACCCTAGATCAATTCCAACAAATGGTATCAGAGCTATGGTCAAAGATATGCATGTACATGTTTTTAAAATTATGAGCTTGAAAATCGTTTTCGAAAGTTTACTAATTTTGTGACAAGTTAGAATTGTTATCTTAGATTTTTTTTTAATTTTTTGCTCTTGCCTTTAAATTAAAAACCATGTTGTTTTTCTATGATTTTGGGATGTTTTTAAAACACATTAGAATCAGTTCTAAAAGTTTTTAATTTTTTATATTGAAAAACATGTTTTAAAGGTTTGAGAAATTTCGAGTAAAATTTTGTGACTAGTTTTGTTATCTTGCTAGTTTCTTATTTTTACTTGAATCGTTTTATGCTTGTTGTTATTTATTTTATGCCTTGTTATTACCTTGCTAATAAAACACAAATAAAAGCTTTAACAACCTTCATAAAACGTTCCGTTACACTCGATTCTTTTTCGCACCTAAAAAGGACCAAGCTTTAATTATTTCTTTTTCTTCGAGCAGGAGTAAACCCGCATTAAAAGTGGCATAACTCTCTGCTCAGAAATCTAAATTTAATGATTCTTGAATCAAATTAAAGCTCTGTCTGTCTTCTGTCCAATGCCACTGGTTTCGGCTCAAAAGGACATCGGAGGCGCCAGATATGGCGATTTTACTCCGAGGTGCGCGGCTGTCTGAAACTCCAGTTTTTTAGAAATCCGGATTTTCAAACCCCACTACCATGAGTTATAGAACTCTAATGAGAAAATTTTCTTGAGCAAAAATGTTTTTCATATGATTATAAACATGATGTGTAAGATTAAATTGTTTTGATTTTTGAAAGTTTTATTGAAATTGAATTTTTACAAAACTAGTTTGAATTTTGAAAAACCGTTTTCACTTTCAAACTTGAAAATATTTTGTCATCCAAATCAAATAAGTTTTCAAAATGTTTTCAAAACTATATCTATATCACATATGTTCAAAATCTATATGCTCTTGAAAATTTGAGTGGGAGGTCTCTTTGTAGACAAGCCGAAAAATAAAAGATGTGTAATCTCAAACTTTCAAGTGTTCGAGTGAGTTGAAGTTCACACTTCCCTCACGCACTTTCCCGAACTAGAAAATAGGAAAAGATCGAGTATGTACCTTGTGCTTTTATGCACTAATACTACTCTGAACATGTCGATCTAGGATTCTCTTCTAGTTGTCCGCTCTGTCGCTCTCTAACTAGGAAATCTGTTTCCGAACTTATAAGAGTCGATGAACCAACTCCAAAAACTAAGTGGGAGGGTTATACTTGTTGTTTGTAACCCACGATCCCCAACACTAATGAAAGAAGCAATTAACGTGGGACTAAGAGCCGCTCTTGCGACCCTCACTTAAATGGGAGTACTCCAAGGCGTTATTGCTTCGATCATTGCTCAATGAGCTACGTCCGAGAGTGAGACGATGATGGCAAGGCCTCCCCTTGGGGGATTGTTTTTCAAAGTTGACCTTTTGGACTAAGTGGTTGGTTGCACACTTAGGCTCAATCCCTAGTAATCCTCCCTTGAGGCTCTGCGAAAGGATATGAGTGATCAAACCAATTTAAAAGGTGGCTAGTCAAAATTGATGTATTGACATCTTGGCTTAGCATTAATGATGTGTCATTTACTTATAAAAGGAGATTTTTTGCGGCCTTCTCTTGAGGGAGTAAATTATCGTTTGGTTTATAACACCTTTGGATTTTATAAAAGTCTTAATAAAACTTAAATCCTAAACCAAAGACTAATCATAAACTTGTTTCAACTTTTATAGGCAATATGTCTCTCAACCCTCTCTCAACCATTCTTTCCTCGAATAAACTCGAAGGCGACAATTACGTCGACTGGAAACGTAACCTCGACATAGTCCTTACTGTCGACAAGCACAAATGGGTTCTCACCACCCCCTGTCCTCAAACGAATGATGATTCGACGCAAGAGGAGAAAGACGCCCTGGCGGCCTGGCTTCGATCCGATGAGATTGCGAGATGCTATATTTTGGCATCGATGAACAATATGTTGCAACAACAACATCGTGATTACGAAACTGCCACCGATATGCTCTACAATCTCCATGAGATGTTTGGAGGGCAAGGACGTCAAGCTAGGCAACAAGCGGTCCGACAATTCATGAACTGTCGTATGAAGGCTGGAACTCCCGTTAGAGATCATATGATGCTGATCATTAGCTATCTCAACGAGATGGAGATCCTTGGATCTGAGATTGATGGGGAGACTAAAATAGATATGATCTTGGAAACTCTCCCCGAAACCTTTGATACCTTCAAGTTGAATTATTCCATGAACAAGCTAGAGTACACTGTTACCGAGCTCATGAAGGAACTTCAAACCGCTGAGGCACTCACTAAGAAAAAGAGGGCTCAAGGAGAAGTACATGCTACTGCCTCCACCTCTAGATCTAAGAAGAGACCTCGCAATGCCGAGAAGAAGAACCAACCTAAGGTTCAAACGAAGAAGAAGGCGCCAAAGGCTCCGAAGGTGGACAAGTCTAAAGACAAGTGCCACCACTGCAATGAGCCTGGTCACTGGCGTAGGAACTGTCCTGCCTACCTCAAAACCAAAGTAAAAGGTATTGTACTTGTTACTGAAGCTTGTTTAGTAGCTGATAATGTATCATCATGGATTATTGACTCCGCTGCTACTAACCATATTTGCTGCTCCTTGACTGGTTTTAGGAAAAGCAAAAGCTTAGAGGATGGCGACTTCTGCTTCAAATGGGGTGATGGGAGCGTGGTGTCTGCGAAGGCTGTGGGATCCGTGACGCTATCTTTTGAAGATCGAACTTTAAATTTGAATAATGTTTATTATGTTCCTTCCTTTGGGAAAAACCTAATATCTGTTGCTCAACTTTTCGAGCAAAATTATTGTTTAAAGTTTTTAAAGAATGGAATTCGTATTTCTTTTTCTAATTCTTTTGTCACTGATGCATGTATGAAGAATGGTCTTTTTTACATCTATCCCACTCAACCTTCTCTTTTAGACACCGAAATAGATAACGATCTAATTAGGGAGCCAAAGAGGATCAAACTTTCTGAATCCTCCGATCTAACAAAATCAACATACCTCTGGCACTTGAGACTTGGTCATATCAGTCTGGATAGGATTAAGAGACTTGTGAGGGATGGTCCACTCCAAGACTCTGCAATAGGTTCACTACCTACTTGTGAATCCTGCATAGAAGGAAAGATGACTAAGCGACCTTTCTCTGATAAAGGTCGAAGAGCCACTGAGTTGCTGGAACTAGTACATTCTGATGTATGTGTTCCACTCAACCAACAGGCACGTGGAGGATACGAATACTTCGTTACCTTCACCGATGATTACTCACGATATGGGTTTGTCTATTTGCTCAAACACAAATCCGAGACCTTTAACGTATTTAAGGTCTTTAGGGCTTTAGTGGAAAAGCAAACTGGCAAAGTGATCAAAACCCTTCGATCTGATCGAGGTGGTGAGTATATGGCTGGAGAGTTCGATGACTTTCTTAAAGAAGAAGGTATCGCTTCTCAGCTTACCGCACCTGGCACACCTCAACAAAACGGAGTGTCAGAGAGAAGAAACCGAACTCTTATGGAGATGGTTAGATCAATGATGAGTTACTCATCACTCCCGCTTTCCTTTTGGGGATATGCTCTCGAAACAGCCGCTTACATTCTGAACCAAGTTCCATCTAAAACGGTTCCTGGTACTCCTTATGAAAGATGGACTGGCCGTAAAGTAAGTCTTGGCCGCATCCGAATTTGGGGTTGCCCGCACACGTGCTGAGGCAAAAGACTAGCAAGTTGGCTAGTAGGTCAGAATTGTGCCTGTTTGTGGGATATCCAAAGGAAACCAAAGGTTTTACTTTCTATAGTCCCGAGGACGATAAGACTTTCGTTAGCACGAATGCTCGTTTCCTTGAGGAGGACTTTATGAAAGATGCAAAACCTAGAAGCAAAATTGTGCTTGAAGAAAAGTTGGGTGAGGAAGCTTCTACCTCATCTGTAAGAACTGTTCTTACCCCAACTGAAACACAACCTAACTCATCAGAATCTCGTCAAGTAGTACTTAGACGTAGTGGGAGGGCTACTCAAAAGCCTGACAGGTACATGTCTTATGGAGACTCTCTTGTAGCCGTCTCTGACATGGATGATCCTGTTTCCTATAGCCAAGCGATGGCTTGTTCTGAATCAAACCTTTGGCTTGACGCCATGAAAGTTGAAATGCACTCGATGTATGTCAACAATGTCTGGAAACTTGTAGACCTTCCTGAAGGGATTAAACCCGTAGGGTGTAAGTGGATATACAAGAAGAAAAAGGGTCCTGATGGGAACGTCGAGACGTTCAAAGCACGACTTGTGGCAAAGGGTTATACCTAACAAGAAGGGATTGACTATGAAGAAACCTTCTCGCCAATCGCGATGCTTAAATCCATCCGCATAATCCTATCCATAGCTGCAGCTCTCGACTATGAGATCTGGCAAATGGATGTCAAGACAGCCTTTCTGAATGGCAATCTTGACGAGCGCATTTACATGGCTCAACCAGACGGTTTCGTGGATAAAGGTCAAGAGACCAAGGTTTGTGAGTTGCTTAAATCCATTTATGGACTAAAGCAAGCATCTAGGTCATGGAATATTAGATTCGATGAAACTGTGAAGAGCTTCGGCTTTGAACAGTCAATAGATGAGCCTTGTGTTTACAAGTTAATACACGAAGGCAAAGTTGTGTTTCTGGTACTATATGTCGATGATATACTACTCATTGGTAATGACGTGGGTAAGTTATCTGAGGTTAAGGTCTGGCTGGCAAAGCAATTCGATATGAAGGATCTAGGAGAAGCCGCGTACATTCTGGGGATCCAAATCTTTCGAGATAGGAAAAACCGGACCCTGTCGCTCTCTCAAGCATCTTATATTGATAAGATAATGGATCGCTTCTCGATGCAAGACTCCAAGAAGGGCCAAACACCCTTTAGGCATGGAGTTTCACTCTCTAAGGACCAGTCTCCCAAGACTGCACAAGAGATTGAAGACATGAGGAAAATTCCTTACGCCTCTGCCGTAGGAAGCCTCATGTATGCCATGCTTTGCACTAGACCTGATATATGTTTCGCCGTTGGCGTAGTTAGCCGTTTCCAATCCAACCCTGGACCCGAGCACTGGATTGCTGTTAAGCATGTTCTTAAGTATCTTCGAAGAACTAGGAACTTGATGCTTACATACTCAGGTACTGACTTGACTATGACGGGATATACCGACTCCGATTTTCAAGCGGATAAGGATTCCAGGAAATCCACTTCGGGATCTGTGTTCATCCTTAATGGTGGAGCTGTTGTGTGGAGAAGTATTAAGCAATCTTGCATTGCTGACTCCACAACGGAAGCAGAATATGTGGCTGCTTGTGAAGCATCCAAAGAGGCTGTATGGCTTAGAAAATTCCTTAAGTATTTGGAAGTTGTTCCAAACGTCGACGAGCCCATGACCCTTTATTGTGATAATAGTGGGGCTGTCGCTAACTCAAAGGAACCTAGAAGCCATAAGCGCTCTAAGCATATTGAGAGGAAATACCATTTGATTCAAGAGATCGTGCAGCGCGGAGACGTGGAAGTGAAGAAGATCTCAATGGTGGACAACCTCGCAGATCCATTCACCAAGGCCCTAGCGAACAAGGTCTTCGACCAACATCGTGAGGGATTAGACATGAAAGACAACACACATCTTCTTTGAGTCAAGTGGGAGTTTGTTGTCAATGGTGCCCACAAGAAGAGTTGTAATCTTTATTTTGTACATTTGATGTAATAAAGTCTCATGAAGACTCTTGCTTGTAATTGCCTATTCATTCATTAATAAAGTTGAAACGTTCATTCATTCTTTCTTTGTTTGAAGCTTTATGATAAAACCTTAGTCTTTTAGTCCATAAACAAACTAAACAACTTACGAAGAGACAAATGTAGATTTGCATGAACAAACTCTTCGTAGTTTGCTTAAAACGATATATTCGCAATCTTAGGGTCAAAGGACTATTGACCTCAGTACGATTGTTAGAAGAATCTATGATGTCTGGTTATGAGGCATTGAGAGTTGGAGACTCTATAGTTCTTCTAGGTATCTTCCGAAGGTACTGAATTGACCAGTGCACTTCTAGAGACAAGATAAGAACAAACCATTTAACCTCTTATGTCTCGAAGTCACTATGTATGAATTGCATCATGCTTACCTTAATCCTGAAATGAGACATGCCATTTCACAGCTTAGTATTCTCATTTGAGAAAGTCAGAGTTCGGACTCACTATGTGATTCCGAACAGGGCCTATTGGTGAAGTACTAAGTTGTGAGTATGTCATGAGTAACTTTGTGAAGTTCTCATAGATATGGAATTCATGTACAAGATTGCTGAAATGCAATGTATGTCACCTCATGCTTTATTCCTTGGAGTGTGAATAAATGAACTGGCCAGTGTCCAAATTGAGTCCTGACTCTTTTGGATGAAACAATGTGACTTGTTAGCTCCTCGTCAATACATTGTTTCTAACTTATTCACAAGCGACAAAGGAGTTGAGGAAATAACAGCTAGAAGGGTAAAATGGTAATTTAGTAAATCCCGACTAGCTGATGACATTCATGAAGGGTAAACATAGATAATATTCAGTGGATCCGCTCATCATAATTAGGTCGAATTCTTGAGTAGAAAATAAATTCATTTGAACCGAGAGATTTTCAGTGTCAACTCTTTAGTGGAGTCAGTTGGCATTAAGCTAAACTTGGAAAAGGTTTGTGAACTTTTGAGTCCAAGTGTTTAGCTCAAGCTTTGTTCATTTGGGTCCATGAGGTCACTGTCACGAATCACATCGATAGGAATAGTTAAACTGGAAGCTAAGTCAAAACAAGAACGAAAATTGTCAAAAGGGTATTTTTGTCTTTTGAGACATAGGATGAAATGAATGTCAATAAATTTTTTGACAAGTTCATTTGATGACTTAATGTCACTCGGCCATGACTTGATCATTGGGCATTGTGAATTAATTTTATTTCATAAGAATTTTATTGAAAATTCTTAATGGGCCTTTTTCATGTTCTCATGAATAAATGAAGAAGCTTCTAGAAGCTCCTTCTAGAGACATGTTGGGCGCCCAACATACCTAAGGAAAGAGAGTTTATTTTGTGCATAAATGTATTTAGATACTTGCCAAAAGAAAAAGAGGAAACAAATTTGCATATGCATGCATAAGGGAATCGGCCATGTTGAGAGAAAAGGCAAGCCATGAACAAAATTGGAAACAAATCAAGGCTTCTAGAAGCCCTTGTTGGCCGAGTGTCTCAATAGGGAAAAGAGGAAATTGGCTCATGAATATGTGATATTCTATAGAAGAGGAAACTACCTTATTGAAGGTGAGACCTCTCCTATAAATAGGAGCCTCATTTCCTCACATTTCATTCATCCAAGTTTAAGAGATTTGAGAGACTCTCTCTCTAGAACTTGTGGCCGAAATTCCTCTCCCTCTCTCTAGTTTATTTTCGATTATTCTTGTTTTGGCACCTAGGTCCTCACTCGACCTAGTGTTTAGCTCTGCGACTTCAAGACTTGTTCTTAAGTCGTAGTGTTTAAAAGTGCCCACTCACTAATTCCTTTATTTCGAGTGATTTAGTGATAGAAACTTTCGTGGTTGCTCGAGGTGCCGAGGACAGAAAGAGAGACGTGTTGCGAGGGGAGACGAGCGTTGCGAACTTTCCAAAAGCTTCTTCAAAGTTCAAGCTTCAAGAAAGGTTAGTAAACTTCTAGCTCATATTAGTTTTTAATTACATGTACTTGCTCTTTGTCTAGGTTAGTAAAAACTGTTTTTACTTGTAAAGAAATTTTTTAAAATTCCGCCGCTTCCCGAAGCGTTTAATCTTTTTCTTAAACCCTAGATCAATTCCAACAGCTAACATGTCGATCGGATATGAACGCCAAATCTTGATGTTTTCACCGATAGCTTCTCTCAACTTTCTCAAAAACCAAATCCACGAAGCATGACACTCGATGTCTACGACCCCGAATGCAAGTGCATATAACTGCGAAATCGCATCCATAGCAATTGCGCAGAGCAACTGTCCATCATATTTCGTCTTCAAAAATTAATGTTGACATGACTTGAACTCTCTACGACACGCCCCAATAGAAAAGAACGCGTACTTGAATTTGTCACCATCTTTCCAAACTCAGTCAAAGTCCCAGGATTATTCTGTTCCAACATGTATAGCCAAGATGGTAACTTCTGATAAGATTCTTCTGGCGTACTCTTTACGTACGAAATAGCTTTATCCATGGTTCTCCAAACCTTCAAGTACGAGATGCCAATACCCATCTTGTTTTGACTTTCTCTTTTACGTTATGCGCCAAATACTCAGCCATAGAGCTAATAGTATACTTATCTTTAAAGACATGCCCAATAACCCAACGTGCAGCTCCTCTATGGCCTTTTGTTTGAACCACATGATAGCAAGAGTGTCTATTCTCGTAAGACGTAATATGCCACATATCAGACCACTCTCACTACTACAAAATACCTATTAGAAGTCTCTATATTTGCGTCGGGTACATTTTAGAGCGACACATAAAATAATTTTTTGGAGCTTGTTTGACGTGGAAAAGAGTAAAATAAAGGCAATTCCATCAGATTTGGCCACGTGGCCTAGCGTCGCTCAAAAAGCAAGCGACGTGGGGCGTCGCTTGCTTTTTGAGCCACGCCAGGCCATGTGGCGCCAAGCGTCGCTTGCTTTTTGAGCGACGCCAGGTCTCTGAGCAACGCCAGAGACACGTGGTGTGGCGTTGCTCAAAAAGCGAGCGACGCCAGGTCCATTTTATTTTTAAAATGCATAAGTCTCGACATATTCTCACAGCAGTTTTCAGTTCATCTTCTTCTTCGACATATTCTCTCGAAAAACCGAAAATCCTCCATTGAAACCCACCTCCACCACCATTACACATCTCCACCGACCGGCTTCCGAACATATCTATCACCTTACTCTGACCGGCGTCGTGGTCTTGGTGAACGTTTTCGGTCTTGACTCACGGGTAAGATTATTTTTAGGGTTTTTTTAGGTTTTTTTTTTGTTTTTTTTTTATTTCATAATGTTATGAGTAAAGAATCTTATGTTTTTTTTATTGATTTTGTTCATTGCCGGTGTGGGATGTAGATTTGTTGTTATTTACCGCCGTCCCCGCACTCGTAGTCGCCGCCGGTCCCGCCACCCCTCTTCCGTCTGGTCGCCGTCGGGCTTAGGTAGATTTTTTTTTTCTTTTTATAAACATTTTATTAAATTTGTTGTTACATATTTTCAGCCTCTCATTAGCTTGTGAACGCCTTTAATTCGGTTTTCACTCGTCGCCGCCGCCGCCGCCTGTTTTAGCATCCAGGTAAGTTTTTTATTTTATTTTATAGCATGTCATATTTTTTGTACATATTATATTGAGCGTCGCTCGAAAATTGTGTGTCACTAGAGAATATATAATGATTATTTTTTGTATTTTTGATATATGTATCAATATGTTATGTTTACTAGTAGTTTAGGTAGACTTTAGACGTCGCTTTTTCTTTGTTGGACATGAATTGTGTGTGAATTTTGTTGTTTTGTAATGATTAAATAAGTTATGTTTACTAGTAGTTTAGACTTTAGACGTCGCTTTTTCTTTGTTGGACATGAATTGTGTGTGAATTGTGTGTGAATTTTGTTATTTTGTAATGATTAAATAAGTTATGTTTACTAGTAGTTTAGATGTCTTTATTTTTATTTTTTTAAATTGGGTTTAATTTTTTTTGTATAGCTTTATTATGGATAAGTTATGGATGTCGGCTTGTAGAGATTCAAACCAATATGTGGATGGTGTGAGAAAGTTCTTGGATCATTGTCTTAGTGTATGTGAAAACATAGAGAGAATTTCATGTCCGTGTGTCAAATGTGGGAATTTAAGCTTTGGTAACATTACTACCCTAAAAGAACATTTGATATGTAAGGGTATCGATCAAAGCTATAAGATATGGATACATCATGGGGAAAATGTTTGAATTGATCTAGGGTTTAAGAAAAAGTTTAACGCTTCGCAAAGCGGCGGAATTTTAAAAATTTTCTTTTACAAGTAAAAGCGGTTTTTACTAACCTAGACAAAGAGCAAGTACATATAAATAAAAACTTAATATGAGCATAGAAGTTTGCTAACCTTTCTTGAAGCTTGAACTTTGAGAAGCTTTTGGAAAGTTTGCAACGCTCGTCTCCCCTCACAGCACGTCTCTCTTTCTTTCCTCGGCGACTCGAGCAACCACGAAAATTTCTATCACTAAATCACTCGAAATAAAAGGAATCAGTGAGTGGGCACTTTTAAACACTACGACTTAAGAACGAGTCTTGAAGTCGCAGAGCTAAACACTAGGTCAAGTGAGGACCTAGGTGCCTAAACAATAAAACGAAATTGACTAGAGAGAGAGAGAGAGGAGTCGGCCACAAGTTCTAGAGAGAGAGGCTCTCAATCTCTAACTTATGTGGAATGAATGAAATGAAGGGAATGAGGCCTCTATTTATAGGGGAGGTTTTACCTTCAATAAGGTAGTTTCCTCTTTCATTGAATATCACATATTCATGAGCAAATATTGCTCTCCTTCCCTTAGAGTCACTCGGCCAAATAGGCTTCTAGAAGCCCTTGGATTTGTTTCCTCTTTTGTTCCCTTCCTTACTTGGCCGAAATTCCCATTACCATGCATAGGAAATTTGTTTCCTCTTTTTCTTTTGGCAAGTATCTTCATACATCAATGCACAAAATAATTTCCTATTTCTCTCTATGGTATGCACGAAAGTTTGAGTCTAGAACATGCTTCTAGATGTTTCTTTATTAGTTCATGACAAAATAAGAAAAGCCCATTAAGAATTTTCACATAAAATTCCATGAAATGAAATTAATCTTCAAGGCCCAAATTCTTTAACTTGGCCGTGAGGTTTTAACTTCATTTTTCATCATATGACAATGTCAAAAAATTTATTGACATTCATTTCATGCTATGTCTCAAAAGACAAAAATACCCTTTTGACAATTTTCGTTTTTGTTTTGACTTCGCTTCCAGTTTAACTATTCCTAATCGATGCGATTCGTGACAGTGACCTCATGGATCCAAATGAACAAAGCTTGAGCTAAAATACTTGGACTCAAAAGTTCACAAACCTTTTCCAAGTTTAGCTTAATGTCAACTGACTCCACTAAAGAGTTGACACTGAAAATCTCTCGGTTCAAATGAATTTATTCTCTACTCAAGAATTCAACCTAATTGTAATGAGTGGATCCACAGAATATTATCATGTTTACCCTTCATGAATATCATCAGCTAGTCGGGATTTACAAAATTACCATTTTACCATTCTAGCTGTTATTTCCTCAACTCCTTTGTCGCTTGTGAATAAGTTAGAAACAATGTATTGACGAGGAGCTAACAAGTCACATTGTCTCATCCAAAAAAGTCAAGACTCAATTTGGACACTGGCCAGTTCATTTATTTACACTCCAAGGAACAAAGCATGAGGTGATATACATTGCATTTCAGCAATCTTGTACATGAATTCGATATCTATGAGAACTTCACAAAGTTACTCATGACATTCTCACAACTTAGTACTTCACCAATAGGCCTTGTTCGGAATCACATAGTGAGTCCGAACTCTGACTTTCTCAAATGAGAATACTAAGGTGTGAAATGACATGTCTCATTTCAGGATTAAGGTAAGCACGATGCAATTCATACTTAGTGACTTCGAGATAAGATGTTAAATGGTTTGTTCTTATCTTGTCTCTAGAAGTGCACTGGTCAATTCAGTACCTTCGGGAGATACCTAGAAGAACTATAGAGTCTCCAACTCTCAATGCCTCATAACCAGACATCATAGATTCTCCTAACAATCATACTGAGGTCAATAGTCATTTGACCCTTAGATTGCGAATATATCGTTTTAAGCAAACTACGAAGAGTATGTTCATGCAAATCTACATTTGTCTCTTCGTAAGTTGTTTAGTTTGTTTATGGACTAAAAGACTAAGGTTTTATCATAAAGCTTCAGACAAGGAAGATTGAATGAACGTTTCAACTTTTATTAATAAATAAGCAGTTACAAGCAAGAGTCTTCGTAAGACTATATGACATCAAATGTACATAAATACACACTACAACTCTTCTTGTGGGCACCACTGACAACAGAAAATTATGTGGCAGAACATAATGTTATCGTTCAAGATAACTTCGATGAAGAAGACGTTGATGGCCCTTACATCGCTGAGATGGTTAATAATTTGCAAGATGAACTTCAAGACAATCTCGACGAGCTTTATTCCCTTTTAAGTGACGCCAAAACTCCTCTATATTCTGGTTGTGTCAAGTTCACCAAACTTTCAACCTTAATAAGGTTATTCAACTTAAAAGCCAAATACGGATCGAGCGATGTTATGTTCTCAGAACTTCTTGGCTTGCTAAGAGATATATTTCCAGAAAATAATCAGATACCCTCGTCTGTATATGTGGCAAAAAAAACTCTAGCGGCTATTGGTTTGGGATATAAGAAAATTCATGCATGTTCAAATGATTGCATCCTTTACCGTAATGAGTATGAAACTCTTGAGTAGTGTCCCATGCGTGAAGCTTCTAGGTGGAAGCAGAAAAAGGACACAGAAAAGCAATCTAAAATCCCTGTAAAACTATTGTGGCACCTACCAATCATTCCGCGTTTTCGTCAATTATTACGAAATCCTAAGCACGCTCAAAGTTTGACTTAGCATGCTAACCAAAGGATCGATGATGGAAAGCTTCGACACACCGCAGATTTGCCTGCCTGAAAACATGTTGACTCAAAGTGGCCGACGTTCGGCAAAGAGTCTAGAAATCTTCGTCTCGCTCTCTCATCCGATGGTATTAATTAATCCGCGTAGCCTACAAAGCAGCAGATACAGTTGTTGGCCCATGGTTCTTGTGACGTGTAATATCCCACCTTGGTTGTGCATGAAACGCAAATTCATGATGTTATCTCTACTTATCTCTGGTCCCAAACAACCGGGCAATGACATTGATGTGTATTTGGCTCCATTGATAGACTAACAGAAGTTCTTGTGGGAAACTGGTGTCCAAGCTTTTGATGGACATCTTAAAGAGGAAGTAACACTTCGGGCTGTTCCGTTATGGACCATAAAAGATTTCCCGGCTTATGGAAATTTATCTGGTTATTCTGTCAAAGGCTTTAAGGGATGTCCGATTTGTGCAGACGATACTAAAGGTGAATACCTGAGATATGGGAAAAAAGTTGTGTATATGAATCATAGACACTTTTTACCATTAAATCATCGTTTTCGCAGATGTCAAGCGGCGTTTAATGGCAAAAAAGAGTTTCGTACAGTTAAAAAGCCACTGTCAGGAGTTGAAACCTTTAATATGTTGTCGAAGATGAAACTTAGGCCTCTGGAAAAAAATCGTGAAAAAACCGAAGAGTGATACGTCTGTAAAGAGGAAAAGAGAGGAGAAAGTAGTCTACGGCGAAGGAAGTTGGAAGAAGAAATCGATATTCTTTGAGTTAAGAGTATTGGAAGCATCTACTTGTGCGTCATAATCTTGATGTCATGCATATTGAAAAGAATGTGTGCGATAGTGTCATTTCTACACTTCTTAACATTCCGGGAAAAACAAAAGATGGTGTATCGTCGCGGCGAGACTTGGTTCATATGGGAATTATAACTAAATTAGCTCAGAAGGAGAATGGAAATCGTACATATCTACCACCATGTTCTTTTACTCTAACGAGAGAGGAGAAAAAAAAGTTTTGTCAAACATTGTTTGATATTAAGGTGCCCGAGGGATATGCAGCTAACATCCGAAGTTATGTTTCTTTGGAGGAGTTGAAAGTATTTGGACTCAAGTCTCATGATTATCATGTTTTGATGCAACATCTTTTGCCTGTGGCCATTGAGTCGATGCTCCTAGACGGATTGAGAGATGCCGTTATACAACTATGTGCGTTTTTTAACATTCTTTGTTCCAAGGTTGCTGATACATCGATACTTGACGAGCTTCAATCTGACATTGTGACCACGTTGTGTAAATTGGAGCAATATTTTCCGCCGTCATTCTTCGACATAAAGATTCATCTTACAGTGCATTTGGTGAGAGAATTGCAATTGTGCGGATCTGTGTATCTTCGATGGATGTATCCTTTTGAGAGATTAATGCAAGTGTTAAAAGGATATGTAAGAAATCGAAATCGACCTGAAGGATGTATCGTTGAAGGGTACTTGGCTGAAGAATCCGTGGAATGTTGTTCTGAATACTTGCACGATTTGGAAGCTGTTGGACTTCGCACTGATGTTGTTCGAGATAGTGCTACAAGTAAAGGCACAATGGGGTCGTTTGTTCGGTTTCCTATACACAGCTTTTGCAAGCGCATCATACGATCTTAGAGAACTCCGATTTAGTTCAGCCATTTATCGACTAAGTTATCAAACGTTATATTTTCCTATATTTTTAATCTTCTATATATATATATATATATATATATATATATATTAACTTCTAATCTTAAAAAATGCGGAGAACACATGAATTTATTGCAACATACGTCGACAAATAAAACTCCGAAATGGATACAAAACAAGCACGTGCGCAGATTTTCAAAATGGTTAGAAGAAAGAGTTTTGACAAAGAACGATGCTATTTGTACACTTCGTTGTTTATCAAAAATACCTAGCACATAAGTTATCAAGCATTCAGGTTACATCATTAATGGTGTACGGTTCAGCACAGAGGAACGTGATCGTAAAAGAGTTACGCAAAATAGCGGGGTGAGTTTAGTTGCGAAGACTATGCAGATATCGAGTGAAAAAGACACAAATCTCATATATTCAGACATGATATACTACATAATTATCAAAGAGATATGGGAAATCGATTACGTGTCCTTTTGTCAGGCCGTTTTTTATGTGTGATTGGGTTGAGAGTAATAATGGAGTTAAAGTGAACAAGAATGGATTTACAGTGGTAGATCTATATAGAATTGGTCATCGTAAATAACCGTTCGTGATGGCGACACACGTATAACAAGTGTTCTATGTTTGTAGTCAGAGCAGGTCTAGATGGTCATACGTATTCGCTACGCAGAGTAAAGATTACGCAAATGAACTTCAGGATGAAATGCATGATAATGATATTTTAGCTAAAACGTTAACTCCTATAACAGGTCTATATTCAGATGATGATATCTTGGTTGACAACGAGGAGTTATTGTATTTACGTGAGAATGGAGAGGGCATTTATGTAGATTAAAAATATGATGAAGTAAGTTCATTCGTTTAAGAGAATGATGAACACTATGATGTTATTATAGAATTATTACCGATTAATAATTATTGATTGGTGCAGGTTTAAAATGTCCGACAATGAAGCTTCCGATGATGTTGTGCCTAGTGAGAGAGCAAAAAGAGGTCCAACAAAACTCCCGGCGATAGTACATGCGAGGAGTCAAGGAACTAGACTCGGAGTTGACGTGGACGAGTATGGAGCATCTATCGGTGATAAGGCAAGAAGCTTTGCAAGCTTTTTGGGTGTTCAAGCTAGAAGAGTGTCCATTCTTTACGATGATTGGCGCGAAGTTCCTCTCCACCTTAAGAATATAATTTGGAACGATATTCATGTAATTTTTTCTTTTAGTATAAAACTATTTGTATGATGTTTACATAATTGCTTAGTATCTAACACTCATTTTTCAGACAACCTTTGAAATCGACGTTATTTACCGATATGCGGCAATGAAAAAAAATTGGAAAAATGTGGCGTAATTTCAAGAATAGGTTGACACGCGAGATCTACAATAACGTTAAAGAGGACATTAATCCGGAAAGTTTCGCAAAGTATCACGAAGATGAGTACGGTATTCCAAAAGATGATTGGATCAAGTATGTGAAGAAGCGGCTAAGTTCGAAATTTGTGGTAAGTTATTATGTAACCATTTTTTTTAAATACAATCTAGTTCTAACAATTTACGTTTTGACTTAGGATCTTCGAAAAGTGCAACAAGGGAGAAAGAAGACAGACACTACTCCACATCCACTAGGGAAAACATCATACGCGGAGTTACGAGAGAAAATGGTATCTTATTTTTCATTAACAATATATGTATCGTCCCATTTTTGTATATACTTACTATAATTCATGTTCTTAACATAGAGGAAGAAGCATCCAGAGGGAGCTATACCGGATCGTGCCTCGGTTTGGATAGAGTCACACAAAAATGCCAAATGAGAGCTTGTAGATGATGCACTAGGCGTTCAACAAGAAATTGTGAGTAAAATGTGAACTTAGTTCGATTGATTTATTGAAATGATAATATGTGTTAATAATATGCGTTTTGTAGGCTCGGCTAAATGCACTAAAAGAAGGGGGAGGTTTTCAAGAAGTTGGAATAGCTGATATTTTGTCAATGGCTATTAACAAGCCCGAGTACAGCGGACGTGTACGAGGTGTCGGGGGAACCACTACACCGACTAGCTATTGGGGAAAATCCTCACAAAGTAGAAAAGAAGTAGAACTTCAAAGTCAAAAACATCACATGGCGATCCTAGAGCAAAATAAGCATCTTGCCAAGTAAGTTAGACAATACGCAGAAGAAAGAAAGATTTTTGAAGAGAGACTGCGAAATTTAGAGAAGGGGACCGTCTTTTCAATTCCCCCCAGATTTCAGTACTCCTTTTCAACAATGGCAATAAGCTCTTTCCTAACATGGAGATTTCAGTTCTCAGTTTCATATGCCTCAACCGCACTATACTCCCCAACGTACTCCGTTTTAGGTGCCGCAACAACATGATACTCCACATCCTCATCAGGTAATAAAATCAAGTAGTTTTGGTATATCATATTATTATATATCAAATAATAATATAAATTTTACTATCGTTAAACTAGGAGACGTTTGTGGAAGAACCCGAAGCCTCAGTCGGGCGCGGACAAAAGGCAACTAAATGATCAAAAAAGAAGGTTCCACATCCATAAATGAAAGACCAAGGACCACCTCACACACCTCATGTTTCTCCTACTCCGTCTTTTAGTTCTCCATTGTTTGCATCACAAACACCACAAACTTCACAACCACGTCAGGTAATTAGATCAAGTAGTTTTGGTATATCCTACTAGCATATATCAAATAATAATATAAATTTTATTTTGGCTAAACTAGGAGATGTGTACAGAAGAACCCGGTCCCTCAGTCATGCACAAACAAAAGGAAACCAAAGGATTGAAAAAGAAGGTTCCACATCCAGAATCCGAAGAACAAGGATCACCTCGCACACCTTTTGTTTCTCCTAATCCTCCGGATTTCACAGATGAGGATTTAATAGACTTTATGGTCGCCGAATATGTCTCGCCACAACCGCCGCCACGTAAATCTAAGATTAAGAGACCCAAAAAACCCGTTAATCCACATGGAGCCGAGCCGTACGTGCCATCTCCAATTGCTGAAAATGCGACACGTACTCCATCTACTAAGGTTAGTACATTTGTCATGACTTGTTCGTAATAGCGCTCAAATAGAATATAATTATTGTTTATTGTCTTATAGGAAACTACTTGTTTGCTTGCAATTGGGAACATCAACAATATCGTCGCATCGGGAATTTTAATGATCGATGAGAACCCGAATCCCATGATGCACAAGAGGCGTCTAGATGTAGAAAATGTCAGAGTTGCATTGATGTTTGTAGAAGACAAGCACATGAACGATCCACTTCCCATTCATGTAGATGGCAAGATGGTGATTCTATCCGACACGATAAAATCTATTGTTGCATGGCCAAAGAGACTAGTTATACCAGATGATGAAGAAGTAAGTATATTTTGATTTTGGTTATATTATATATTACTATAGATGTAATTGAAGTGTATGTAGGCTACCGTAAGAAGCTCGAAGAAGAAAGGCAAATTAACTCCGGTCGCGCATAGAACGCAACCAAAATCTCGCCCACCGCCTCCTCCGACTGTCCCACTCACTCAAGATGTCGCTAATCCAATTAGGACGTTCTTGGATATTGTGGCAAACTCTACAGACGATCATTTATACACTATGGACACCGATCCTGTAGTATTTGGCACTCCTGCGGATTTAATGGTTTTAAAAGAAGATATTGAACAATTCTTAGCACCCGAAGAGATTGGAGCCACAACTATTATGATATACATGAGGTATGTATACTAAAAAAATTATTTATTTTAATTACGGAAAATCGTATATAACTTGTTCATTGATTAGGGACTTGTACGCGAATAATCGACAAGCCGAATATCGATTTGTGAACACGGAGGAAGTTGCAATCGATGTTAGACCTAAGAGCTTCGATGATCGAGTGAATCATATTGCATCTTGGTTGGATGTTTTGAGAGGAACACAAATGTTGCTTATGCCATGGAACTATTCGTAAGTTCATTAATGAGTTATTATATTTTTTTTTCAAATTGTTTATAAGTTAAGAATTTTGTTTATTTAGGAGGCATTGGATACTTTTGGTCATGGACGGAGATGGTAATGCGTATCATTTTGATTCTCTTCATCATGCTATTCCGAGTGATCTAAAATCCGTCCTCTCAATGTAAGTAGTAACTTTTTTTTATCGTATATGACATTATACAACTACAATTAAATTATGCATTTAGACTTATTAAACTTATCTTATGTAGAGCGTATGGAATATATTTTAACGTGTCGTTGAAGGTCACTTGGCATAAGGAAAAGGTACTATAAAATATACATAATTTAAATATAAATATGTTCATAAAAATGATGTATTTTATCATAGGGCCCGAAACAACCTTCAAGTACGGAGTGCGGATATTTTGTCTTACTCATGATGAGAGATTTTTTTAGAGGGAGATCATTCTGTGATACCCTCGCACATGTAAGTATCTAATTAATAAAGTTTCTTAGTATGTTATGTATGTTTATTAATATGTTTATTCATTTTGATTTCAGTTGCGATCGTTGCCAACTTACAGTGATACCGAGACGGACGAACTTCGTCAAGATTATGCTAGAATGATTGTGGATGGTATGTTGATGTCTTTATATTAAACTATGTATGCGTTAAGATATAAAAAGGGTTAACTGATTGTAAAAACTGCATTAATACCGTTATTTTGTTATGTTCAGAAACTTGATTGTGAAATTTAGCTTGAAAAATTTGAGCTGTTTTTATCTGTTTTTCTTATTGGTTTTGAGTATTGTTTCATTTGTTTTGTTGCAGGAAAATTATAGTGGGAAAACGTATTTTGTAAATATTAAAAAAAAGATTGCTGGCGTCGCTCAAATAAAAAGCGACGCCAGCCTGTGTCGCTCAAATAGAAAGCGACGCCAACTTGGAGTCGCTCAAAAATTAAGCGACGCCAGTCTTCTGGAGTCGCTTAATTTCTGAGCGACTCCAGGCTGGAGTCACTTTTTTTCTGAGCGACTCCAGTCTTGAGTCGCTTTTTATTTGAGCGATTCCAGGTTATAAAGCGCCACCGATAAAAAGAGCGACGCCCAATTAAAAAAAAACCTGCCAATCCGACGTGGCGCTTACATGGAGCGTCGCTCGGTCATAAGAAGGTGTCACTAACATATGCGTCGCTCAAAAAGCGACGCCCAAAATATAACGCGTCGCTTTTTGAGCGACTCTAAAAGGGTATTTTGTAGTACTGTGCACAACACCCCTCAGCTTCCAAGTGCACATATCATTTTTGCATAATATGATATACCATCTCCTTTTCGAAGAAGAATTCACTCTAAATTCGAAATTATTTTTAAGAGCATAAATGTGGATCTCTTGCTTCATTTGTTTCTTGGACTCAAACTCCTTCCCAAGATATATATATATATATATATATATATATATATATATATATGTATATATATATATATGTATATATATATATATATATATATCTTATGTGCTACCTATTACATTCAACGGTTATAATACATATAACGTAACGTTTTTCATTTGAGAATTCAAGTATATAGACTTGGACCTTCACTAGGTTCTTCCTTGACAACATCATCGGCTGTGAAATCGGGGGCTTTCCATTAGTAAGGCACGCAATCCGTTGGTGATACTACTTTACGAGGCTTACATGACGATTCACAGTATCCCGATGGTAATGTAAAATGTTCAAAAAAATCTTCATATTCTTGAGGGTTCGTGAATTCTTCAAATTTTTCACATTTGTCACTATTGTGTCCATCGTCTCCATCACCGTTGTCTTCATCACCTCTGTCACTGTTTAGTTCATCATCTCGGTCGTTGTTGTGGTAATCATCTATGTCACGCCTGCATATCTCATAACCCTTACACAACTCATCTTTGATACCATTGTGTTGATGGATGATAGGAGCATCTTCTCGATTGTTGAACATAAGAACATCTTGTCGGTTGTTGATTATAGGAACATTGTGTCGATCGTTGATAGTCATATTACTTTGTCTCTTCTTGAGTTCAACGCGAGGCATTTCTTCATTCATCACATTTTTCCCTTTACCAACTCCTCGATTTGCACTTAACGCTATGATTTCTTTCAATACTAAGCTTACACAAAGTGGAAATCTTTTACGACTTTTGTGCTTCGTATAGTACATAACGTCAATATCGTCCTTCAACATAGCATGCTCAATTGGAATCGTACCCACTGCTTATAGAACTTCAAGTTTTAAGTCATACTTGAATCTGTCTATATCGATTCTCTTGTAAACCTTATCCACTAACTCCATGTAGGTCATCTCTTTCGAAACTTCGATCGGATATGTCCTCGCATTATTGAACACCCATAAGTGTTCTTTTTTCTCCCACATCCTGTTAAACAAGACTACAAATGCAAAAAAAATAAAAAAAAAATAAAAAATAAAAAAACCAAAAAATACATTAAATTACATTAAAATAAAAAACAATCAGAGACCATCGGATTTTTACAAAGTCATCGGAAATTTTCGAACGCCATTGGAGAGCATCGGATTCTATCGGAACTGGTAGGAAACTTTCGGATTCGCTCGAATTTTGTCGGATTTCATACAGCTATTGGTATCTATCGGATCTTATCGATTCTATCGGATTTTTACCTAATTTAACCTTGAATTTCATTGGAAAAACTAGTTGCATTTCATCGAAAATAACATAAAATTCCATAAAGTTTAACTTAAATCTACCTACTTATTTGATTTTCCTCTAAATATATTACTAAGTCTATAAAAGAAGAATAAAGAAGCAAACTTACCCATTTTTTTTACTGTATTCAACCAATTGGGTACTCGAAATGATGAAAAAATGAGAGAGAATGAGAGGTTCGAGAAGAGAATGAGAATGAAAGAAAGAGATAGGGTTATATGGACTGAAAGGGTATTTTTGTCCGAAAAGTGTCCAAAAGTCCAATTTCGGATATTATTATACTAATGGGTCTAGTCTTGATATTTTAAATAATTTTAAGGTCTACAAAATGAAACAAGAAACAATCGACACACATAAACATATAACAAACTCTATAATACTTAGATAACGCGGATTTGCTCAATGATTTTTTTTAATAGGTTTTTTTTTTTTTAAACCATAATCAACCCTAAGTAGAATCACTTGCTTTAAGAAAATTAATATGCAACTAATATATATATATATATATATATATATATATATATATTTACATATTAATTTTCTTATAAATTAAACATGAACTATTTTGTAATATGAAGTTTCTATTTAACTCTTTTATCACAGTACTAGCTATAGTCTTGCTTAACCACCAATGTCCTCCTCTCTCTCTCTCTCATAAATTAACTATAAAAAATTAACTATAAAAAATCGCTCTCTTAGTTGTGATTTAGAAGCGACGTGTCCCTTCTAAATATGTACTAGGGATATTGAAATAATGACTCGCAAATATCGCTTCTAAATGTCTTCCCGTGATATGACGGTAACATATTTAAAAATGATTTTTTTCGCTCGTAAATCTCTGACTATAAGTGAGGAAAACACTTAAAAGCGATATGTTGCTTCTAAGTTCCTTTTAGATAACTCATGAGACACATGTTTGAAATATCGCTCTATATTGCGATTTCTCGGAGCGAGGCACAAACTGCTGAAAATTCACAAATATTCCACAAATATCGTAGATACCATACACTTTTAGACTAAGTTATTATTGAAATACCGCAAATACCGTGCATAATCTTAAATACAGCAAATTTTAAGTTTTGTGATTATAATATTCAAATTTATATGTAAGATATATATATATATATATATATATAATATATATATATATATATATTATATAGTCTCGGTAAGTTTAAAAACCGCGGTATACTCTAAGCGATACTCAAGTTACCATTTAAATTAGAAGTGCGGTGTGGATGCAGCAAGTGATTTTATAAACCTTGATTAAAAGTGACTCAAGAATAAATAATTAAGTTGCGTCTAAAATGTCGCTTATAATGTTTAGAATACTGTATGTACCAGTTGATTAAAGAAAGAGAACTACAATACAATTTTTATTTAAATTTTTTAATCTTAATGTATACTAAAGTTAATCACAACCACTAAAAGTTATATAAATATCTATTAACAATTTTCATAAAATCTAAAATAATGCATAACTCGTGATTTAGACCTAGAATTTTGTATAATTTTGATATCAATGCAAGTATCTCGACAAGACTATTATTTTTTAAAATATTGTACTTAATATACCTTTTAGAGAATCAGATTTAATTTCACATTTTTTTTAAATCAATTAATTTCATAAATAAGGAATCTGCTTAACTAATTTTAAAAAATCAATTCCATACTCTGCCGTAGGGTGGTACGGGGTCTTACAACAAGAACTCCCCCGCAGTAACGACATTAAGGTCTGATATTAAGTCTATTCATTGACATCTTAATTGCATTGAAATAACTCATGGCCCTGCGTAAATAGTCCCTTCGGGATAGCTCATCTCAAGTTCTTGCTATCTTTAGAAGTTGAGTATCATGTTATAAGTTTATGTTAGAACTTGTTGTTATCTCGGGTTGAGTTATAGGCTCTTTTATTCTTTAACTTCAGCGTATCTCTAATTATTATTTTCTAATTTTCATATTTCATCACAGTTGCCACATTAGCAGGGTTTCGCATATATGCTTTAGGGTTACAACAACATAAATTATAACAATTTCATCATCACAAATTACTGCAGCACATACGAGTTAAGTTTCATAATCTTTTTTTCTATTTTTTTAAAGTATCATACGCACGCATATATGTATATATATATGCACACTTTCTATATATTGGTATCGTTTGGCATAGCTTTGTTTAAAAAAAAAAAAACGCTTTTAAATTCAGTTTTTAGAAAAAAAACTGTTTTTTTTAAAACTGATATGTGTTTGGTAAACTGTTTATAAAACAGCTGTTGCTGGTAACAAAAACTGATTTTGTGTTTGGTAAAATAAAAATATCATAGCAAAAAG
This sequence comes from Urtica dioica subsp. dioica, assembly GCF_054948205.1. Lineage (NCBI taxonomy): Eukaryota > Viridiplantae > Streptophyta > Magnoliopsida > Rosales > Urticaceae > Urtica > Urtica dioica. The sequence continues at coordinate 37,754,583 of NC_142763.1, forward strand.
ACTAAAATAGACATTTTTTTAAAAAATTAAATCATAATTATTAATCACGTGAGGATATTAAAGTAATTTTATATCAGATATAAAAACGCTTTTTCTAAAAGCTAAGATTTCTAGCTTTTGTGATTCATGTACAATTTTTAAAATTGTTTTTGAAGAAAAACTGTTTTACCAAACAGCAGGATTGCAGTTTTGTTTTTGCTAACAGGAAAAACAGGCTTAAAAAAGCTGTTCCAAACACGCCCATTATCTTCTTCAACCAATTTTTAGATCGGTTACTCATAGTATTTATAAATATTCTTTTTCTTTATATCACTCTCTGAAGAATACATTTCTCTCTTTTGTGATGATTAGTTAAGGTTTTTTTTTTCTTTTTTTTTCTTTTCTTTCAGGGTACGTATTCATATCCTATATTTGTAAATTAATTATTTCTATTTTTCCCTAAATATTGCAGTTTTGTGATGCTTTTGTGTTTTATTTTTGTTTTTCGTTTTTGTTTGGCTCACCGTTGGCCATGACCGCGCGCGAACTCTCGCCTCGAGCCTGGGAAGGCGGCGCTCGTTTTGCGATGGCGAGTAACTCCTGGACAGCAGACATTTGATATTGTGCATATTTGCACGACTCCAGCCTCAAGCCTTGGAGGGCGGTGCTCGTTTTGCGCCGACGAGGACCGCCCCAGAGAGTTGTCACGTGTCATTGAGCATATATGCGTGATTCCAAGCAGTGAGATGACAACGAGGGATGGAGGCCCCATGCAGAGTTGCTTGGAAGGCATCGCGTGGGCAAATCTGGGCTCTGATGGTTGCAGAGCTCTTCGTCGGCCAGCGAAAACATGGAAGCACCGTGCATCCAATTATATGTAAATTTTCATAAATAATTAATGTTGTTGTGTTTTATGTTATACAGTTAGTTTTTTTTTGTAAATTTCCCTAAATTAATGATGTTGTGTTTCTAAGTTATAGTTAATTTCAGTAAATTGTTGTTGATAATAGTTAATTACAGTTAATATGTAATCGTGTTCATCTTCAACTATTGATTTTTATTTTTTTTTTATTTTTGCAGTTAATTCATTTCTATATTGTTTTTTTATAAATTTTAAATTGGGTTGTAGGGAAGTTGTTGAATACTTTTCGGGATTAATTTGTTTAATTCTTATAAGTAATAAATTAAAATGAGCATTTTTCTAGGTATTGTCGAAATCAAAATTATTAAATGTTAAAAAATTTACCACATCAATAACAGCTATTTAACTAAAAACGTTGGTTTTCTCTCTGGGATTGTCTTCTCTTTTGCTCTGCCTCGTTGACTTACTGCCTTTGTCGCTTTCCGTGGGAGAGTACGAGTAGTAATCTCAACGTGTTTGCCGATAGTTGAGGAGAAGTACTGATCCTTTCCCTGGTTTCTCGGGGGCTCATGATGGAGGAGGTGTGCAACAAATACTCCTCGTTGGAGTTATCTGGTGAGGAGGAGGACGTGTTGATTATCGACGATGCAGTGGTAGGGAAACGCTTTACCTCAGGGGATAGTATTCTTCTGGGAAAGCTCATGTGTCAGAAAAGGGTTAACACTAAAGTTCTCAAGGCTGTCTTGGGAGGTCTGTGGAACACGAAAGGAAATGTTACGGTGGAGGATGCTGATGACGAGACCTTTTGCTTTATGTTCAGTGAGTTGGCTGATAAAAAGAAAGTTTTGGAGAATGGCCCCTGGCTTTTTGATAAAGCCCTCTTGGTCATCTTCGACCCAGCTGGGAGGAAGGATGAGACCCCGAGCTTCTCTTTCTCGGAGTTTTGGATTCAACTCCATGGCTTACCTTTTCTGGCGAGGTCTGCCAAACTGGGGGAGATAATAGGCAACCAAATCGGAGTGGTGAAGCGCGTGGACAAAGACAGAGAAGGGCGTTGCCGAGACTCGTTCATTCGGGTCAGAATTGAGATTGATATCTCGAAACCTCTTCGGCGGGGTATCTTTGTAAAACAGGGGAATAAAGCGGAGAGTACCTGGGTGGAGATCAAGTACGAACGGTTGGCTCATTTCTGCTTCTCTTGTGGACGTCTAGGACATGGGTGGCGACACTGCCAAGACGGCGGGAAGGAATCGACGACTCTGGACCCTGGGAAAAATGTGGAGGCTAAGAAACACAAGTTTGGTATGGATCTCAGAGCCGAGATACCAAACCGCTTTATCAATAATTCTTTTAAAATATGGGGCTCGGAGGGAAGGCAGAGCAGGACGTCTTGGTCGGGAAGCGAGCGTGGTCCAGGCCCAATGACGCAATCTCCACCTGCTCATGCTGAGGCCACAGCCCCGGGAGGGAGTAATGACGAGGCTAGGGAGGCGCTCCGGCGTGCTGAGAAGCCCAAACGGCGGGATGAATTGCTGCGAGGGCGTGCGGCTTCGGGAAAAGACAAGAGCCTGGGAAATCAAAACGCATTCGATGAGGGAAGACATTCCTCGGCCAATCAAGCCAATAAGAGAGTTCCTCCTGGGAAGTTGGCCGACATTAATTTCGCTCTCAAACCAACGGGTACGCCATTTACTTCTGTTGTGCCCCCTAGGTTTTTACCTAAGAATAAGGAGGTGGTGGGCACAAGTGGGTCTGGTGTGATTTTGGGTCTGGGCCCAGGAACTTCTAATTCTTCTCCTAGCCCAAATGGGCTAGACCCGAACCTAACCTTGCCTCTCGGGCCACATGCTCCTTGGGCCTGTCTTCCAGAGGGAGGGGCTTCTGCGCGTAAGTTTGTGAAGAAGCGCTACAGAGGAAATCGCACCATCGCGGCTCAAGCTGGAGATATCGCGGCTCTCCCAAACCAGGATGTGCAGGCGCTGGCTTATTCGTTGCACTCGCAGGAGGTGGCTCAAAGGAAGGACGATGGGCCACCTCTCGGTGCTTCTCCACCGGTGGTTGTGGTCTCTATAGAGGGGCTCTGTTGACTCAAGGGCTGGAGATTAGCCAACCTATTGCTCCTCAGATGGACCCGACAGGCGAAAAAGAGGAGGTGCCGAGGTCTTTGGCTATCCAGGGTTTGGAAGAGGGCCAGCATGCTGCGTCTCCTCCTGCGAGTGCCAACCCCTTCTCGGCGCTGCGGGTTAGGGGTGACGGTACTAACTGGAAAAAATGGCGCGTCTGGAGGCTAGTTTTGGCAAAGCTGGAAGCATGGGAGATCAGGAGGGTCCTGGACCGAAAAAGGGGTTGGGTTTTCTAAATGCTTGTGAGACTCGGGCCGGAGATATAGTTACCTTCTCGTCTTCGAGAGTGGATAAGCCTCACGCAAGTAAAAAGAAAGGGGGCCGTGGAAAAGGAAAAAGTCTGTCTGAGGTTCGGGGGTCTGGTTTTGTTAGGCTGGGGTCGAAACGCAAATCTCTGACGGGCTTTGGGAGTGAGTCGATTAGGAAGCTGGCTCGGTTTGGAGGCTCGGGATTTCCAGAGAGTGTGGTCCCAGCTCCTGTGGAAAATGTGGAGGCCCCACAGGAGCGGCTTAACAGTACTTCACCCATTTCTTCGTCTCCGTCTGTTTCCTCGAGTGTGGATTTGGGCGGGGACTCTCTACCTTCATAAGCGGCACCCCTCAACATGGAGGGCCGCCGAGAGCAATGATAGGCGTTATTTGGAACGTCCAGGGGCTGGGAAGCCCCAGGACGAGAAGAGCTCTGCATTCTCATACGGTGCTTCATAAACCTGATTTAGTTTTCCTTTCAGAGACGAAGACGCGGAGTGGGGCAGCTGAGAGAATGAGACTGTTTCTTGGGTTTGATAGTTGTTTGTCGGTGGATTGTGTGGGTCGGAGTGGGGGCCTTATTGTTTTTTGGAAGAATTCTATTGGTTTTGAGGTGCGGTCGTATTCTCGGTTTCACGTCGAAGGTTTGGTGTCAGAATGTGACTGTAGGAAGTGGGTGTTCTTGGGTCTTTATGGGGACCCGGTCGCGGCTCTGAGGAAGTACTCCTGGGATCTTATTAGGAGACTGCAACCGCTTCCCGAGTTTCCTTGGCTGGTTGGAGGTGATCTTAATGAGGTGGCGTGGAATTCTGAGCTCAGCGGTGACAGATCGAGGGGTCCTCGGCTTCTTGAGGACTTCAGAAGGATGATGGAGGACTGCGACTTGAGGGATCTTGGGTTCGAGGGCGATGTTTTCACTTGGCATCGTAGCGAGGATCCTCTTAGTAGCGCGGGGAGACTGGACAGGTGCCTGGCCAACCCGGCCTGGTCGGCTGCCTTTCCCTCGGCGTTGTTGAGGCACTTGGAGTTTTGGGGTTCGGACCATCGGCCTCTTCTCTTATCTACATCGGGGAAGGTGGATAGAGAGCAAAATAGGAGTTTGAGACGTTTCTTCTTTGAGGAGTCTTGGTGCGGCGAGGAGGGATTTGAGGAGACTATTAGGAAGGCCTGGAAAGCGAACCCGGGGAGAGAGGGAGGCGAAAATCTGGCTCTCTCCCTGGCTCGGTGTAGGGATTCGCTCTCTAGGTGGGGATCTACTAGTCGGAGGGGTTTCAAAGATCGTACTGCTAGACAGAAAGAGATCCTGCATCGTGTTAGAGAAGAGGGGCCCGGAAGAAATGTGGAGGCTATTAGGCGGGAAGAACGTCAGCTGGATGCTCTGGAGGAAAATGAGGAGATGTTCTGGCGACAACGCAGTCGTGCTAACTGGATGAAAAGTGGGGATAGAAACTCTAAACTTTTCCATCGTAAGGCGACCACTAGGAAGAAGAAGAATGAGATCCATGGTCTGTTCGATGAAAATGGAAAGTGGATAGTGGGAGCTCGCGGAATCGAGTCGGTGGTGGCTTCCTATTTTTCTGATATCTTTCACTCCGACTTGCCGTCTCGCGAGGATATTAATGTGGTGTGCGACGGAGTCTCCAGGTCCATTACTTACGATATGAATTTCGCTTTACTAACCCCTTTTACAGGTGACGATGTGAGACATGCCGTTTTCTCTATGGAGGGATCGAAAGCTCCCGGAGAAGATGGCTTTCCGGCATTGTTCTACCAGCGCTATTGGGATATTGTAGGAACGGAGGTGGTGGATCTGTGCTTGGGAGTGCTGAATGAGGGTAAGCCGGTGGGGGGTATAAATAAAACTATCATTACCCTCATTCCGAGGAAGGATAAGCCTGAGAGAGTTCGCGATTTTCGACCAATTAGTCTTTGCAATGTTGTCTATACGGTAATATCGAAATGTATTGTTGAACGCTTTAAAATCACCATGCCTTACTGTATTTCAGAGAATCAAAGTGCTTTCATTGGTGGGCGTCAAATCCACGACAATGTGATGATATGCTACGAGGCGATTCACACCATGTCTCAGGGAAGATTCGGCAACGGGGCGTGTGCGGCTCTTAAAATTGATATGGCTAAGGCCTATGATAGAGTGGAGTGGGCCTTTTTGGAGGCGATGATGCTAACTCTCGGCTACGATGCTCGCTGGGTGGAGAAGGTTATGCGCTGCGTGACCTCGGTGAGTTTTTCCTTTAATATAAACGGTGAAATTCGTGGTAATGTGATTCCAGGCAGGGGGCTGCGTCAAGGGGACCCGCTTTCGCCTTTCCTTTTCCTATTCTGCTCTGAAGGTCTGTCTAGTCTGCTTCGAGTACGTGAGGAGCAGCGGCTTATTAGGGGGGTTCGGTTCGGGCATCATGATCTCTCTATCACCCATCTCTTCTTTGCGGACGACAACCTCGTGTTCTGCCAAGCTACAAGGGAAGAGTGTGAAGAGGTTGCGCGTTGCCTGTTAGAGTACTCGAAAGCCTCAGGTCAGGTGGTCAACTTTGCTAAATCCGACGTGTGTTTCGGCTCGGAGGTCGAGGAGGCGGTCGGGGTCGATCTGGCTGATATCCTCCATGTGTCGGTCATGGCTTGCCATCAACGATACCTGGGACTCCCTACGACCGTGGGTAGATCGAAAAAGGAGGTCTTCGCTTATGTGCGTGAGCGTATTTGGGATAAGATTAACTCGTGGCGAGGACTTTTTTTCTCGAATGCAGGAAAAGAAGTGCTTATTAAAGCGGTGCTTCAAGCGATTCCCTCGTATGTCGCCAGCTGTTTCCGCATTCCCCAGGGGCTCATTGATATTCATAAGGCTATTGCTAGCTTTTGGTGGGGGGACCAGAGTAGTCAGAAGAAAATTCATTGGTGTAAATGGATAGAGCTGACAGTTCATAAGGATAACGGTGGTCTGGGATTCCGTGACATTGGGAGATTTAATCAGGCTCTCCTCGCTAAGAATGTTTGGCGTCTCCTAAGGCGCCCGGATAGCCTGGTTGGTCGCGTGTTTCGTGAGAGTTACTTTCCGATGGGCGATATCCTGGGGGCATCCTGCGGGTCTGCAGGGTCTTTTCTCTGGAAAAGCCTCTGTTGGGGAAAAGAGGTGATTAGACGTGGATCACGGTGGAGAATTGGAGATGGCGAATCGGTGTCGCTTACTGAAGATAGATGGATTCCGAGCCCCCCGTCCTTTTGCCTTGAGGATCCTTCTTCTATCCCAGGTGATATGCGGGTCTCTGAGCCTATGTTGAGCACGGGGGTTTGGAACGTCCCTCTGATTAAAGCTATGTGCTCTCCCGAGGATGCTGACATCATTACTAATATTCCGTTGAGTCGTAGCGGCGGCCAGGATGTGCTTCGGTGGCACTATACGAAGGACGGTGAGTATTCAGTCAGAAGTGGCTACCGGGTTGCGATAGATACTTTCTCTCCTTCGGCCAGCACGTCGAGCCCCTCGGGAAACATCGAGTGGTGGAAAATCCTTTGGAGCCTCAGGTTACCCCCAAAGGTAAAAAGCTTTGTGTGGAGAGTTTGCCATGGGTGGATCCCAGTTCGGGTTAATCTTGCGAAGAAAAAGATTACGGAGGAGACTCGTTGCCCTATTTGCTCCTACAACGATGAGACCCTTTTCCACGCCTTTTGGGGTTGCCCTTGGGCTCGGAAAGTTTGGAAAGCTGGAGGCTTCAGAGATCTTATCCCTCTGTTCCGCGAAGGCGACACGATAGGAATGCTCCTCGAGATCTCGAAAACTCTCCAGGTACGTAATCTCGAACTCTTTATTTCTATAATTTGGGAACTTTGGAATCACAGGAACAATGTGTGCGCCGAAAAAAAATGTGTGGAATCCGGGGGACCTCGTGGAATGGACGGGGGTTTTGTTCAAGATTTCCAGAAGGTTACGTTTGAGGTCTGTGAGAAAAGCCCTTCTCGCCTAGATAGGAAGTGGAAGGCGGGCAAGGTTGCGATCTCTGTAGACGCGGCGGTTCGTCAGCATGATAGAAGATACGGATTGGATGTATTGCGAGGGATTCCTTGGGAGGGGTGCTCGGATCGGAGATTATTACCCGACATCAAGGTATCTCGCCTCAACTTGCTGAAGCCTCAGCGATCCTCCAAGGTATGGTTTTTGCGTTGGATTTAGGGTGGAAGAAGGTGGTGATACAATCAGACTGTCTTGAGGTGATCTCGGTCATTCGGCAGGGGTCTTCCCCATTTTCGGAGCTTGGTACTTTCATCGATGATATCTTGATGCTTAAGCCTAATTTTGACTTTATTGATTTTGGTTTTCATTTTCGTGAATGTAATAAAGCTGCACACAACCTTGCTAGCTATGCTCTTAATTTTGAAACGGGCGCCCGGTGGATTGGCTCGGTCCCCCCTTGTGCTTCTGCGGAGGCCGAGCACGATTGCCGTGGTATTTGCCCTTGCGTGTAACCACGGTTTTCCTCCGCCATAAGTGAGGGTGTTTAATGTTATTTACCCGTGGTACCGCCCACGATTATTTAAAAAAAAAATAAAAAAAAAATAATAGCTATTTAACTAAAACGTACGAAACAGTGGTTGTTTTGAAATTTTAACATTTCAATGTGCGTAGTTCGTCAGAGTGTCTATAATTAAAAGAAATTAACTTGTTTTTATGGGAAATGATTTGTGGCACAACTCAAGATCCACAACGATCCACTCAGAGGTTGACACGTGGAAGTTGGTGGACACGTGTCAACCTCTGAGTGGATCGTTTGTGGATCGTGAGTTGTGCCAAATAGCTTTACTCTTTTGTATAAAACTTGCATATATATAGGTTAACAATGACGCTCAGATACTTATACCCATCGAACCCAAATTATAACCATACATACTCCATCGCATTGTCTCCTCATATTTATGTCTGATTTGAATTATTCTGCCATTTGGCGATGTAGTGGGTCCCACAAAGGCGTCAAACGTGTTCTCTTTCTAAACAATTGAATCACTAAAAACGACATAATAGATTAAATTTTGTCCAAAGTTACAATACAGATGGACCAATCAGGTTAGATAGGGCTACATACGAATGGACCAATCACAGTGCATAATAAAAAAAAATATATAATGTAATAGAAATATCCGATCATGTCTCGATTATAACCTCCCAACAATAATGAAAGCCGGCGTAACGAAGAACACCACACCACCATTCATAACCACTTACGTCCACACCCTCTCTCATATATAAATAAATAAATAAAACGCTAAAAACATATAAAAACCAAATCCAAAGAGAAAAGAGATCAGAAAATCTAGAAAAAGATGGGCGCTCAAGTGTCGAAGCAAATGGAGCGACGAAAGGCGATATCGACGGAGAAGAAGGCTCTGTGCGAGCTCAACGGAACGTGCGGCGGCGAATTCCCCGGCTCCGACTATAAGCCTGCGGACAGGAAGAACTGGATGGCGGGAGTGGGCCCGGAGAAGCTCCGAGTGAGCCAGATCGTGTGGCCGGGGACTCACGACTCGGCGACCAACCGGATCGGAGTCCCGCTGGTGACTCGGCCGTTCGCTCAGTGCCAATCGCTGTCCATCTACGAGCAGCTCCGGTGCGGAACACGGCTCCTCGACATCCGAGTCCAGGAGGACCGGCGAGTCTGCCACGGCATCCTCAAAAGCTACGGCGTGGAGGTCGTGATCGACGAGCTCAAGAAGTTCCTGTCGGAGACGGAGAAGGAGATGGTGATCCTCGAGATCAGGACCGAGTTCGGCCACGAGGACCCCAAGGACTTCGAGAAGTTTCTAGAGGACCGCCTCGGCGACTACCTCGTCCGCCACGACGACCACGTGTTCCAGAAGACCGTGGCCGAGATCCTCCCGAAGCGCGTGATCTGCGTCTGGAAGCCGAGGAAATCGCCGGCGCCGAAACACGGAGGGCTTCTCTGGAGCTCCGGCTATCTCAAGGACAACTGGATCGACACCGATCTGCCGTCCACCAAATTCGAGAGCAACATCAAGCATCTGAGTCAGCAGCCTCCGGTTTCGTCCAGGAAGTTCTTCTACAGAGTGGAGAACACCGTGACTCCCCAGGCAGATAATCCCGTGCTTTGCGTGAAGCCTGTCACGCGCCGGATCCGAGGCTACGCGCGGCTCTTCATCGCCCAGTGCGCCGCCAAAGGCTGTCTCGACAAACTTCAGGTCCTCTCCACGGATTTCATCGACGGTGACTTTGTCGACGCTTGTGTTGGCCTCACCTACGCCAGGGTTGAAGGGAAGGCTTGATTGATTCTTGTTGTTATTATTATTACTATTTTTTATTTTTCCCTTCATTAATTTATTGTTGGGCTTGTTTCTGTGGTACATATGTTTGGTGATTTTTTATTTTTGATTGGCTGTGCGTGTGATTAAATAAAATTATTGTAAATGAGATGTTGGTGTATATATTGTCTGTTGGTTGATTATTATTCTTACTTTTTTTTTCTATGTTCACTTTTAGTTGAGTAAAAAAAACAGAAAAGAAAAAAAAAAGGAAAAAAATATAATTGAGCCATTAGTTATCTTTTTGTGTCGGCAATTACTATATTTTCAACGTTTTGTTGTTTCATTAGCGTTTGATATAATTTTGGTGGGAGCAGTTAGCGTTTTACTTAACTGAATGTTTCATTTAAGTTTTTCTTTTCGGTTTTAAATCCGGTAGTAAATATAATGGTCAAGTATGTTTTAGATCTGCCGTTCAGTTACTGATAGAGAACTTCCACGTCATATAAATTTGGGTTAAATAGTTCAGGATTTTTTATTTCATAATAGTGTTTAGTTTGTAGCAGAAGTTCTAATTTTGCTTTCCATTTAAACATGAATCAATTGATTTTTTTTTTTTTTTTATTGACAATTTTCTCATACTTTGTATATTTGATTACATCAAATATTTAAGCTCAGATTACAACAAAATCTTGTAAAGATTAAATAATATAGACAAATCATTGTGTCGTGTTCTCTCTCGAGAGGAGACTTCACATGTATGAATCAATTGATATTATTTTCATTGGAAAGAATAAAATAAATATAATATATGAAATAAAAAGATTATAATATTCTATATTTCTTAAATAAACTACTAAGAATTGATTGGATAAATCTTTAAAATTCATAATTTTCAAAACTAATTCGTATACATAAATTTCTAAAGAAATATATTAATTTATCCTTAATGACTATTTAATTCTCAAGTGAATTCTATACTAATCCCCAAAAAATATGAGATCCAAGCAAGAAAATATAAACAATCCCCAATAACTTTTCTATCAAATCGAATACCAGGATAAAATACACCATTTTATGTACTACTGCCACCAATAATGAGTGTAAAACCAGTACCCAATATTTTGTTGGTACTTTGACCCATGGACTATTGATATGACTTTATCAAGGATGGGAGTCTCTTTACCATAATTGAGTGACTTATAGGTGCTCATATAGATTTGGTAGGGGATTGATGAGAAATACGGCTTGATCTTCATCTTCAACCTTCACTTTTAGGATCTCCATGTCTAAAACCAACTTAGTAAAATTGTTAATAATCTTATAAATATATTTTAAATCATCCATGCTAAAACCATTTAAATTTTTGTTTTCTATGAACCTGTGTTGGTAAAGATGTGGTCTTGTATAACTATCCATGTTTGCAGAATGTCGATGTACTTAATTACTTAATCGTCTTTCTCATAATTTGATCACTAAGGCTTAGAATGATAGTCTTCATCGCCTTCTTCAAGATTTCAGCACTTCTCTCACTGTATAAAAAAAACATATTTGAGTCTCCATTGAGCGTTTCATCGGGGCCTAAATTCTTCATATGAGCCATTAGCTTCACTCACCACAAGCCACAATTATTATTGATGTTGAGCTTTTCAACCTTTAATGTGAAATTTACCATTGGAATTGCTTCTTGGTCTTAGAGGCAAATCTTTGAGGAATTTCAGTAGTGGTTGATTTTTTTTTACAAGAACTGATTCCCCATATGATTTTAATAAAATAGGGCTCTAATACCAATTTGTTAGAACTAATGAATCTAACATGAATTAAAACTAAAACAAAACATATGCAAAGAAGCTTACAAAGCAAGAACATAAAATTGTGTACAAAACAAAAACCGTAAAAAGACACATGAATTTATCATTGGTTAGATCAAAGTGACCCTAATCCAACTCATCACTAGAACGTCATGTTTTTGATCAACTATCACGAAGGCTTACAATTCTTTTGATTGTTCAAGCAAATTCACCATCAAAATCACATAAAGGAAACTAAATAGTCTCTTATTTTTTATGAATGTTCATCGCAACTCTCAAAGCAACTCACAATCACTCAATTACACTTTCTTTTGCTCACACATTCACTCGAAGACTTTACAAAAGTTGTTACCACCAATATACAAAAAATTCAAGCCTTTAAATAGATATGGTTTGTAAAACCGTTAAAATGGTTTATAAATGGTTTCTTCTTATTTGTTGCAAAAGGTTGGATACATACCTCATAAGAGCTTTTCCTCGAGTTCCAGAGAAACAATCCTCCAACTTTGCATGGATCTACAAATAACAGATAAGGGAGGTACTAATATGTCTGAATATGTGAAGAAGATCAAGTTTATTGCATGAAATTTGATAGCCACACTTCCTTCAACTTGTGACTTTTAAATCGGCATGAGCAACCATGGTATGTAAAATAAAATTATGACCAAGCTAATTTTGCTAACTTTAACAACAATGGAAAAAATAACCTAAGAAAGTCAAAGTTAAAATTCAACAGTTGGAATCGGACTCCTCAATTCTCATGCGACAGAGGAGGATAGGAAATAGCACAGATCTTCTTCCCTCACAAACTACTTATGGCTTCGGAAGCGTCTCTAATTGCAACAACGGTGGCTGTGGAGGTCATGAGTTTCTCTAACATCACCAAAAACATGCCTCTCAATACCAAGTTTGGCACAGTGCAATTAAATGATATCATAGTTTTGATCAAAACTAACAGATGGAAATGTTGCTTCTCTTTTCTCGAACTTTGTCTCACTAGAAAATGTCACTGGCTGCCTTGTAGCAAATGATGGTTCAGAAATACACGCGCTACATTTGCAGGCTCAAAACAAGTTATGGTCAGTAATGGCAATAACGTATCTATTTAATACTGTTTGTCTCGATACCTTATTAAACAATACCTGATTTGTCTCATAAATTAATTAGCGTACGTATAGAAATATTGTTCTGACACTAAATTATTATTAGTTAAATTTCATGAAAATTGTTGATGCGGTTTTGCATCACATTTGCGACGCACACACCACGGTGGGTTCCGAGTATGTATGCCATGAAAAGGGGCGGTTGCCTTTCTATTGGTCTCGAATGAGATGTCATATTGGAGTCAAGACCTTATAAAGGCAACACATCCAACGATTCCTCCGGAATAGTCAACCATACAGTGGTGGAGGTCGATTCCTAGGTCGCAAGGAAACCACAACTATGGGGACAAACCCTATAATGGGTCATGATTTCCAAGCAGCCTTGGAAAAGACCGTCCGCTTGGTGACGAACTTCCGAGTGGTCTTCTTTGGTGATGGACGACTTCTTCTTTCTTTATTCAAAGAGTTGGGCAAATGAATTATGAGATGTGCCTCTCAAATAGGTGAAGAGTTAGAGAATGGATTTCTACTAGCCCATAGACACCATGAGAGGACATATAATATGGAATTGAGCCTATATGTTTGAACAGTATGTAGAGAAAGATGGGTTTGAAAGTGATTTCCCTCCCATTATAAAGAGAAAGGAAGGAGATTTCTCTATTTGCGGTTGTGAGATGAAGAGAAATACGTAGAGAGATGTGTAGTCAAAATGGTAGAGAAGAGATGCAGAGAAATATGTCGTAGAAAATAATAGATGAGAGATGTAGAGAAAATTGTAGTAAAGTGTAGCAAATGAGAGGTGTTAAGAGGGGTATATATATGGACATGGATTAGGAGGGGTGGTGAGAAACATGGAGAAAATGAGTAAGAGATGAAGTATGTATGAAGGAATGTGTGGGAAAGATATGAGATAGAAGAGGAAAGCTTGTTTAGAGTCATTTTTAGGATTTTTCTTGGGAATTGTGTGGGAGTTTGAGAGAGAATAGGTGAGGAGTGATTTGTATAAAGTTCTAGGAAAGTGCCTTTGGTGTGGGGAAAGAGCTTGGAAGGTTCTTTAATGGGTTTGGATAAATTTGGGGCTGAATTGGTGAGGTGGAAGGGTTGAACGAGCATTAGAGCTGGTCGTACGGCCTTGGTAGTGGCGGTACGGCTAGGTTCCAGTCAGGGGATGGCCATACGACCTGTTTGATGGTCGTATGGCCATGTGTGTGTCAAGAGGTGGCTGTACGTTCGGGGCTATACCCAGAGGTGGTCGTACGGCCTTGGTGGTGCTGTGTGTGTGTGTGTATTTGGCTGTACGGCCTGTCTGATTGTCGTACGACCGTGTTGGAGACATGATTTTGCCATAGGGCCATGGTAGGTAGTTATACGGCTATGTTGGGTTCATGGTATGACCTTTGTAGACACAAAACTCTGTGGCAAGGCTTGACAAATGTGTTAAGGCCTATGTATATGTGTTGTTGAGACTTGATGTGACATGTAGAAGCGATGGCAAGTGCACGGTGAGGTGAGTACACGGCGAGGCGAGGCAAGTGCACAGCAAGGTGAAGTGAGGTTCTTACTGATAAGGTGTGTTAAGGACACGTAGAGATGATACATGTCAAGATTATAGGCATGGCATGAGCACGGCGGAGCATGGCAAGGCTCACAGTGGCATGGCGTAAAGCGAAGCACGGCAAGGCTCACGGCGAGGCATGGCGCACGGCGATGAATGGCAAGGCTCACGGCGAAGCATGAAACATGACGAGGCGAGTCAAGGTTCTCGATAAGGATGTCGTGACCCTTCTTCGAACTCGTGCCACGTGTCATTTTGCTTTTACAGGGGGTCATTTTCCAATGTCGGAAAATCACCCATTAGCAAAATTACTTCCCTGTGAATATCGCACTCATGAGTTGGCACGTTACCTACCAAATAGGTAATATGTACCATAAGTAAAAGAACAATAAGCTACTTATGAATCACTTTTATTAGAGACTTCTCTACCAAAGGAGGCTAGTTTCAAAGTGTTGTACAAGCGTTGGATTTCATTCATCAAGGCTTCATCAGACGTTGGAGATTAATGCCGAGTTTCAGCAAGTTTTCCAGATATCGATCGTTGGATCATCGTCTACGTTACTTGGTGGATACGGTGTTGGAATAGATCTAGGATTAAGAATAATTTATCGCTTCTAGCAAGCGGTGGAATATAAAAAATTCTTTAAAACATGACAAAGTGCATGAACATATAATTTAAAATTAAAAACTATAATGAGTTTTCACTTGGTACCAATCTCGTTTGAAGCTTGAGCATTAAGAAGCCTTTGGAAAGGTTGAATCGCTCGTCTCCCCACTTAGTTTGTCTCCTTGTGACTTCTTGAATCCGAGCAACCACGACAGTTTCTACCACTAGAGTCTTCGAGTTTAGAAAGGATTTAGTGTGGGTACTATTAAACACAATGACTCAAGAACTAGTCTTAGAACCAAAGAGCTAATACAAAATGCTAGGTCTAATGAGGACCTAGGTGCCAAAACAAAAGAGCAAGAAGAAGAAGAAGAAGAAGAAGAAGAAGAGAGAGAGAGAGAGAAGGGGGTCGGCCAAGGTAGAGAGAGAAGTTCTCAACTCAAAAACTTATCTCAACATTGTGAATGAGGTGTGGTATTTATTGGAGAAGGGATTGCCTTGAAGATGTAGTTTCCTCTTTTCTATTGAATATCAATATTCATAAGCACAATCTTTATTTCTCATTCTTATCACAATAATACCATGGCTGGAAATTTGTTTCCCTTAGTCTTTTTTTCTCTCCCTTGGCCGTGTGACACCTTACGGCATATGCCATAAATTTGTTTCCTCTTTTCCTTTCGGTAAGTATCTTCATACATCAACGCACAAAATAATTTCCTCTTTCTTTCATGATGGTGGCCACAGTTTTGCCCTCTAGAACAAGCTTCTAGATGTTTTTTTATTTGTTCATGACAATACAAGAAAAGCCCATGTAGAATTTTCACATAAAATTCCATAAAATGAAATTCAATCCTCAAGGCCCAAATATCATGCTTGGCCGTGTGGATTCAATTCACATCGTCATCATATGACAATGTCCAAAATCTTATATTGACATTTGTACCATCTTATGTCCTTATGGACAAAATTACCTTTTAGACAATTTTCGTAAAATTCGTCTAGTTCAACACTTGAACTTGTTTTGACTCAGCTACTACTTTAACAAATCCTACTCTAATGACTTGTGGTAGTGACCTCATGGATCCAAATGAACAAATCTTGAGGTAGCATACTTGGACACAAAAGTTCACAAACACTTTCCTAGTTCTAGCTTAATGTCAACAGACTCCACTAAAGAGTTGACACTGCAAATCTCTCGGTTCAAATGAATATATTTTCTACTAAAAAATTCTGCTTAATTATGATGAGTGGATCCATTGAATATTATCTATGTTTACACTTCATGAATATCATCAACTAGATGAGATTTATAAAATTACCATTTTACCCTTCTATTTGTTATTTCCTCAACTCTTTTGTCACTTGTGAATAACTTAGAAACAATGTATTGACGAGGAGCTAACAAGTCACATATCATCCAAAAAAAGTCATGACTCAATTTGGACACTAGTCAGTTCATTTATTCACATTCCAAGGAACAAAGCATGAGGTGATATACATTGCATTTCAGCAATCTTGTACATGAATTCCATATCTATGAGATCTTTACAAAGTTGTTCATGACATCTTCATAACTAAGTACTTCATCAATAGGTCTTGTCTATATTACATAGTGAATCTAGAACTCTGACTTTCTCAAATGGGAGTATGTAAGCTATGAAATGACATGTCTCATTTCAAGATTGAGGTAAGCATGATGCAATTCATACGTAGGGATTTTGATACAGAAGAGGTTAAATGGTTTGTTCTTATACTGTCTCTAGAAGTGCACTGGTCAATTCAGTATCTTTAGAAGATAACTAGGAAGAACTATAGAGTCTCCAACTCTCTATGTCTCATAACCAGACATCATAGGTTCTCCTAACAATCATACTAGGATCAATAGCCCTTTGATCCTTAGATTGTGAATATACTATTTTAAGCAAACCATGAAGAGTTTGTTCATGTAAATCTATATTTGACTCTTCATTTGTTGTTAGTTTTTTTTAAGGACTAAAAACTAAGGTTTATCATAATGCTTCAAACAAACAAGGAAGAATGAATGAAAGTTTCAACTCTTTATTAATTATTCACCAGTTACAAGCAAGAATCTTCGTGAGACTCTATTACATCAAATGTATATAAGTTATAACTACTATTCTTCTTGTGGGCACCAATTGTTGTCAATAGTGCCCACAAGAAGAGTTGTAATCCTTATATTGTACATTTGATGTAATAAAGTCTCATGAAGACTCTTGCTTGTAATTGCTTATTCATTAATAAAAAGTTGAAACGTTCATTCATTCTTCCTTGTCTGTTTAAAGCTTTATGATAAAAAAAATTAGTCTTTAGTCCATAAACAAAATTAACAACTTGCGAAGAGACAAATGTAGATTTGCATGAACAAACTCTTCGTAGTTTGCTTAAAACGATATATTCGCAATCTAAGGGTCAAAGGACTATTGACCTCAGTATGATTGTTAGAAGAATCTATGATGTCTGGTTATGAGGCATTGAGAGTTGGAGACTCTATAGTTCTTCTAGGTATCTTCCGAAGGTACTGAATTGACCAGTGCACTTCTAGAGACAAGATAAGAACAAACCATTTAACCTCTTATGTCTCAAAGTCACTACGTATGAATTGCATCGTGCTTACCTTAATCCTGAAATGAGACATGCCATTTCACACCTTACGTATTCTCATTTGAGAAAGTCAGAGTTTGGACTCACTATGTGATTCCGAACAAGGCCTATTGGTGAAGTACTAAGTTGTGAGAATGTCATGAGTAACTTTGTGAAGTTCTCATAGATATGGAATTCATGTACAAGATTGCTGAAATGAAATGTATATCACCTCATGCTTTGTTCCTTGGAGTGTGAATAAATGAACAGGCCAGTGTCCAAATTGAGTCCTGACTCTTTTGGATGAAACAACGTGACTTGTTAGCTCCTCGTCAATACATTGTTTCTAACTTATTCACAAGCGACAAAGGAGTTGAGGAAATAACAGCTAGAAGGGTAAAATGGTAATTTTGTAAATCACGACTAGCTGATGATATTCATGAAGGGTAAAAACTGATAATATTCTGTGGATCCACTCATTACAATTAGGTTGAATTCTTGAGTAGAATATAAATTCATTTGAACCAAGAGATTTTCAGTGTCAACTCTTTAGTGGAGTCAGTTGACATTAAGCTAAACTTGGAAAAGGTTTGTGAACTTTTGAGTCCAAGTGTTTAGCTCAAGCTTTGTTTATTTGGGTCCATGAGGTCACTATCACGATGTTGTCAATGGTGCCCACAAGAAGAGTAGTAGTGTCTATTTGTGTACATTTGATGTAATATAGTCTTACGAAGACTCTTGCTTGTAATTGCTTATTCATTAATAAAAAGTTGAAACGTTCATTCAATCTTCCTTGTCTGAAGCTTTATGATAAAACCCTAGTCTTTTAGTCCATAAACAAGCCTAACAACTTACGAAGAGACAAATGTAGATTTGCATGAACAAACTCTTCGTAGTTTGCTTAAAACGATATATTCGCAATCTTAGGGTCAAAGGACTATTGACCTCAGTACGATTGTTAGAAGAATCTATGATGTCTGATTATGAGGCATTGAGAGTTGGAGACTCTATAGTTCTTCTAGGTATCTTCCGAAGGTACTGAATTGACCAGTGCACTTCTAGAGACAAGATAAGAACAAACCATTTAACCTCTTATGTCTCGAAGTCACTATGTATGAATTGCATCATGCTTACCTTAATCCTGAAATGAGACATGCCATTTCACACCTTAGTATTCTCATTTGAGAAAGTCAGAGTTCGGACTCACTATGTGATTCCGAACAGGGCCTATTGGTGAAGTACTAAGTTGTGAGTATGTCATGAGTAACTTTGTGAAGTTCTCATAGATATGGAATTCATGTACAAGATTGCTGAAATGCAATGTATGTCACCTCATGCTTTGTTCCTTGGAGTGTGAATAAATGAACTGGCCAGTGTCCAAATTGAGTTCTGACTCTTTTGGATGAAACAATGTGACTTGTTAGCTCCTCGTCAATACATTGTTTCTAACTTATTCACAAGCGACAAAGGAGTTGAGGAAATAACAGCTAGAAGGGTAAAATGGTAATTTAGTAAATCCCGACTAGCTGATGACATTCATGAAGGGTAAACATAGATAATATTCAGTGGATCCGCTCATCATAATTAGGTTGAATTCTTGAGTAGAAAATAAATTCATTTGAACCGAGAGATTTTCAGTGTCAGCTCTTTAGTGGAGTCAGTTGGCATTAAGCTAAACTTGGAAAAGGTTTGTGAACTTTTGAGTCCAAGTGTTTAGCTCAAGCTTTGTTCATTTGGGTCCATGAGGTCACTGTCACGAATCACATCGATAGGAATAGTTAAACTGGAAGCTAAGTCAAAACAAGAACGAAAATTGTCAAAAGGGTATTTTTGTCTTTTGAGACATAGGGTGAAATGAATGTCAATAAATTTTTTGACAAGTTCATTTGATGACTTAATGTCACTCGGCCATGACTTGATCATTGGGCCTTGTGAGTTTCATTTCATAAGAGTTTTATTGAAAATTCTTAATGGGTCTTTCTCATGTTGTCATGAACAAATGAAGAAGCTTCTAGAAGCTCCTTCTAGAGAGACTTGGGCGCCTACCCTATAGAGAAATAGGAGAGATTATTTTGTGCATAAATGTATCAAGATACTTGCCAAAAGAAAAAGAGGAAACAAATTTGCATATGCATGCATTAGGAATTTCGGCCAAGAGAGAGTCAAAGGCATGGAACAAAATAGGAAACAAATCCAAGGCTTATTGAAGCCTAGTTTGGCCGTGTGACTCAATAAAGGAAATAGGGAAATTAGCTCATGAATATGTGATATTCTATAGAAGAGGAAACTACCTTATAGAAGGTGAGACCTCTCCTATAAATAGGAGCCTCATTTCCTCACATTTCATTCATCCAAGTTTAAGAGATTTGAGATACTCTCTCTCTAGAACTTGTGGCCGAAATCCTCTCTCTCTCTCTCTAGTTTATTTTCGATTTTTTCTTGTCTTGGAACCTAGGTCCTCACTCGACCTAGTGTTTAGCTCTGCGACTTCAAGACTTGTTCTTAAGTCGTAGTGTTTAAAAGTGCCCACTCACTAATTCCTTTATTTCGAGTGATTTAGTGATAGAAACTTTCGTGGTTTGCTCGAGGTGCCGAGGAAAGGAAGAGAGACGTGCTGCGAGGGGAGACGAGCGTTGCAAACTTTCCAAAAGCTTCTTCAAAGTTCAAGCTTCAAGAAAGGTTAGTAAACTCTTAGCTCATATTGATTTTTAATTACATGTACTTGCTTCTTTGTCTAGGTTAGTAAAAACTGTTTTACTTGAAAAGAAATTTTTTAAAATTCCGCCGCTTCCCGAAGCGTTTAATCTTTTTCTTAAACCCTAGATCAATTCCAATAAATGGTATCAGAGCTATGGTCAAAGAGATGCATGTACATGTTTTTTTTTTAAATTATGAGCTTGAAAATCGTTTTCGAAAGTTTACTAATTTTGTGACAAGTTAGAATTGTAATCTTAGATTTTTTTTTTATTTAGTGCTCTTGTCTTTAAATTAAAAAGCATGTTGATTTTCTATGAGTTTGGGATGTTTTTAAAACACATTAGAATCAGTTCTAAAAGTTTTTAATTTTTTATATTGAAAAACGTGTTTTAAAGGTTTGAGAAATTTCGAGTAAAATTTTGTGACTAGTTTTGTTATCTTGCTAGGTTCTTATTTTTACTTGAATCGTTTTATGCTTGTTGTTATTTCTTTTATGCCTTATTATTACCTTGCTAATAAAACACAAATAAAAGCTTTAACAACCTTCATAAAACGTTCTGTTACACTCGATTCTTTTTCGCACCTAAAAAGGACCAAGCTTTAATTATTTCTTTTTCTTCGAGCTGGAGTTAACCCGCATTAAAAGTGGAATAACTCTCTGCTAAGAAATAGAAATTTAATGATTCTTGAATCAAATTAAAGCTCTGTCTGTCCTCTGTCCAATGCCACCGGTTTCGGCTGAAAAGGACATCGGAGCCGCCAGATATGGCGATTTTACTCCGAGGTGCGCGGCTGTCTGAAACTCCAGTTTTTTAGAAATCCGGATTTTCAAACCCCACTACCATGAGTTATAGAACTCTAATGAGAAAATTTTCTTGAGCAAAAATGTTTTTCATATGATTATAAACATGATGTGTAAGATTAAAATGTTTTGATTTTTTGAAAGTTTAATTGAAATTGAGTTTTTACAAAACTAGTTTGAATTTTGAAAAACCGTTTTCACTTTCAAACTTGAAAATATTTTGTCATCCAAATCAAATAAGTTTTCAAAATGTTTTCAAAACTATATCTATATCACATATGTTCAAAATCTATATGCTCTTGAAAATTTGAGTGGGAGGTCTCTTTGTAGACAGGCCGAAAAATAAAAAGATGTGTAATCTCAAACTTTCAAGTGTTCGAGTGAGTTGAAGTTCACACTTCCCTCATGCACTTTCCCGAAATAGAAAATAGGAAAAGATCGAGTATGTACCTTGTGCCTTTATGCACTAATACTACTCTGAACATGTCGATCTAGGATTCTCTTCTAGTTGTCCGCTCTGTCGCTCTCTAACTAGGAAATCTGTTTCCGAACTTATAAGAGTCGATGAACCAACTCCAAAAACTAAGCGGGAGGGTTATACTTGTTGTTTGTAACCCACGATCCCCAACACTAATGAAAAGTGCAAGTGTCGCCGGACTAAGAGTCACCCTCGTGGCCCTCTCTTAAATGAGAGTACTCAAGGGCGCTTTGCTCTGATCGTTGCTCAATGAGCTACGTCCGAGAGTGAGACGATGATGGCAAGGCCTCCCCTTGGGGGATTGTTTTTCAAAGTTGATCTTTTGGACTAAGTGGTTGGTTGCACACTTAGGCTCAATCCCTAGTAATCCTCCCTCGAGGCCCTGCGAAAGGATGTGAGTGATCAAACCAATTTACAAGGTGGCTAGTCAAAATAAATGTATTGACATCTTGGCTTAGCATTAATGATGTGTCATTTACTTATAAAAGGAGATTTTTTGCGGCCTTC
This sequence comes from Urtica dioica subsp. dioica, assembly GCF_054948205.1. Classification (NCBI taxonomy): domain Eukaryota; kingdom Viridiplantae; phylum Streptophyta; class Magnoliopsida; order Rosales; family Urticaceae; genus Urtica; species Urtica dioica. The sequence continues at coordinate 37,776,220 of NC_142763.1, forward strand.
TCTTGAGGGAGTAAATTATCGTTTGGTTTATAACACCTTTGGATTTTATAAAAGTCTTAATAAAACTTAAATCCTAAACCAAAGACTAATCATAAACTTGTTTCAACTTATATAGGCAATATGTCTCTCAACCATCTCTCTATCTTTCTTTCCTCGATCAAACTCGAAAACGAAAACTACGTAGATTCGAAACGTAACCTCGACATAATACCTACCGTTAACAAGCACAAATGGGTACTCACCACCCCGTGTCCTCCTCTGACGAATGATGATTCAACTCAAGAGGACAATAACGCCTTAGCGGCCAGGCTTCGATCCGATGAGATTGTGAGGTGTTATATCTTGGCATCTATGAACAATATGCTGAAAGAGCAACATCGTGACATCGAGACTGCCGCTGACATGCTCTACAATCTCCTTGAGATGTTTGGAGGGCAAAGGCGTCAAACAAGGCTACAAGCAGTCCGACAGTTTATGAACTGTCATATGCAGGCTAGGACTCATGTTGGAGACTTCATGATACTGATCATTAGTTTTCTGAATAAAATGAAAATCCTAGGATTTGAGATTGATGGGAAGAATATCATAGATATGATCTTAGAAACTATCCCCGCATCTCTTGATACCTCCAAGATGAACTACTTCATAAACAAGCTAGAGTACACTGTTACCAAGCTTATGAAGGAACTTCACACTGCTGTAGGTCTCACTAAGAGAAAGAGGGATCAAGGAGAGGCACATGCTACTGAGCAAAAAGCCTCCGCCTCTGGAACTAAGAACAGACCTTACAAAGCCGATAAAAAGAACTGTCCTGCCTATCTCAAAGCAAAGGAACATAGTATTGTACTAGTTACCGAAGCATGCTTAGTAGCTGATAATGTATCAACGTGGATTCTTGACTCCGCTGCTACTAACCATATTTGTTGTTCCTTGAATGGTTTCAAGAAAACCAAAAGCTTAGAGGAAGGCGAGTTCTGTTTCAAATGGGGTGATGGGAGCCTGGTGTCCGCGAAGGCTGTGGGATCCGTGACGCTGTCTTTTGAAGACCGCACTTTAAACTTGAATAATGTTTACTTTGTTCCTACCTTTGGGAAGAACTTAATATCCGTTGCTCGTCTTCGTGAGCAAGATTATTGTTTAAAGTTCATTAAGAATGGAATTCGTATTTCGTTTCCTGATAATTCTTTTGTCACTGATGCATGTATGAAGAATGCTCTTTTCTACATCTATCCCACTGAACCTTCTCTTTTAGACACTGAAATAGATAATGATCTAATTAGGGAGCCAAAGAGGATCAAACTTTCTGAATCCTCTGATCTAACAAAATCAACACACATATGGCACTTAAGACTTGGTCATATCAGTCTAGAAAGGATTAAGAGACTTGTGAGGGACGGTCCACTCCAAGCCTCTGCAATAGGTTCACTACCTACTTGTGAATCCTGCATAGAAGGAAAAATGACTAAGCGACCTTTCTCCGATAAGGGTCGAAGAGCCACTGAGTTGCTGGAACTAATACATTCTGATGTATGTGGTCCGCTCAGCCAACAGGCACGTGGAGGATACGAATACTTCGTTACCTTCACCGATGATTACTCACGATATGGGTTTGTCTATTTGCTCAAACACAAATCCGAAACCTTTAACGTATTTAAGGTCTTTAGGGCTTTAGTGGAAAAGCAAACTGGCAAAGTGATCAAAACCCTTCGATCCGATCGAGGTGGTGAGTATATGTCTGGAGAGTTCGATGACTTTCTTAAAGAAGAAGGTATCGCTTCTCAGCTTACCGCACCTGGCACACCTCAACAAAACGGAGTGTCAGAGAGAAGGAACCGAACTCTAATGGAGATGGTTAGATCAATGATGAGTTACTCATCACTCCCTCCTTCCTTTTGGGGATATGCCCTCGAAACAGCCGCTTATATTCTGAACCAAGTTTCGTCCAAGACGGTTCCTGGTACTCCTTATGAAAGATGGACTGGCCGTAAAGTAAGTTTGGGCCACATCCGAATTTGGGGTTGCCCTGCGCATGTGCTAAGGCAAAAGACTAGCAAGTTGGCTAGTAGGTCAGAATTGTGCTTGTTTGTGGGATATCCAATGGAAACCAAAGGTTTTACTTTCTATAGTCCCGAGGACGATAAGACTTTCGTTAGCACGAATGCTCGTTTCCTTGAGGAGGACTTTATGAAAGATGCAAAACCTAGAAGCAAAATTGTGCTTGAAGAAAAGTTGGGTGAGGAAGCTTCTACCTCATCTGTAAGAACTGTTCTTACCCCAACTGAAACACAACCTAACTCATCAGAATCTCGTCAAGTAGTACTTAGACGTAGTGGGAGGGCTACTCAAAAGCCTGACAGGTACATGTCTTATGGAGACTCTCTTGTAGCCGTCTCTGACATGGATGATCCTGTTTCCTATAGCCAAGCGATGGCTTGTTCTGAATCAAACCTTTGGCTTGACGCCATGAAAGTTGAAATGCACTCGATGTATGTCAACAATGTCTGGAAACTTGTAGACCTTCCTGAAGGGATTAAACCCGTAGGGTGTAAGTGGATATACAAGAAGAAAATGGGTCCTGATGGGAACGTCGAGACGTTCAAAGCACGACTTGTGGCGAAGGGTTATACCCAACAAGAAGGGATTGACTATGAAGAAACCTTCTCGCCAGTCGCGATGCTTAAATCCATCCGCATACTCCTATCCATAGCTGCAGCTCTCGACTATGAGATCTGGCAAATGGATGTCAAGACAGCCTTTATGAATGGCAATCTTGACGAGCGCATTTACATTGCTCAACCAGACGGTTTCGTGGATAAAGGTCAAGAGACCAAGGTTTATGAGTTGCTTAAATCCATTTATGGACTAAAGCAAGCATCTAGGTCATGGAATATTAGATTCGATGAAACTGTAAAGAGCTTCGGCTTTGAACAGTCAATAGATGAGCCTTGTGTTTACAAGTTAATACACGAAGGCAAAGTTGTGTTTCTGGTACTATATGTCGATGATATACTACTCATTGGTAATGACGTAGGTAAGTTATCTGAGGTTAAGGTCTGGCTGGCAAAGCAATTTGATATGAAGGATCTAGGAGAAGCCGCGTACATTCTGGGGATCCAAATCTTTCGAGATAGGAAAAACTGGTAATGGATCGCTTCTCGATGCAAGACTCCAAGAAGGGCCAAACACCCTTTAGGCATGGAGTTTCGCTCTCTAAGGACCAATCTCCCAAGACTGCACAAGAGATTGAAGACATGAGGAAAATTCCTTACGCCTTGCCGTAGGAAGCCTCATGTATGCCATGCTTTGCACTAGACCTGATATATGTTTCGCCGTTGGCGTAGTTAGCCGTTTCCAATCCAACCCTGGACCCGAGCACTGGATTGCTGTTAAGCATGTTCTTAAGTATCTTCGAAGAACTAGGAACTTGATGCTTACATACTCAGGTACTGACCTGACTATGACGGGATATACTGACTCCGATTTTCAAGCGGATAAGGATTCCAGGAAATCCACTTCGGGATCTATGTTCATCCTTAATGGTGGAGCTGTTGTGTGGAGAAGTATTAAGCAATCTTGCATTGCTGACTCCACAATGGAAGCAGAATATGTGGCTGCTTGTGAAGCATCCAAAGAGGCTGTATGGCTTAAAAATTCCTTAAGTATTTGGAAGTTGTTCCAAACGTCGACGAGCCCATGACCCTTTATTGTGATAATAGTGGGGCTGTCGCTAACTCAAAGGAACCTAGAAACCATAAGCGCTCTAAGCATATTGAGAGGAAATACCATTTGATTCGAGAGATCGCGCAACGCGGAGACGTGGAGGTGAAGTAGATCTCTGGCAGATCCATTCACCAAGGCCCTAGCGAACATGGTCTTCGACCAACATCGAGAGGGATTAGGCATAAAGGACTACTCACATCTTCTTTGAGTCAAGTGGGAGTTTGTTGTCAATGGTGCCCACAAGAAGAGTAGTAGTGTCTATTTGTGTACATTTGATGTAATATAGTCTTACGAAGACTCTTGCTTGTAATTGCTTATTCATTAATAAAAAGTTGAAACGTTCATTCAATCTTCCTTGTCTGAAGCTTTATGATAAAACCCTAGTCTTTTAGTCCATAAACAAGCCTAACAACTTACGAAGAGACAAATGTAGATTTGCATGAACAAACTCTTCGTAGTTTGCTTAAAACGATATATTCGCAATCTTAGGGTCAAAGGACTATTGACCTCAGTACGATTGTTAGAAGAATCTATGATGTCTGATTATGAGGCATTGAGAGTTGGAGACTCTATAGTTCTTCTAGGTATCTTCCGAAGGTACTGAATTGACCAGTGCACTTCTAGAGACAAGATAAGAACAAACCATTTAACCTCTTATGTCTCGAAGTCACTATGTATGAATTGCATCATGCTTACCTTAATCCTGAAATGAGACATGCCATTTCACACCTTAGTATTCTCATTTGAGAAAGTCAGAGTTCGGACTCACTATGTGATTCCGAACAGGGCCTATTGGTGAAGTACTAAGTTGTGAGTATGTCATGAGTAACTTTGTGAAGTTCTCATAGATATGGAATTCATGTACAAGATTGCTGAAATGCAATGTATGTCACCTCATACTTTGTTCCTTGGAGTGTGAATAAATGAACTGGCCAGTGTCCAAATTGAGTTCTGACTCTTTTGGATGAAACAATGTGACTTGTTAGCTCCTCGTCAATACATTGTTTCTAACTTATTCACAAGCGACAAAGGAGTTGAGGAAATAACAGCTAGAAGGGTAAAATGGTAATTTAGTAAATCCCGACTAGCTGATGACATTCATGAAGGGTAAACATAGATAATATTCAGTGGATCCGCTCATCATAATTAGGTTGAATTCTTGAGTAGAAAATAAATTCATTTGAACCGAGAGATTTTCAGTGTCAGCTCTTTAGTGGAGTCAGTTGGCATTAAGCTAAACTTGGAAAAGGTTTGTGAACTTTTGAGTCCAAGTGTTTAGCTCAAGCTTTGTTCATTTGGGTCCATGAGGTCACTGTCACGAATCACATCGATAGGAATAGTTAAACTGGAAGCTAAGTCAAAACAAGAACGAAAATTGTCAAAAGGGTATTTTTGTCTTTTGAGACATAGGATGAAATGAATGTCAATAAATTTTTTGACAAGTTCATTTGATGACTTAATGTCACTCGGCCATGACTTGATCATTGGGCCTTGTGAGTTTCATTTCATAAGAGTTTTATTGAAAATTCTTAATGGGCCTTTCTCATGTTGTCATGAACAAATGAAGAAGCTTCTAGAAGCTCCTTCTAGAGAGACTTGGGCGCCTACCCTATAGAGAAATAGGAGAGATTATTTTGTGCATAAATGTATCAAGATACTTGCCAAAAGAAAAAGAGGAAACAAATTTGCATATGCATGCATTAGGAATTTCGGCCAAGAGAGAGTCAAAGGCATGGAACAAAATAGGAAACAAATCCAAGGCTTATTGAAGCCTAGTTTGGCCGTGTGACTCAATAAAGGAAATAGGGAAATTGCTCATGAATATGTGATATTCTATAGAAGAGGAAACTACCTTATTGAAGGTGAGACCTCTCCTATAAATAGGAGCCTCATTTCGTCACTTTTCATTCATCCAAGTTTAAGAGATTTGAGAGACTCTCTCTCTAGAACTTTGGCCGAAAATCCTCTCTCTCTCTCTAGTTTATTTTCGATTTTTTCTTGTCTTGGCACCTAGGTCCTCACTCAACCTAGTGTTTAGCTCTGCGACTTCGAGACTCGTTCTTAAGTCACAGTGTTTAAAAGTGCCCACTCACTAATTCCTTTATTTCGAGTGATTTAGTTATAGAAACTTTCGTGGTTGCTCGAGGTGCCGAGGAAAGAAAGAGAGACGTGCTGCGAGGGGAGACGAGCGTTGCGAACTTTCCAAAAATTTCTTCAAAGTTCAAGCTTCAAGAAAGGTTAGTAAACTCTTAGCTCATATTGATTTTTAATTACATGTACTTGCTTCTTTGTCTAGGTTAGTAAAAACTGTTTTTACTTGAAAAGAAATTTTTTAAAATTCCGCCGCTTCCCGAAGCGTTTAATCTTTTTCTTAAACCCTAGATCAATTCCAACACACGAATCACATCGAGTAGGAATAGTTAAACTGGAAGCTAAGTCAAAACAAGAACGAAAATTGTCAAAAGGGTATTTTTGTCTTTTGAGACATAGGATGAAATGAATGTCAATAAATTTTTTGACAAGGTCATTTGATGACTCAATAACACTCGGCCATGACTTGATCATTGGGCCTTGTGAATTAATTTCATTTCATAAGAATTTTATTGAAAATTCTTAATGGGCATTTCTCATGTTGTCATGAACAAATGAAGAAGCTTCTAGAAGCTCCTTCTAGAGACATGTTGGGCGCCCAAATACCCAACAGAAAGAGAGAATATTTTGTGCATAAATGTATCAAGATACTTGCCAAAAGAAAAAGAGGAAACAAATTTCCCCTAAGAGGAATCAAGGTGAGCGCCCAAGTAGAGTCAAGGCAAGGCAAGGAACAAAAAAAGGAAACAAATCCAAGCCTTCTAGAAGGCTGCCTTGGCCGAGTATCTCATAGAGGAAAAGAGGAAATTGGCTCATGAATATGTGATATTCTATAGAAGAGGAAACTACCTTATTGAAGGTGAGACCTCTCATATAAATAAGAGCCTCATTCTTCTCATTTTTCTCATTCCACATAAGTTAGAGATTGAGAGTCTCTCTCTCTAGACCTTGTGGCCGAACTCCTGTCTCTCTCTCTAGTCAATTTCGTTTTATTGTTTTGGCACCTAGGTCCTCATTTGACCTAGTGTTTAGCTCTGCGACTTCAAGACTCGTTCTTAAGTCGTAGTGTTTAAAAGTGCCCACACACTAATTCTTTTTTCTCTCGAGTGATTTAGTGATAGAAACTTTCGTGGTTGCTCGAGTTGCCGAGGAAGGAAGAGAGACGTGCTGCGAGGGGAGACGAACGTTGCAACCTTTTTCCAAAAGTTTCTCAACGTTCAAGCGTCTAAAAGGTTAGTAAACTTCTATGCTCATATTAGTTTTATTTACATGTGCATGCTCTTTGTCTAGGTTAGTAAAAACTATTTTACTTTAAAAGAATATTTTTAAAATTCCACCGCTTAACGAAGCGTTAAACTTTTTCTTAAACCCTAGATCACTTCCAACACCAATGCCAACATACGGCATATACATACAAGTATATAAATAAGTATTTGATGTAATCCTTGCACTTAGAACATTTCCTAGACATCTAGAGAGTACATTGTAAGAGAAATAATCTAAGAGAAACACGAGTGAGAGAATTCGTGTGTAAGAGTCAGAATTGAAGGTTTCAGTGTAACTCTTCGTAGATTGTTCATCATTGCTGATAGTGAAACAACCCTAAGGCTGGAAGTAGATCGTTAGTGATCGAACCATGATAAATCTGGTGTGTCTGTTACTTTCTTTTATAGTTCTTGTACATTGTGCATACTTTGATCTGTTGCTTGCATTGCCAAGTACTTCTGTCTCGAAGGCTTACATGTGAAACAGGGTCAAGATTCATAACAATTGGTATCAGAGCCTCCATAATCAATTCAAGAATTTGAAGATGGGTCTAACGAAGATTAAAATCGAGTGATTTGATGGTAAAGGCGACCTTTCCCTATGGCGCATCAACATGAGGGCAATCTTGGTTCAAACGAAGATTGAGAAAGCACTAGAAGGAGAGAAAGCCATATTGGAAACAATGTCTTCATCGGAGAAGAATGGAGCACTCGAGATGGCGTGCAACACACTCATACTCCACCTTTGAGAAAACTGATGCGAGAAGTCTTGAAAGAGAAAACAGCGGCATGAATTTGGTTCAAATTGGAGTCGCTGTACATGACAAAATCTCTATCGAACAGGCTCCATCAGGGCAAACTTTATGAGTTTAAGCGATCAACGAGAGTCTCGATGAATTCAACAAAATCATCATTGATCTCTCCACCATTGAAGTGACTATCGATGATGAAGACCAGGCAATCCCGATTCTCAACGCTCTCCCCAAATCGTACTCCAATTTCGTCGAAGCAATGAAATACGCCCGCGAATCCATAACCGTAAAAGAAGTTCAAGTCGCGCTCAAGAACAAGGAACTGGAATCCAAATCGGAGAAGAAACCAGTTGCTGAGCACCTCAACATTCGCGGCAAGAAAAAGAAATTCCCAAAATTCAAACCTAAAGAACTCCAAGTCCAAGAACAACAATCAAATGGGATGGCATAGACAATGATCAAAAGTAATTTCCTTACAAATGTTATCACTGCCGGAAGGAAGGTCGTATGAAAAAAGATTGTCCAGATAAGGTAAAAAAAAACCTTCGAGAAACCTAAGAAGCAAGGAATCAACGATAGTAGAGGAAGGATATGACTCTGTAGAAGCTCTCAATATGACTCGAGAAAATCCATCGAATGCCTGGGTTCTTGACAATGGTTTCAGTTACCACATGTCATCAAACAAGAACTGGTTTGAAGACCTCGGAATTGAAGATGATGAATCAGTACTTCTTGGAAACAACTAGGCGTGCAAATTCATCGGTATAGGTAACATTCATATCAAAATGTTCAATGGTATTGAGAGGTTACTAACTGATGTTAGACTTGTACCTGATCTATAGAGAAATCTTGATTCTTTAGGAACATTGGTTCAACAAGGTTATAATTAAGGCTCAGATAGTGGCCATACACTACTACAAATATAGGCATCGGGTTGCACCCGATGCCCTAAATGTCGTACCCGAAATTTTTTCGGGTGCGACATTGTCGCACCCAATAGTCCGTCGCTAAAGGTTTTGGGTGCGACATGTCGCACCTAAAAGTGTTGCATATTAGGTGCGACACTTTTAGGTGCGACATGTCGCACCCGAAGTCGCACCTATTTGGCTTCAGAAAATATCAAAAAACGAGTATTAGGTGCGACATGTCGCACCTAATACTTTATTATAATTAAAAAAAATTACAAATTAGAATGTGGAACTGTGAAACTACGATGGTGTCGAGCAGCTTCGCCTCCGGGTTTTTCTTCTGGGTCTGCCGTGAAGAGGATGTTGGGGCCGTTTCGCCGCGGCCCGAGCATCCAGATCTTCTTCAGTAGCTTCGGCCATTGTCGCCGGAATTTCTCTGCCCGGTCCTTGTCGTCCTCGTTCTCCGACGTGATGTCGATCTCGATGAGGTCTCCGAGGATGCCGAGCTCACAAAGCACGTCCAGCACCGACGCCAAATTAAGAGAAAGAGGTTGAGGCTGAGGCTGAGGTCTCCGCGGAGCGAGGTCGTCGTCAGAGAAAGGGAAAGAGAAAGAGAGTAAGATAGACCGAAATAGAGTGAGATATAGAGAAATAGAGAGTGAGAGTCACTTATAATGGCGGCGAGGAGAGGCGACAACGAGCATGTTTGTCGCGCAGAGAGAGTCGCAGAGGTACAAAGAGAGAGAATGGAACCGCGAAAATGAAGAAGAAGAAGAAGAAGAAGAAGAAGAAGAAGAAGAAGAAGAAAGAGAAAGAGAGTTATTTTATAATTTTAATCTAATATGAGCATTAGGTGTGATATGTCGCACCGGATACTAAAAAAAAGGGATTTTAAGCCCGTCTAAATTTTTTAAAACTTTTAGGTGATAGTATTGGGTGCGACATTCGTCGCATCTGATAGTATCTGGTGCGATATTTTTATATCTGGTGCGACATTACCACTAAACATTAGCGAAATTTTTAGTCATTTGGAGGACTATCTCGTGCGACATGTCGCACCTAATATGTGCTTAGGTGCGACATGTCGCACCTAATACCTATCCGCACCAAAAATGTGAATTTGTAGTAGTGATATAAATGTGTATAAGGATGGTGTGATTATCATGAGAGGAAAATTTGTGCCATTAAATGGGCTAGATTTTCTTGGTGGTAGTATTGTTGCGGGTTCAATGAATGTAGCTTGCAGAGATGATCAGGAAAAGCTGTAGCATCTGAGATTGGGACATGTAAGTGAGAAAGGCATTCATGAACTGGATACGCAAGAGTGTTTTGGAAAGTCAAAGCTTGGAAGGCACAAATTATGTAAAGGTTGTGTTCTTGGAAAAGCAGCAATAAACAAGTTTTAAAAAGTTATTCACATAACAGCTAACATTCTTGACTATGCATTCAGATTTTTGGGGTCTAGCTCGTGTAGCTTCTCACGGTTGTAGTAAGTATTAAATTTCTATTACTGATTACCCTACGCGTCTGATAAAAAAAAAGAGTGATGCTTTCGAAACTTTTAAAGAATGGAAATTGGCTATTGAAAACCAAACTGGAAAGAGGGTTAAAAGACTAAGAACTGACAATGGCTTAGAATATTGTGTTGATGCTTTCAATAAATTTTGTAGAAAAGCAGGTATTTAGAGGCATTTCATTGTGGTCCACACTCCCCAACAAAATGGTTTGGCTAAAAGGTTCAATAGAACCATAATGGAAAGAGTCAGGTGTATGCTTCACCATGCAAGACTACCACATTCAAACTAGGCAGAGGTAGTCAAAACATCATGTTATCTTATGAATAGATGCCCATCCACTGCCATCAATCTGAAGACACAAATGCATATGTGGTCTGACCACAAAGCTGACTACACAAAACTCAGAGTTTTTTGGTGCACACTTTATGCACACATCAAGCAAGGAAAGCTAGAACCAAGAGCTCTGAAGTGCCTCTTCATTAGATATCCAAAAAATGTCAAGCGAAAGAAACACTGGTGTTTGGAACCTGGCCACAATAGATGTTTGAACAACAGGGATGTCACTTTCAATGAAAGTGATTTCCATAACAGAAAAATCAGGTGATGAAACAAGGCATGTCTGATATTGATCGCTCTGAAACAACACAAGTCCAGATGGAGCTCACTGGAAAAAATATTGATCAAGCACCACGAGATGTAATAGAAGAAGAAGGAGTCAATGAACATTCTCACCAACCAGTTGAAGCGTGCTCCCTACGTCAAGGAGTAGAAGCTCAGACTCAAGATGCAAAAAATGCCTTGTCAGACTACAACCTTGTCAGAGATAGGAATAGAAAAGTTCCAAAACCCATTCAAAGGTTTGGATATGATCTTACTGCCTATGCTTTCATGATAGGATCAACTCTTTTGGAAGAAGAACAAAGAAATTACACTGAGGCGTGTAAGTCAAGTCACTGTAAGCATTGGAAGTTTGCTATGCTTGAAGAAATTGAATCTCTGAAGTAAAACAAGGCATGGTCAATTGTTGATAGATCTGAAAGGCATAAGATCATTGGATAGAGACGGATCTTCAAGCTCAAGGAAGGAATACCAGGTGTGGAAAAGCCAAGACTCAAAGGCAGGCTTGTAGCAAAAGGGTATTCTCAGACTGAAGGAATTGACTATAATGAGATCTATTCTCCAGTAGTCAAACACAGGTCAATCAAAACCATTCTAGCTCTCTGTGCTCAGTTTGATTGGGAGTTGATCAAATGAATGTAAATACAGCTTTCTTGTATAGAGATTTAGAAGAGTAGATCTTCATGCAACATCCAGAAGGTTTTGAGATTGGTATGAGAGGTGAAAAAGTATGTCTTCTGCACAAATCTCTTTAAGGTCTCAAGCAGTCACCAAGACAGTGGTATTTGAAATTTGATGAGTTCATTATCAGTCATGGCTATCAAAAGAGTGAGTATAATTGATGTGTATACTTCAAAGAATTAAGAAATTCTGTTTTTATATATTTGTTGTTCTATGTAGATGATATGCTACTTGTATGCAAAGAAATATCAGATATCCACAGGTTAAAGACACGGCTCAATCAAAGGATCAAAATGAAGGACTTGGGTCCAGCTAAGAAGATTCTTGGAATGGAGATAAGAAGAGACAGAAGAAATAGAAGACTGTGTCTCTATCAGCAAAGTTATCTCGAAAAAGTTCTAGACAGATATGAGATGGCCTTGTCCAAGGCTGTGTCAACTCCCATCCCTCAACACTACAAGTCGTCAACTGCTCAGAGTCCACAGTCAAGAGAAGACATCAAATACATGGCTCAAGTACCTTATGCAAGTGGAGTAGGTATTTTAATGTTTGCTATGATTTTCTTTAGACATGACCTTGCTTATGCTATCAGTCTTGTTAGCAGGTTTACGTCTAATCCAAGAAAAGAACACTAGACTGATGTTAACTGGATTCTTAGGTATCTGAAGGGTACACTAAGACATGGTATTATGTATGGTTGTTGTGATACTAACAAAGTGCAGGTAGACGGGTATGTGGACTCAGATTATGTAGGTCGCATTGACATAAAGAATTCCTTAACATGATATATTTTCACAGTTGTGGTGGAGCTGTGAGTTGGAAATCAACTCTTCAATCAGTGGTTGTTGCTTTATCCACAAAGGAGGCAGAGTATATGGCTATTATAGAAGCTGTAAAGGAGGCTTTGTCGATGAAAGGGATTATCATTAAACTTGGTTTCAAACAGTCTCAAGTGGTCATTCACAATGATAGTCAGAGTGATTTGCATTTGGCTAAACATCAGATGTTTCATGAGCGATCAAAACCCATTGATGTCAAGCTACATTTTGTACGAGACATTGTAAGCAAAGGCAAGGTGAAGATTGAGAAGGTTTCTACTAAAGACAACCAAGCTGATATGATGAAAAAGCCAGTATCGAGCAGCAAGTTCAATCATTGCTTGAAGCTTGTCAACATTGTAAGTTGTGTTCATGAGGAGTATATCAAGACGGGGTTTTTTCATTAAGTGACGAAAGATGATGTTCAATTAGGTGGATAATTGATGTACCAGCGTTGTATTTCAATCATCAAGGCCTCATCGGACGGTGGAGATTAAAGTCGAGTTTCAGCAAGTTTTCTAAATATTGATCGTTGGATAATCGTCTGCGTTACTTGGTGGACACGGAAGATACATACAGGTCTATAAATAAATCTTTGATGTAATCCTTGTGCTTAGAACATTTCATAGACATCTAGAGAGTACATTATGAGATAAAGAATTTGAGGGAAACGCGAGGGAGAGAGAGAATTTGTGTGTAAGAGTCAGAATTGAAGGTTTCGGTGTAATTCTTGGTGGATTATTCATCATTACAGATAGTGGAAGAACCCTAAGGCTGGAAGTAGTTCGTTAGTGATCGAATCAGGATAAGTACGGTGTCTTTTACTTTCTTTTACAGTTCTTGTACATTGTGCATACTTTGATCGGTTGCTTGCATTGCAAGGTACTTCTGTCTCGAAGGCTTGTGTGTGAAACAGTGTCAAGATTCATAACACAAAGTTATGTTTGTTTTTCATTAATTGTCTTGTTTAAGGGTTTAGGATTATATCAATATATTTTAAATTCTTTGCACTTATCTATTTCTTGATATTTGACCATTGGACTCTAAATGGAACATATTATAAGAAATTGAATTGAATTTTGTAAAAAAAATAGTTTTTTTTATTATATATAGATATTGATAATATTATGGTCGACGATGAGCTTGTATAGCCAAGACGCGATTAAAAATGAAAATATAAAGATATATAGAAAAGAGAAGATCTCTTTTGTCTAATGATTAAGAAGATGATAATAATTTCCAGTTCGCCCAAGATATATGATACATGTTTATAGTTATAAGACTAAGACACATCACACATACATGTCCTCTGATAAATTTGAAATTGAAGAGGGAGTTGCATACGTGAATGGGGAGGAGATATAATTATGGGCAAACTAGCAACGTAGCCTTTTTGAAACGTGGTATTTAAGATGTAACCCACGTTTGGTAAATTTTGTAATCTAGCCATTTACTGAAATTTACGACTATAAAATATCGAATATAAAATAGTAGCCAACGTTTGAGTCCTACTAATAAGAAAGTCAACATCATCAGGCTTAGTACACGTTTGGATTCAAATTTGAATATTTAAATGGAAAATCATTAACGAATATAATATAAGAAAAAATTAAATATTGATTAAAATAAGTAACTTGTGAATCGTCAATAAATTTTCGTTAATTTTTATTTATGCAAGTAATAAATAAACGAAAATAAATCAAAATAAATAGGCGAGATATTCAGCCGACTTTTAAACAAAGGATAAACATGTAAATTATTAAATGACTAATAAAAGTCACGTCATCAATTGTGGTTATGTTTGAAACTTAGCTGAAACGTTGGTTAGATTGCAATTTCCACATTTCAAGTGGCTTAGTCTATATAATTTTTCTATAATTATAGTGTGATACAAATTTTAAATATACCTATTAATTTAACTCAAGATGCCTATTGTTGAGACTGATCATTTGTTATGTTTCCCACCCAGTTTAGAAAGCTAAAAGTTCTTGTAGAGCTCAAAAAAATAAGTGGGACTTGAATGACTTACCCAAAATATAAGAAGAGTATAAAATAAAGGAATTCTATTCTATTATTGGAATAAGAGGTTTGGGTAGGATTTATAAAAAATAGTGGACCACATCTAAAACAGAATCAAATAAGAATAAATCAAAATTCAAAAGAACAGTCATACTGATGCACAAGTATCTCCAGAGTCCAGACTGCAATATTTCTCAGCAAAAGTTATAAGTTCTCAAAATAAATAAAATCAAATCAAGTTTGCAAAAAGCCTCAGAATGTTCAAACCAATAAGAAATCCAAATCCAGCTAAACTATTTAAAGCGGGTACGATATACAGAGGATTTTTCTCGACAAATTTTTTGTTTCAAAACTTCTTCCAACCGATCCACCATCCCCTGAAAAGTGGCTGCAAGATTTACAACATCTTTACATTAACAAAAATCGTTATCACAATTAAGACTTGGAAAGTAAGATGCAACAAAATGAACACCATTTTTTTTCATTGATATTTGCCTCGCAGTTATGCCAAGTAATAAGATTATCATGGCCTCTTGATGTGTCTCGTTTCAAAGAAAATTGATAAGGACGAAAGTAGAGAAATCGGTTAAATGAAATTATACAATGTTTAGATTAACCAATAAAGTGAAAATAAATGGAGTCAAAAGGAAAGTAAAACCTGAAACTTGTCCAGGCTTTAGTGAGATTTTCACCAGAAGTGTGCCAGGAATTTGCTGATAGACCTGCATAAATGGATACAGCCAAAAAAA
Organism: Urtica dioica subsp. dioica; assembly: GCF_054948205.1. Classification (NCBI taxonomy): domain Eukaryota; kingdom Viridiplantae; phylum Streptophyta; class Magnoliopsida; order Rosales; family Urticaceae; genus Urtica; species Urtica dioica. Next base: position 37,791,358 of record NC_142763.1, read on the forward strand.
AAAAAAAAAAAAAAAAAAAAAAAAAAAAAGTATTCAGAATAATTTTGATGAAACTTCTCAGGACATTAGAAGTCAAATTCTTAGTTGAAAAATGAGAAGATAGGCAAACCGAAATTCGAAAACTTAGGTCGTTTGTGGGTGCGTCGTTCAAACAACTTGAATTTGCGGTTTCTTCTTTCGTATCTCCACAAACACCAGCTCTTTCGCATTGTAATTTATCATTCTCAAGGATAGCATTGCATTTATTTTGTGAAATAGTAGCCTGTCAATAAAAAAAAAAAATTACATTGAGCTACACACAGAGCATACTGGAATATGAAAACTAATAATGGCAATGAATAGCTTCAGCTAAATAAAGAGAGCCCATACATCAACTGTGAAAGAGGAGGTATTTGAGTTGCACGAAGCACCGCTAGCCTCGAAAAAAGACTCAATTGATTGCAACACATTCAAGGCGTTGTATTGACGTTGGAGGCCCTGTGAAATAGAAGTTTTACACCTTCAAATACCCCACTGAATGTAACAAACTAAATTCTCAACACATATACACACGATTCCTTTTGGACGAAATATACTACAAGAGAGCAAATTGTTTGAGGATCTTAGAGGGAGCAGATAGTAGTTAGTTTAAGTGTGAATTTGGAATAAATGCTAATATGCTAGTCACCAATGTGGACAAAAAGAAATGAAAAACGGTGCGAGAGTGAGTTAAAGGAAGCGATGCCTTTTCATACTAGCGAGGTTCATATGAAAAATCTTCATACCTCGAGCGTGAAAGACGAGTTAGTTTTCTCGGCAACACGAAGCAACTTGATGTTCCTGGAAGGAGGCAGAAAGGACCAAGCCAATCCCCAGCGAGACGTTTGGCCTTGGACAAACTCAGTAGTTTTCACCACCGAAGCTCCAACCTCCCATAGCTTTGATATTAGAGGCTTAAGGTTTGTTTTTCTTCCAACCATTGAAGTGTACCACCTACACTTAAAAAGAAAGTACCATCATAAAATATATATTAAAAAAAAAAAAAAAAAAAAAAAAAAGCAGCACTACAAGGTCTTGGACAAAAGAAAACTCTACATATGTACCGGAAAGTTTGCTTCAGTACGACACTATCTTCAATGATACGAGATACGAAGGACTTTTCTCCGCCGGGGCAGACCATTTCTCGAGGAGTCCCACCACACGCTGTCTTCGGGTTCAGACCCGCTTCCTCCATGGTCTCAAAAAACGGAGGATTGCACATGCAAAAGTCAAACGTTTCACCGTCCCTCACCACTCCGAGAAGCACACATGGACCATAATACCCCCGCTCCGCATCGCAATCTCCAACTGGACCAGCCTCGTCTTCAACGCGTCTCACTTCAATTAAATCGGAAACTTGCGGGTTATCCTTGACGTTTCTTTCCGCCCACTCTATAGCCTCATCGGTCACATCTGCAGAAAAAGAAAATGAGAAAGCAAGCAGCAGAGAGCTGGAATCAGATAAATGACGCAAAAGCCCTTTTATCGAAACTTACCCGAGCCAACGAAACTCCACCCCAAAAGAGATGAACCGAGAAGAGGGTATATGCAATTCGCGCCGGTCCCTATATCGAAACCTCTCACTTTGTTATCGCTAGTTGGGTCAATCTTCGGAATGATGTTAGATGAGAGAAGATCTCCAATCCAATGGATGTAATTCGACCGGTTTGGAACCGTGGGACATAGCTGTCCATCGGGAATCCACCTGGGAAATTTTGATGCAAGGAACAAAACCATCTGTGACAAATTATTTAGTTTACTTGTTGCACACACACAAAAAAAATACTGAACTGAGATGTCAGACATAACTTTCTACGAAGTTCTTACATATATACATGTATACAATAGGCTAAGAACACCGATTTCCTTTGACATTCAAACTTTTTTTCCAGATTTGAACTTTGCTGATTCCCCTCAGATTATAAACAGAAATTCAAAAAGCTAATTAGACTTTGCAAAAAGAGGGTGAAATAACTCACAAACTGAATCGTCTGATTTTGCAGCTATATCACATTTATGAGTCTAATTCACTCAATTCAACAGCTATATTCTCAATTTTAAAGGTATGACTTAAATATGCAAGTTTAGGAACGCATTTTCCGGAAAACTTCCAATTAGCTGGTACAAATTTTGAAATTTGCGGATTCCATTTAATGGTAAAGAACAAATAACAACAAAAGATCAAGCCCTAATAGAAAGAGAAATTAAAAGATCCACAAATCAGATAATTTAGTTGCGAACTCTGACAAATTTAAGTAGCCCCTTTTCAAGAATTACAAAGCTAGACATGAGTTATGTGATTGATTATTACCATTTGACGCCGTGGTCGTGAAGGAGCAAGACTCGAGTGAGTTCTCTGGTGGCGTTGAAGTCGGTCCAATCGATAATGGGTCGACCTTCTATGGATATAAAGACAAAATGGGCAAATGAAGGGTATTGAGAGGCCAAGAGAGCGAAATCCGGTGGTTCGTCGGAGTATTTGTTGTTTGGGTGTATCGTCGGTCTTTCTTCTCTCTTTCTCTTTTTTATGTTGCTCATGTTACCCGCCATAGCCAAAACCTTGGCCAACTCTTAGCAAGTACCTCGTCGGGGTTTTAGAATGAGAATTATAAGTTGCTCTAGTGTCCAAAAAATAATATTTACGTAACAACGCCTCATATTCAAAAATAAAATCTACTACCTAAAAAAAATATAAGGATCATGTAAGTTCGAGTTATAATTTTAAGACTTTAAGGCCTCTTTAGAACCCGAAAAATACAAAGAAAATTAAAATGAGAATCCATTGCATTTTTTTTGTCTTGTTTGGATTGAGGAAAATAAGATGGAAAGTTTTTTTTTTATTGAAATTATATAACTAAAATATGGATTTCATTTTCCTTCACAAATTTGATGAAAAATTTAAATCCAACTTATTTCACACATGTGGAGTTTTCAATTCATTTTAACTCACACGTGCCAACTTATATTATACCTAATTTCATCTCTCTCTCTCTCATCACTCTCTCTCTCTCTCTCTCTCTCTCTCTCTCTCTCTCTCTCTCTCTCTCTCTCTCATCTCTGTCTCTCATCACTCTCCCGATCTCTCTCTCTCATCTCCTCAAGTGAATCCAAGTATATGATTAACACGACATAATTACGACTCGAGCACGAAATTTCCATCTTTACTTGTGGGCACTAATAAACCCAACATATTGATGCTGCATATGGAAAAGAGATATAGCACTACATGGGTTGTATATGTGGTGGATCATAGTAGGACTAGCACACGTGGTGGAGCACATTAGGCATCTTCAAAGCATCGATTATCATATACTTGGATTCACTTGAGGAGGCTGAGACTGACTTGGACCAACACCTTGCAAGTGAACATCGAAACGATGATAGCACTTTCTTGCAACACCTCACAGTTGACTTAGTGGCCTACCTCAACCACCTTTGATTCCTCGTCCAAGACCTCGATAAGCATCATGGTTCGATCGCCTCAATTTCATACATATCTCCATCCACAGTTATTGAGACACGACATTTGCAGACATATTTGTGAGCATGCCTCGAGGATTCAACATGTCGTTAAATTCAGTACTTAAAGTCTCATTCATTAAGATTGCAACATAAATTGAACTTCATATATGTTCAAATCACCTTGGCGAGATATGAGATTAATAATTACATATTCATTTTCATGTCAGAAGATACCCAGAATATATAGAATTAGCTTGTTAATTGATGATCTGACCTGAGGTAATGTCATTATCTACAATGTTCTTCATCTTGAGAATATATCACCAATTGACATTGCAACTTTCTTCATAGTTTGGAGAGAAAATATTTTTTGTAGAGAGCGTGCATTGGACGTAGTTGAATTGACGATCAAGAGTGAATCAGACCTCTGATGAGCTTCTATATCGATTTACGTAATCCAAGACAGATTCCAATATGGACACAAACAACCAACTCATGAGAAATTGATGTAGCAAAGCCAATCTAATATCTAGAATTTGGTTGTTGAATTGGTGGTTCAGCTGGATCTGCAACCAACTTAACGATCTAAGCATGGATCGGAGCTATGCCAAACAAAATTCCATCAATTATGTGAGCTCTGATAGTTGAAAGTATATGTGATCGCCAATGCACGATCAAACCTCATAGATAGAGGATTCAAATGCGGTGCGAAAGTCAGAGTAGACTGAATTGCCAGCTTGGCGGAATAATAAATCTTATAAACAACAACATACTAAATAAACGACAACGGTAGTAAAGGAAAAGACTAAAACAACGATTGGGATCAAGCTTAATTGACACTAGGAAAAGTGATATCAAATGACGACTCACTTGACACTCGCAAACGAAGGCAGAAGAGCGACATGTTTGTGACAAGCTTAATTTTTAGCGGAGGGAGGCTTCACTAAAACCATAATAGAAAAAAATAATTATATGAACTATTTAAATTGTATAAGAATAGTCATTAAAAAGTATGTTGTAAAATAAGAATGCCGAGTGAGAACCTCGAACAAAAAAACAATGAAATGAAGCTATATTGAAACTCAAAAAAACTATAACAACAAATGCAAATTTTGATATATAAGAATATAAAATTCCTTTATACATAAAATAAAATAAATAATAAAAGAAAATAATGATGCAAATAACGAAACTAGATTAAGTTTTTTTTATAAAAAAAAAAAAAAAAAAAAAAAAAAAAAAAAAACAACGAATAAGCTTTGTAAACACCATACACATCAAAATTTCAACCCAAGAAAAAGGCCACAAGAAAAAGGGATTTCTTTTTCAATGGGTATCTTTTTTTTTTTATTTATAAAAGGCTCTTAAAATAAATATATTGATAAAAGCCAAAAATTAAGATTACAAGAATATCGCAACGAAAATTCAAAAATTTATACAGGAAGAAGATGAAAAGTGGATCACAAACAATTAAAAATATACAATAAATTAATCAAAAAATTGGCTACGTAAACCACATAAACTATATGAATTGTAAATTAGCCAACCTTTGGTAAATACTTTGTAAATAGCCAACTTGCATACGTGGCAGCCTATTAACTACCTTTTTTACATGTTTGGCTGGATTAAATAAGTATTTTATTAATCTGTTAATAAGTTAACTTGGCTATTTACAAAAAATAATCGAAAGGTGGGCTATATCTCAATTCACTATAACCGTGTGGCTATATAACTTAATAACCCTAAATTAATATGTGGATTACATGTCTATGCAGGTAACCAGACATTATCATATTAATATACGACTCACGAGCGGAAACGCCGGCCTTCGTTTGTTGTAGATTGAAGTTTTAGGAGTCTTGTCCGACTAAGATACATGCCCAAAGAAGAAAATCATATCTTAGATTTGAGATTCAGATATGAAGAAAAATACAAAACGACTTTGATTAAATATCGGACGGTACAAAAGCAATATCTATTATATCTGGATTATTGAAACATAATTAAAAGAGTAAATAGACAATAAAGAAGAAAATCAAAATAAAAAGTACATTCCCCTAGGTGGAGGACTCGTTCTCCATTGATCTAGACCATTGGAGTTTCTCTATCCCTAGAGAGGCGACGACGCCGAAGATTGAAAGCACAAGTCTTGTTTTTTTAGAGAGCTCGGCTAAGGTTTTTGAGGAATACATGTCATTCATTGTTGAGACATGTCCAATGGGTATCTTTTCGAGAATTATTTCTCATAATAAATATGATTACACAAGAGAAATCAAATTTAATGCAAAACTATTAAAACATGAAGAAAAAAATAAGTTTACCTATCGAAAAAAAGGTCTACGATGGTGGTTGGAAAGAAGTCTTCAAGGCAGAGAATGGTTGCACGGAAACACAGTACGAAATTTGAAAAAAATAACAATTAGTCGATAAGGTTTCAGAAATAAGATTTAATATGTATATTGTATTATAAACTAGACACTTGATTCTTTTCAATGTTCAAAATACCGACAATATATCCCGATATATCAACAATATCAAGGAAGAATGGAAAGTTCGGTAAAAAAAACTACTATAACAGCTTAAATATCGTTTTATTCCCAAAATACCGTTTTTATAGAAAAAATTACTAGAACAGCCAAAACCGAAAAGTTATTCCTGAAATACTTATTTTTATAGCTCTAAACAGGCCCAAAATTTAAACTTGAGTTCTTGGGACGATGAAGACCCGTTGTTGCTATTAAAATTCATAGAACCGCATAGGTTTATATGGAGTGATTTCTTTAAATTTTTTAATTTCACAATAATGTGAATTTTATTTGTTAGCTAAATAATATCAAAGATTTTTTTTTTTTTTTTTTTTTTTTTTGCATTCCATTGCTTCAGGTTAAAATCAAGTGGTTCAAAATTCAAATAAATGTTATATATTCATTCATTACGTATATTTATAGATATAAATATATATAGATATGTTATATATATATATATAGATATATATATTTAAAATATAATTGTTATATGTATCATTAAATTATATATACATAATATCTATTTTTATAGGATTTTTGTCGATATATCCATCGGTAATCGATATATCACCGATATAATCGGTAGTCGATATTAAAATTGTTATAGAATATCTGTCGATATATCCGTCGATACTCGATATATCCGTATAATCAGAACATCGGTATGGGTATCAGTATCGATATTTTAAACCTTGATTCTTTTAATCATAAAATCAAATTAAAATGCTTTTGATTTTTTTAGTTTGAATTTCGTTAGTTTTCTGATGATCACTCTTAGGTTCCTTAGCTATTTTAAGAATATTTTTATATTAAAAAACACATTGTCAAGTGACAGTCGCAGAGAGTCACAAATACATATGAAAGCTCTATGTTGGTTTATGCCAAAAATAGGAATCTCCTTACTCAAAAGAGGGGACAACATTGGACTATGACATTTTCAATAATTTTGGACTAAAATCTAATAAATTTATTATAATCCGAAAGTATTTACACTCTCTCTCTCTCTCGTTGCTGAATCTTCTAGTGTTTTAATTGCGTTTATTTTAGTTTGGTAGAATTTCTAAAACTGTTTTGGATTTTTGTTTTGTATTTTTATTTTGAATTTTAATGTTTTGTATTTGTGTTTGTCAATTGATTTTGTTTGTTTGTTAAAAACTAGATGGGGATGAAGTACTAATCAGAATTGAAATTATTATATAGAACGGTATTTGTTTGTTTGTTAAAAAATAATTGACATTTGGTGGAGCATTTGGTGATGTGTGTTTTATTTTACAGAAACTTGAATTTGTTTGTTTGTTTAAAAAATAAATGATGATGAAGTACAAATTCTGATTTATAATTTTTATAAATTGGTAGTTGTTTGTTTGCGGAAAAAGAATTGATGTTTATTGAGATGTTGGACGTTGTTGATGTAGTTCTGTGTTTGTCTAATAAGAAACACTTGTTTTTAACAAAATCTTAAAAAAGGTAACAAATACTTGGAAAAAAAAAAAATAACCCACTTTTTCGATTGAAAAACATAAACATGTCAACATCTTACCTTCTTAGTTTCATCGAGAATGATCCCTTGTTTGTTACTGGGGATTATACCTATTCTATGACTTGTATCATGATTTTGGACCAAAATCTACTAAACTCAAATAAATCCTAAACTATGACTTAATGAAATTAGTAATTACATATTTATCCTTCATATTTAGTTTATTTTTATTAGTTAATTAATAAAACAAAAACAATTATTTAGTTTATATTATGAAAACAAACATCATTACAAAGAAGTGTCCGCCGGTCATAGGAATCTCCTCGGAACGACGGTCATCGGAATCTCCGACGCTGAAGCTCCTGGGAACGACGGTCATGGCCGCCGGAGAGCAGCCCATGGCCATCCCGGCGGCGACGACCTCGAAGTGTCCGCCGGAACAGCCCGCCATGGATTCCGCATAGAATTTCTATGGTTTTTATAGTTAAAAAACAAAGAAAAAACGAGTCTCGGGATTCTGTATAATTTTGAAATTTTTTTGAAAATTTATGGGTTTTCGTTGAAGATTTATTGACATTAATGTCAATAAAAATGCATATTTATTGACATCAATGTCAATAAATCTTCAACGAAAACCCAAAAATTTTCAGAAACTTTTCAAAATTTTCCAGAATCCCGAGAATCGTTTTTTCTTTGTTTTTTACAATAAAAAACCACAGAAATTCAACGACTTTTACACTTTTAATAGGACCAAATTTTTTTCATGAAAATCTCTAACCCTAAACTGAAAAGACAAACTGAAAAACGAAAAGAGAGAGTGGAAGAGAGCTGAACCCAAACCTTATTTCCTTGAGTTGAAGCAAAGAGAGAGACGTGAAACGTGAGAGAAGACATAGAGACATGAAATGCGTAGGAAGAGAGAGGGACGTGAATAACTCATCACATTAATCCAAAAATAAAAAAAGAAAGTCAAATAATTAAATAAGAAAGAAAATCAAACGTTATTAAAAGTAAGGGTATTTTTGTATTTAATGAAAATAGGTAGTCATAGTTTAGGGTTTATTTGGGTTTAGTAGATTTTGGTCTAAAATCTTTGTACAAGTCATAAAATAGGAATAATCTCTTGTTACTGTGTGTGTTCACCGAACTCTTCAAGGAGATGAACAACACTTATTTTTTATTTGGAAATTCAATTGGAGATTTATTGACATTTTGTCAACTTATTGACATTGACGTTAATAAATCTTCAAAGATTCCGGGAATTTCTTTGAAGATTTATTGACATCTTTGTCAATAAATTTTTTAAATGTCAATAAGTTTTCAACAGACTCATAATCTTCAATGAATTTTCAGTATCTTTGAAGATTTATTGACATCCATGTCAATAAATCTTCAAACACATTTATAGATTCTTCAAATGAAAAAAAAAAAAAAAAATATATATATATATATATATATATATATATATATTCAAATGGTTTTATGAGAACGAAAGTGAATGTCTTGAGGATTCAACGACTAAAAAACAAACAAAAAATCAATTGAGAGAGAGTAGTTAAAAAGGTAATACACAAAATGGATACTCATACTTTTGGATACAATAAACTTATTAATTTTGATAAAAATAAAAAATAAAAATAAAAATTATTGAGAAGTTAAGACTTGTAGAATAATCCATTTTTGCTTTATTTTGAGTCGAGGGTGCCAAGACCCATGTAGATGTAGTTATCTATCATTTTCTTTCTGATATCAAATCTTTTTTATTTTTTAAAACAATAAATAAATCTTTCATTTTTACATCATCTTGGTGTTTGAATGAATCAGCTTTAGCGCACGGTGAAACAATCTTCGACCAGCTGATATTCAATCCATTCATAATCGTAAAAAACAATGACCCCTGCACATTATTTTTTAAAACATGATCTGCACATTCTTATTTGGTCCAATCTAACAATCTTTACGGAAGTAAATCAAACCGAAAAAAGACTACAAAAGAAATGACTTCTAAAACAAATATGACATCAGATCCCAGTCTATGAAATGAATGACAAGTGTCCAAAACATGAAGCACCTTAATAATTACGCAGTTGATGACATTTTTCTTTCTTGTAATACTATTCAACGTCCAGCTAACTCGTAAAGGATATCGCCTATCATTAAGTGAGATTATGACTTATTGGGAATAGAAAGCCTATCATTAAGTGAGATTATGACTTATTGGGAATAGAAAGCCACATTCACGATTTTGTTTAGATATCTGGATAAGTTTTTTTTTTTTTGAGAGATGATATCTTGATAAGGTCAAGGATGGGGTTTTTTTTGGCTCTTCAATCTCTATCCTGGAATGTGGCATACCATCAAATGACAGTTAATTGTGTTTTAATGAAACATGAAGAGAATGTCATTTAGTTGTATGATATTAACATCAACCGTCCGTTTGGAATTCAAAAAATAAAAGAGAGCATAAAATCTCTCATATTTTATTTTTTATGTTTGGATGCAGGTAAGATAGAATGGAAAGAAAATCACAACAGAAAATAGAAGGAAAAATGTATAAGTAAAGCGAGAATTTTATTTTATTTTTTTCGGAAAAATTGGATAAAAAATGAGAAACTCTCTAAATTTATTTATGTGAGGATCATGTCTGTATGTATCTTTATTTACTTTTCTCTTAATTTTCTCTTAATTTTCTCTCATATTTTCGGTGACTTCAAAACACAATCTAAAATTTTGATTTTCCATTTTATTTTTCCTTATATTTTTATTTTCCTTTGGTTTTTTCACTTTCGCTCTTAATAAATAGATGGCAGAAAGAGATACGGCGGAAAAATTGCAACAAAAAGAAAAATTAATGTTGGGAAAAAAAAACTTACCAAAAGTCCATAATTTAAGGTTTCAAGTTAAATAGTCAAACGAGATGAATATATTCGTAAAACAACAAAGATATGTCTAAAATAACGAAGCATCTAAAGCAAAACAAAAGTTGTAAATATCAAGTGTAAGATATAAATATTTTAAACCTCTGCTAATTTGCTAAAACTGTTGAAATCGAGCTCGTCAGCTCGCCCTTCCGCGTCGAGCTCGCCAGCTCGCCCTTCCGCTGACAAGCTTGCCTCAGAATTCCTCTCCTTGGAACTCATTCCACATGGGAAATTGTCGCATTTATTTCTCATGTTATTTCCTATGTCTTGTTCTCTGTGTATATTTATTATTCTCTTTTTCCTAGAAGTAGTTATTACACATGTATTTATTACACTCTCTCTTGTACCCACCATATGTATAAATAGGTGATACAAATTAATATCAAATATAAGAAATATTCAAAGTCTCGGAACACTCTCTCTCTTCTCCGATTCTCTCTTTCTTTATTTTCTCTCCAGATTCGACTCTCTCTCTCTCTAAACATCAACATGGTATCAGAGCCGGGAAAATCAACCACCATGAACACCACTCAGACCACGCCCACTCAGTCGCAATCTGAATCCTTCTCCCAACATATCACGAGCCATAAACTCAATGGACACAACTTCCTACAGTGGTCCCAATATGTGCTCATGTTCATATCGGGACGAGGTAAAGATGACTACCTCACAGGCGTGGCCACATCTCCTGTGATCGAAGATCCGACATTCAAGAGTTGGAAGGCCGAAAACAGCATGGTGATGTCCTGGCTCATAAACTCTATGCTCCCCGAAATCGGAGAAACCTTCCTCCTTTACCGAATGGCAGCAGAAATCTGGCAAGCAGCTAGAGAAATCTTCTCCAACTCAGAAGATATGTCCGAGCTGTTTGAAACTGAGAACACTCTCCACGACCTACGTCAAGGAGAGATGTCTGTTACTCAGTTCTTCAGCTCGCTCACACATCTATGGCAGAAGATCGACCTCTACGAACAGCACCAGTGGACCAGCTCCGAAGACTCAAAAATCTACCGCAGGATAGTGGAGACCAAACGTGTGTTTAAACTACTATCCGGCCTCAACCAAGACCTTGATGAGGTCAAAGGTTGGATACTTAGTACAAAACCACTACCATCTCTCCGTGAAGCCTTCTCCGCGGTCAGACACGAGGAAAGCATGAGGAAACTCATGCTGGGAGTTATCAAATCGAGCTCATCACTCCCGGGCTCATCCTCAGACTCGTCCGCCCTCACCACACATGGAGACGAAGTTCTTGCAGCCCGCGTCTCAACAGAGAAACCTCGCAAACCTCGCCCCTACTGCGATCATTGCAGACGACCTGGACAAATCCGAGAAACCTGCTGGAAGCTGCATGGGAAACCACCGAGCTCGAAGTCAACCCAAGATACTAAGGATCCTAACTCAGTCGGAAACTTAGTATCCACCTCGTCCGCTGCCTCGACCTCGACCTCAGACTCCTCTCCCTTCAGCAACGACCAGCTCGTTATTCTCCAGAAGCTTCTTCAACAAGTCCAACTCAGTGGAGAACACTCGGGCATTGGCCCTCTAGGTAACTCTCCTAGAGCCCTCAATGTAAGCTCAGAGAATCCCACAGCATGGATTGTCAACTCCGGTGCCACTGATCACATGACTGGTAATCGAAGTCTATTCACAACTTACTCCGCTTGTAATAAAAGCATATCAGTCACCATCGCCAACGGAACCAAAACTCAAGTCACTGGTATTGGCACCGTTGTCTTGACGAAGTCCATGAGGCTAGACTCGGTGTTCTTTGTGCCTCAACTACAATGCAATCTCTTATCTGTGCATAAGATCAACCAAGACTCTAAGTGCCGAACTGTTTTTGATGGAATTTCATGTGTGTTTCAGGAACAGGTCACGGGGAGACAGATTGGTAATGCCGAGCTGAGTACCGGACTCTATGTCATCAAGCCAGATCAGCCCGTCATTCACCCCAGTACAAAGAGATCATGCTCAATCACCTTAGACTAGGGCATCCAAATTTCATGTATCTCAAAAGAATGTTTCCGTCTTTGTTTATCAATAAAAATATCAATTCCATTCAATGTGACATGTGTGAGTTCGCCAAACATTCTCGAAGCTCGTATCACCCCACCTCGTACAAACCATCTCGTCCTTTTGCCACAATTCACAGTGATATATGGGGGCCCTCAAAAGTTCCCAATATCACTGGAGTTCGATGGTTCCTTCTCTTTGTTGACGACCACACTAGACTCAGTTGGATATACATGATGAAACAAAAATCTGAAACATCCAATCTATTCAAAACCTTTCACAAAACGATCCAAACACAGTTCGACACATCCATTCAAATTATCCACATTGACAACGCTCGAGATTACTTTAATTCTGAGCTCGGCGATTTCTTCAAATCACATGGCATAATTCACTCCAGCTCGTGCGTTCATACCCCGCAACAAAATGGGGTAGCCGAGCGGAAAAATCGACACATTCTCGAGGTCGCCCGAGCCATCATGTTCTCCTCAAACGTCCCATCTCATTTTTGGGGAGAAGCTGTCCTCACAGCCACCTACCTCATAAACAGAATGCCATCTCGTGTCCTTGGCTATAAAATCCCATCTCAAGTCCTTCTAGAGACATACCCTCACTGTCGACTCATCTCAACCCTACCTGCGAAAGTGTTCGGCTGTTCAGTCTTCACCCATTCTTATGGCCAAGGTAAACTTGAACCAAAATCGCTCAAATGCATCTTCCTTGGCTATTCAGTAACCTAGAAAGGCTACAAATGCTATGAACCCCGATCACGAAAATTCATAGTCTCAATGGATGTATCTTTTCATGAGTTCAGTCCTTACTTCGCCAATTCAGCTCGTCAGGGGGAGAATGACGAAAATGACTTCCCAAATTGGCTCATCATAAACCCAGAATTCAGCTCGCCTCAAAATCCGACCTCACCTGTTCCAGAAATTCCCAGCTCGCCCAGCTCGCCTCAAAATCCGACCTCACATGTTCCAGAAATTCCTAGCTCGCCGACCTCACCTGTTCAAGAAATTCCCAGCTCGCAAGCCTCTGAACCCTCTCCATGCGAACCGAATATCACCCAGAGTCCGGTACAAGCTCGTGACCAAGATGTCTCTCCGAACGTGAACCACGACACTATTGAACAAGGTAACATCGAATCTCCAGACTTACCCATTGCAGTAAGAAAACCTGCTCGGTCGTGTGGTCAATACAGGATGGAGGATTACGTGTACTATGGGAACTTATCTACGGGCTACCAAGCCTATGTGGCGAAGTTAGATGAAGGAAAAGTGCCGAACTCCATCGAGGAAGCCCTTCAAAGTCCCGAGTGGCGAGACGCAAGTCATGCTGAGATCCAAGCCCTCGAAAAGAATGATACGTGGGATATCGTCAAGCTTCCACCAGGCAAGCGAACTGTTGGATGTAGATGGCTCTTCACCATCAAACACAATCCAGATGGGACAGTGAAGAGATACGAAGCCCGACTTGTCGCAAAAGGGTACACGCAGGCGTATGCAATTGACTATCAAGAAACATTCCCTCCAGTTGCAAAGTTCAATACCATCAGAATCCTCTTTTCACTAGCAGCCAACTTAGATTGGCCCCTCATCCAGCTCGATGTAAAGAATGCTTTTCTAAATGGCGAACTGGAAGAGGAAGTCTACATGCAACTCCCACCAGGATTTGACAAAGATCAAGGAGCCAACAAAGTCTGCAAACTCAAGAAGTCACTATATGGACTAAAACAGTCCCCTCGAGCATGGTTCGGAAAATTCACCAACGTGCTCAAACGTTGTGACTACGAGCAGAGTCAAGCAGATCCAACACTCTTCTAAAAAATCTCCACACAAGGCAAGCACACCATTCTTAGTGTGTATGTGGACGATATAGTCATCACCGGAGACGACCTGGAAGAGATCAGGAGGCTGAAGCAAACTTTGTCATCTGAGTTTGAAGTCAAGGACCTCGGCAGCCTACGATACTTCCTCGGCATGGAGGTAGCTCGATCAGAAAAGGGCATCTCTGTTTCCCAGCGCAAGTACACATTGGACCTCCTCAAAGAAACTGGCATGCTTGGCTGCAAACCAGTTGACACTCCGATGGATGCCAATGTGAAACTTCTAGCTCGCACCAACGAGGCCGCCACCGACAAAGAAAGATTTCAGCAGCTCGTAGGAAAACTCATCTACCTAACTCACACGAGACCATATATTGGATTCGCAGTGAGTATGGTAAGTCGATTCATGAGTAATCCCTCAGAAACTCACATGGACACAGTCATGAGGATTCTCCAATACCTCAAATCTGCCCCAGGGACTGGTCTCTCCTTCAAGAAAAGACGAAGTCGAGGTGTCGAAGTATTCACAGATGCAGACTGGGCCGGATATGTTCCAGACAGACGATCAACATCAGGCATGTGCACATACGTCTGGGGAAATCTTGTTACCTGGAGAAGCAAGAAGTAGTCCGTTGTCTCAAGAAGTAGTGCTAAAGCCGAGCTCAGGTCCTTAGCAAGCGGAGTATGTGAAGGCATCTGGCTGAAGAGAGTTCTCGACGACCTCAAGATCATCATCGAAGGTCCATTCAAGCTCTTTTGCGATAATCAAGCTGCTCTCAGCATAGCCAAAAATCCAGTCCATCATGACAGAACAAAACATATCGAGATCGACCGATACTTCATCAGTGAAAAGATTGAAGAAAAAATAATCGATATGGAATACGTTCCGTCAGGTCATCAGCTCGCCGACATTCTCACCAAAGCTCTTCCGCGAGCAACCTTTTCCGAGCTATGTAGCAAGTTTGACCTCCTCAACATATACAGTCAAGCTTGAGGGGGAGTGTTGAAATCGAGCTCGTCAGCTCGCCCTTCCGCGTCGAGCTCGTCAGCTCGCCCTTCCGCGTCGAGCTCGTCAGCTCGCCCTTCCGCGTCGAGCTCGCCAGCTCGCCCTTCCGCTGACAAGCTTGCCTCAGAAGTCCTCTCCTTGGAACTCATTCCACATGGGAAATTGTCGCATTTATTTCTCATGTTATTTCCTATGTCTTGTTCTCTGTGTATATTTATTATTCTCTTTTTCCTAGAAGTAGTTATTACACATGTATTTATTACACTCTCTCTTGTACCCACCATATGTATAAATATGTGATACAAATTAATATCAAATATAAGAAATATTCAAAGTCTCGGAACACTCTTTCTCTTCTCCGATTCTCTCTTTCTTTATCTTCTCTCCAGATTCGACTCTCTCTCTCTCTAAACTTCAACAAAAACATTTTAAAATTAGCTATTTAAAAAAAAAAAACACTTTGATTCTTATTTTAATCTATTAAGTTTGAAGAACTATTCAATGATTTCTATGTGTGGTTCTATTTTTTGAACAGTTTGGTTCATAAAGTGGTGTGATACGATGAGGACAAAGAATTCGATTCACATCCAAATCGAATTCAATCTCTAACACAATAATTAATGTGTTGAACGTTTTTTTAATCAATTAGACACCAAAGTGCATCATTACGTTGGACGATATTTGCATATAAGAGACAAATAAAACAAATATACGTACGAAGAAAGATAGGAATACTGAAAGTATTTGCTATCTATTGATACTTTTATTTTATTCAGATATAAGCTACCAACGAGCATTTCATACTTTCTTGATATATTGATATCAATTTTATCAATCAAAGTATTTCAT
Source organism: Urtica dioica subsp. dioica (assembly GCF_054948205.1). Taxonomy (NCBI): domain Eukaryota; kingdom Viridiplantae; phylum Streptophyta; class Magnoliopsida; order Rosales; family Urticaceae; genus Urtica; species Urtica dioica. The sequence goes on from NC_142763.1 coordinate 37,807,460, forward strand.
ACTTTCTTGATATAATGATATCAATTTTATCAATCAAAATTTACTGATTTACTGATGATGACCGACGTGTATATTGATGACTATTAAACAAGATCTATATAGAAATATTCAAAAGTTTATCAATATATATATATATATATATTATTTTTCTTATAAAAATAATATATTTGTTGATGTCAGAAAATAGATACGATATTTGTCTCAACGAAAACCCACATACACCGAACAGTTTATGCTGACTACATGAAGATTTAGCCAGGATTATCCATATGATAAACGAATATAGTTACAAGGAGAATAAGAAATAAATATTGAGAATGCTGATGATAGCTGAGAAGCATAGCGGGTGTCAAAAAAATCAGATCCCTTTTTTCCACCTTCTTGATGTCCTTATATAGTGCTTGCATTCTCTATAACGTGGTTTGATCAGACCCGCGTTCTGACAGTTATACTGATAACTCTTCATTTAATGTGTGTGAAAGTTATTTTGATAACTATTTTGGCTTTTGTGGCCAATTGGCGGTTATCTAACATATACGTAGCCATTGTAAACATTCTATTTTGACTAGTCTTTTAGTAACTGCTAACTTCTCTACTCTTCTCGGTATAGTTCAGGGGTTATCAGACATTAACTTATGATCATGTTCGTTTCTCATTCAAAGTTGTTACGACATATTTGTTCGGCATATAGTTGACTATTCGGTATATATTTGGTTGTTCGGTATATCACTTGGTCGGTATATCACCTATTCGGTCTATCACTTGGTCGGTGATATTTTTCCCTTATAACACACCTTAAAGTCTGAGATATAGCCAGAGGATAAAAAGAAGATCCGTTCTGGTTTTCATGGAGGTCCGATCAATCAATGCTGTACATTTTCGGTGTCTTCCAGTTTCTTAGTGTTTTATAATAAAAAAATGATAAACTTATTTTATGTTTATTTCTTCGGTGTCCTTTGGGTATGATCCCGGTAGTTTTACTAAAAAACTTTTAATTGTTTCCAGACTTGAGTCAGGGTATATATATTTTGATTTTTATTAACTTATCAGTGTTTTTATCCAAGACTCTTCGACTCATTCTTTTTTAGTAGAGACTTTTTATTCATAAAATTATTGTTAGGTCTCTTTTATCTGTGATATGTCAAATAAAGACCGCCAAATAGACTTTATTATCTTATTTGTGAAATTTCACTTACGCGCCTCCTACTTATTCTTTTTTAATAGAGATTTTCTATTCATGAAATTTCTGATAGGTCTCTTTTATCCGTGATATGCCGAATAGAGATCGCCGAATAGACTTTATTGTTTTATTCTTGAAATTTCACTTACGCGTCTTCTACTCATTCCTTTTGAGTAGAGACCTTCTATTCATAAAATTTCTGCTAGGTCTCTTTTATCCGTGATATGCCGAATAAACTTTATTATATTATTCGTGAAATTTCACCAATTAGGGCTGTGCACGGTTCGGTCCGATCCGGTTTTTACAGTTTTTTGGTCCGGTCCCGTTAGGATTTTTTTGGACCGTTTTGAGCGGTCCGATCTGATTTTTTGGTCAGTTTTGGACCGGACCGAACTGCGCACAGCCCTAATCTCAACTCTCGGATGCAGCGGCCGTGAGTGCCAACTGCCAAAGCAGTAATTCTTAGTGATGGGATATAAATGCGGGTTTTGAGGTATTTTCCATAATTTTAAAGGCGGCTATTACTGGTGGGCTCTCGAGAGTGGTGGTGTAATCGAATTGCGAGGTGGTCGTCAATCTTATCAAGATGAAGGCTATTTAAAAGTAATGATGACTAGGTTAGAAGCACAGACAAAGAGGTTAATAGTTGTACAAGTGCTCTTTTTTTAGTTTCTCTCCGTACAAGTGCTCTTTTGAGTTTCTAAAGTCTAAAGGACTTTGAGAAGTCTAAGGGCCTTTGCAACGGTGTTGTTTGTTCTGAGCTGAGGGAATTAGTGAGGGGTTTCAGGGAAACAGTGAGAGTTTAGTGAGGGAGCTCTGGTATCGGTGAGTTTGGAGAGGGGAAACACAAGGGCAGGTTTTGTTTTTTTTTTCTTTTTCTATGGCAGAGGAGGTGGACGAGATTTGTGAAACTACTTCTTTCCTTGCTAAGAATTTGGTGATTTCGGAAAGAACTGATGCTGATGGGGAGATTATGGAAAGTCAGTTCCTGGGAGGGAAGATCATCTCGGATGTGTATTTCGGGACACGAAGAGTCAAAGAAGTCTTTAATGGTGTCTGGAGATGTAAGAAACCCTGGACAGTCAAAGAAATTAAACCAGGGTTATTCCAGTTTCGATTTGAAGACTGCGGTGACGTGATGAAGGTTATGGGAGGGAGACCATGGACGATAAAAGGTTTTCAACTGATCCTCAAGAGATGGCCGGCGAACCTTACGGAAGAGGAACTGGATTTTACATCTTCTCCATTCTGGGTCAGAATGGGTGGTCTGCCTCCGGGGTATTTAAATATCAGGAGTGCTCGAGAATTAGCGCCATTTCTGGGAAAGTTCTTGGGATTCTCGGGGCGTCCAGGGAATGATCTGAAAATGCGTATCGAGATGAAGATAGATAAAGCCTTCTTGTCTAGATTCTTCTTGGACTGAGAGAATTTGCAACCGCTTTGGATTTACTGCAAATACGAAAACTTGGGTAGAATATGCTTCAAATGCGGAAAATTGGGCCATGAGAAAGATTTTTGCAGTAGAACCACCTGGGTTAAAGTGTTGGTGCCGCACTCGCCGGAGGTAAGGATGTTTGGTGTCTGGCTCCACGAAGAAGCACCGATAAAATCCGCATACTCCGGGATCGAAGCGTTGATTCGGAAAGGAAAATTCCCAGAGGCCACGGTCTGGCTAGATGACCCAGAAAATCGCCGGAAAGTCCCACCGGAGAAGATAAGACTTTGGTTGTCTCCGCCAAAGTTGAAGCAGACATCGGGGGAAGAGATGAGCATGGTCAACCATACAGCTGTCAGGACAGGCGAAAATCCTGGAATTCTTGTCAATCATATTTTAGGAAAACTCTGTGTGGATGGAGACAGGTCCTCGGCTGGCAGTAAGGTGGGGAGTAACAAGGGAAGGTTTGATACTGATGAGAAAGGAAAGAAAGCTGTGTTTGAGGGTTTTAAGGAATATAATATTAATACTTCTGACAAGGGGGAAGAAGGTGGGGCCGCTGGCAGGGAATTAGAGATTATATACGTTGGGGTAAAAGGAAAGCAGGACAGGAAGTCAACAGTGAAAGGTGTAAGAAGTGGGCCGGTAGAAGAAAAAGCCCAACAAGACAATCCAGAACAGGATAGGAAAAGGAAAGGGAGTTCAGTGGGCCTTTTTAAAGGGCCGATTGATGCTGAAGAGGATGCAATAGAAGGGATCTCACAGAAGGAGATTGAGTACCTGGATTTTTTTAGCCTCACCTCAGTTTGGACTGGGCTCGGGAACAAAGCATAGACTGGAGGATCAGGCCCTAGTAAGTGAAAATAAGAGGTAGAATGAAGGGTACGTGCATGGCGAAATGCATGGGGATGCTGAAGAACAATGTTTGGAGGACTTGGAAAAACTGGCAGCGAACTTCAAGTTAGCTTTTCACCCGGGTAATTACAATGGGGAGGCTAGTCCCTCGGACGTCCAGATTCATAAAAAATGGAGGAGGAATGCTGGAAAGCACAAGAGAGGAGGAGACATGAAAAAGACCGAGAAGAAAGTCAATGCTACAAGCTTCAAGACCGAGGAGGCGGGTCATCACAAGCCCCCACCCCCCCAATGTTAGTCTTATCATGGAATTGCCGAGGCCTTAATCGGGTCTTGGCCCACGACACTCTCCGGGGGCTCGTGAGGGAAAGTAACCCGGACATCTTAGTTTTGTTTGAAACTAAGATGAGTTACGGTAGAATGCAAGATTTACATAGGAGTTTTGGTTTTTGGGGAGGAGAGGCTTTTTCGGCGAATGGGTTAGCCGGTGGGTTATGTATTTGGTGGCGTAGGGGCTTGGAGATAGATATATGGAAGATGACTAGAAATATGATTTGGGCGGTTGTTCGGGGCAAGGATAGGTGTAGAGATTGGGACCTTTTCGGGATTTTTGGTCCTCCGTATGCGAGGGATAAAGCGAGATTTTTGGATTCCTTACCCGCAATGGTCGGAAAGTTTGGAAGACCTTGGTTATTGATTGGAGACTTAAATGTTATTCTTGAGCCTAGAGACAAGCAAGGAGGAGTCCCGGTGACTTGGGCGAACAGAAATTTGTTGAGACACTTTTTTTTTTCTTCCGGTGGTCTCGAGATCCATTCGAAAGAAAGTCATTTCACTTGGTCTAATAGAAGAGCTGCGAGATACCGTATTAGAGAAAGGTTGGATAGAGCTATTGCAAATTCGGAGTGGTTGTTTAGGTTCCCCAAAGCTGGAGTTAGGGTCCTTCCAGCTATTGGATCCGATCATAATCCAATTCTTCTAGATTGTTTCTTGGAAGACGCTAGAGGAAGCAAGCCTTTTCGGTTCTATGAAGCTTGGGCGGACCATCCTAAGTTTCGAGAGATCGTCGAAGATTGTTGGAGACCCCCGGACTTATTGTTAGGAGGGCCTACCCTTCTAAAGAGGTGCAAAGAAGTGGGGAAGAAGCTCCAAAGATGGCAGGCGATAGAATGGGGGAGTGTCAAGGAGAAGATCAAGACTCTCGATAAAGAGCTCATGGAGATCCAAAATTTGGCACCGAACCCGTGTCTTATCCGCCGAGAAGAAGATATTCTTGAAGAAATTTCGTCCCTTAGAGAAAAGGAAGAAAGAGTTTGGAGGCAAAAGTCGAGAGAGTCTTTGCTCAAGCATGGTGATGGAAACACGAGATTCTTCCACACTTCTACGGTGATTCGGAGGAAGCGAAACTACATCGGTTGCTTGATCAAGGAAGATGGGCAAAGATTTTTCTCAAGAAGGCACATCGGAGATCTCCTAAATAGTAAGTTTCTTGAACTCTTTACTTCTTCTAATCCTTGTTCTCCGGACAATCTAGAAGGCATTATTGAACCGGTGTTGAATGAGGAAGATAATGAAGAGCTAGAGCGTGTTCCTTCAAATGAGGAGATTAAAGCGACGGTTTGGGACATGCTGAGTCTCAAAGCACCGGGCCCGGATGGGCTCCAAGGATGCTTTTACAAGAAATATTGAGATGTTGTGGGAGAGTCCTTATGCTCATTTGTCAAGGAGTTTTTCGAAGGAAAAGGACTGAATTATGAAGTGAGTTTCGCTCATATTGTACTTATTCCTAAATGTGAAGGAGCGGAGGAGTTCGATAATTTTCGTCCTATAAGCTTATGCAACTTTAGTTTCAAAGTTATCACAAGAATCTTAACGGCTAAGCTAAGGACAATCCTTCACAAAATGATTTCGCCTTTCCAATTGGCTTTCATTCCCAGAAGATGGATCGTAGAGAACACGATTCTTGCTAGAGAAGTAGTTGAGAAGATGAAGAAAGTGAAAGGCAAGAAGGGTCTCTTGGGATTAAAAATAGATATGAGTAAAGCGTATGACCGGATGGAATGGAGTTTTATTTTTAAAGTCCTAAATAATTTTGGGATGTCGGAAAAGATGATCAAGTTAGTGAAGGAGTGTGTTTGCTCGGCCTCAAGCGCGATTTTGTTGAATGGAAGCCCTCTTGAAAGTCTTAAGCTTGAATGAGGTCTTAGACAAGGAGATCCATTATCGCCTTTCTTATTCATAATTGCCTCGGAGGTTCTTACTAGACTCTTGGAAAGAGAAGAGATGAAGGGTGGTTTCCATGGTATCCGGATAGGAAGAAAGGTGCCAAGCATCTCGCACCTTATGTTCACCGATGACACGATCCTTTTTTGTCAAGCCGAAAAGAGTGAAGTCGAAGCTATTTGGAGTTGTGTGGAGAAGTTTCTAGAGTGGTCCGGGCAAAAAGTGAACGTGAATAAATCCGGGTTATTCTTTTCCAAAAATTGCACGGAGGAGGTCCAGGAAGAGATAAAAACCACTCTCGGGATGAATGAGTGTTCCAAGGATGTAATTCACCTAGGAAATCCTCTCTTTATTGGGATTAAGAAGAGTGAAAGCTTTGTGTTCCTCAAGAATAAAGTGCGCAGCCGTCTTGAAGGTTGGATGGCGAAAACTATCTCCAAAGCCGGGAGATCTACACTAGTGAAGACGGTCATTCAAAGCATCCTGATTTACACTATGTCTTCCTTTAGACTCCCCAAAACTTTTTGCCAAGCCCTCGACAAAATGACTAGAAGATTCTGGTGGAAAGGGGCTTTTGCAGGGACTCGGTTCTTGGCGGCGACAAGTTGGAGTGAAATTTATAAACCCAAAAGTGAAGGAGGTTTAGGATTCCGAAAATTTGAAGACATGAATTCAGCTCTTCTTGCGAAGATTGGATGGCATTTGGCGGCGGACTCGAAGCTGAATTGGGTAGATATTCTTCGGAAAAAATACTGTGGAGAAAAAAAATTTCTCGATACTGCTGTGAAGAGAAACCTTTCCGGGCTTTGGAGGGAAGTGTGCGCCTTGAGAGGTTTGATCAAAGAAAACTCGGGTTACTTGATTGGGGATGGAGGTAAGGTGAGCATAAGTGAAGACAAATGGGTCTTAGAAGGTAAGCACTTCCTCAACATGAGTGGGGCTCCCATGGGATTATCGGTGAGTTCTTTGCTTCAGGAGGGGAATCGCGCTTGGGATAGCAGGGCAATTGCTGAGATTTGTGGCTTGGAATGGCTTGGGAAAATTTCGGCAATGAAGATTCTAGAGGACCCAAGTCCGGATAAGCTGGTCTGGACGGCGGAGGATTCGGGGAGATTCTCGGTCAAGTCGGCTTTGCGTCAGATCCGAGGAGAGGGTGTTAGAGATACGCCGAATATTGGGAATAGGATTTGGAAGCTCAGAATTCATGAACGTGGCAAGATGTTCCTCTGGAGAATTGCTAAGGAATGTTTTAATCTGGCTCCGGTCTTGGTTCGCCGGAGAATGTCGGAGGATGAGTCGTGTCGGAGCTGTGGGAAGGATAAGGAAACATTGGCTCATTTGTTTTTCAATTGTGATTGGGCTAATAGGCTCTGGTTTTTGGAAGGTCTGGGTTTGCGTTGGAAGTGGCCGGATAACACGTCGGGTGTAAGACTGATTGAGGCGATTTTGGATTCTAATGATTCGGCGAGGTCTATGAGAGGTCGCTCAAATGAACTGGTGGTTCGGGCCTGGATTATTTTGGAAGAGCTCTGGCGTCGTAGAAACATCAACGTTTTTTATTAGAGGTCCTTGGATTTTGAGCGCTCCCTTATCATAGTGAGAGCCGGTGTGTGAGACCATCTGGAGTTTTTGGCTTGCCCAAGAGAAGATGTCCCTCCTCCAAAAGCTTTTAGGCCTCGGGTGTGGGCTAAGCCTAGTGAAGGAATTGTTAAGATTAATACTGATGGGTCTTTCAGGTTGGGACGGGCCTCAGTGGGATTGGTGGCGAGAGACCATGGATGAGCTATAGTCTGGTTGTGGCGTAGTCCGGTGGAGGCGACTTCGGCGCAGGAAGTGGAGCTCAAGGGGGTGCTTCTGGCTCTTCTTGTCGCGAAGTTCCGAGGATGCGATCGTGTTTTGATAGAAGGAGATAACCAACTAATTATGGATAGTCTCCGCCAGTCCAAAATTTGTCCTTTTTGGTTTTTGAGTCCGATGTATCAGAATATTTTGAAGGAGTCTAAGTCTTTTGATTCAGTTAATTTTGTTTGGGTTAGCAGAGACGCCAACCGGGTGACTCATGAACTGTGTATGTGGGCTGCTCGTGACAGGGTCTCCGGGTTTTGTAATTTCGGGGAAGCTCCGACCCTTGTTCGGAGTTCTTTTGAAACTGATTTGATGAATGTTATGCTAGTTTCTTCCTCGTCCTCTCTTCTTCCGCTTCGGTGAAGAGAGTAGGGCGGGGGGTCGATTTAAAAAAAAAAAAGATGAAGGCTATTCTGGTGACCGAAGTAGCGCTCATTATTGAAGATATTATTTATATTTTTGCTAGTTTTAGTTGGTGTGGATTCTTTTCAGTCTTAGATTTTGTAATATTTTAGCTCACAAACTTAAGAAAGCTCTCCTTGTCATTTTTACGTAATTTGGAACTTTTCTCTCATTCTTGATTTACAAAAGGAGGCTTTGGCTGAAATGCCTTAGAGCATGCACAATGCATCTCTACTATAGAGATAGAGATAGAGATAGAGATGCTTGCACAATGCATCTTCATTTTTTTCTCCATTCTTCAAATATGGAGCTAAACGTAATAGTGTGTCTCCAAATATGGAGATGCACTATTTCATCTCTATATTTACCCCAAACTTTTAAAAATTATATTATTAGCCCAAAATTTAATTTATAACTACAATTTAATACTTATATGTATTATGTATATATTTGTAAATTAGGGTATTCTAAAAATTATTAATTAAAAAACAACTCATACTTGAAAAAAGAAAATAAAATTACTACAATAGAAATCACAATATTTTACATAGACGATTAAAAAAACATCAAGACATTTAAAAATTACATAATTGAAAAACTTAAATCACAATACTACATACAAAAAAAAATATAGTGGGAGAGGATGTATGTATGTACAAAATTAATAATATTTATGTATTTGGACTAATATGAACAAAATTAATGGTGTTGGTCAAATTTATAATCTATAAAAAAATAATGGGTTAAAACTCAATTGTAAAAAAATATAGTGGGAGAGGATATACTTAGAATATTCTTTAAAGCAGATGTAAAATAGAGATGGAGTGCAGATAAAATATACTGTTCACTGATGTAAATATGTAAAATAGAGATGAAAAATAGAGATAGATTGTGGATGGTCTTATATTAGTATCAACCAAAAATAAATTAAAAGGGGCACTGAATCAATGAGGCTTATCCATATATCAGCCGAGTCAGCATCGTACGCATCAAGCGGATAAGATTTCAAAGCTCATTATCAATCGTATTTATTTATCTGGTCCAGAAAACAAAATACATATTTGCATTTTACAACATGTTACTATGATAATTTTTTTTTTTAAATGTTACTATAAAATTTGTCCTATTGCCACAAATTAATCTAAAAATAAGTAATATTGTTATCATTGTAACTTGTAAGAACCCACAAAGATTTACTTGCCAGCAATTTTGTTATAAATTGACATTTATATTATATTGAATAAGTTTTTTTTTCTTTCTTATTAAAGAGTATTTGAGTTAAAATATAACATCAATAATAATTGTAAAGACAAAATATCCAAGAAGGACTACTTCAAAAAAAAAAAAAAAAAAAATCCAATCCAGGGCCTCTATATAACTCAAGCATCCGAATCCCTGTATTTTCACACTCATCAAAGCACAAAAAAAAAAAAAAGAAAAAAAAGAAACAAACGAGTAAAAAACAGATATCAAAACAAAAGAATTAGTGATACCTTTGAAATGTCTACAGCGACAGGAACAACGTCGTCGTTTTACGAGATTCTGGGGATTCCGACGAGTGCGAGCCCAAACGACATAAAATCAGCTTACAGAAGACGAGCGAGGACTTGTCACCCTGACGTTGTGGCTTTCGAGCACAAGCCACACTCGGCCGCCGAGTTCATGAGACTCCACGCAGCATATTCCACACTCTCCGATCCCCATAAGAAAGCCTCCTACGACAGAGATCTCTTCCTCCATCGCCGGAGACCCTTCTCCTATTCTTCTCCGGCCGCCGGATTTTCCAGCAAGAGATCATGGGAAACTGATCAATGCTGGTAAAAAGCCTTTCCCTTTTCGGGCTGGGTCTAGTAATCTTCTTTCCTTTTTTTTGGGCTTGTTTCAGTACATAACTAGAGCTGAGTTCGATTATTTTTATGACTTGGTTTGTTGTCTGAGAACAGAGGAGATTTAATTAAGGGCCAAGCAGAAAGGATGAAGTAAATGTTCATAATGGTATTAGTTTCTTATGACGATGGCCTTGTCTCGTTGCACTGTTGTATCTTGTTTTGTATATTTGTTGAAGAACGAAAAGAAACCGTTTCGTGCGTTACTAAGGTTCAGCACATATTTAATATAATATAAAATAAAACTAATGTTGTGCCAAAACTTTATCATATGGAATCGGAAACTTTACACTAGGCTTAGAAAACAAAACTGATTTGTTAAATCTCCGTGACTTACATTAGCTATAGCAACATCATCAGCGTTATCCGCACTGTTGATAACTTGTACTATGACATCGGAATAACCCAAAGAAAAAAAGTTTATCAACATTAAGTATGTTGAATTCCATCTAATTCTATTGTCAAAGTGTAAAGTCCTCTCATTTAGGCCATTTAGTAAAAAAAAAAAAAAAAACGTCACTTCAACTCATCTATCATAGGATTGGAACTATTGACCTAGACAATGGCGTTCCTAATTTTGACAATGCATGGGTCATAGGTTTTGGAACCGGTTTTGACTATAAGATTTATAATATGGGTTGCACACCTTTGATGTAGAAGGTTGTCCTCACAAGGTATCTCCCGTCGCCTCTAACCAGGACGTTGTTAGTTGTGATATTATCTAAGGTTATGAAAATTATTTTATCACGTATATGCCACTTTTCCATCACTTGAAGTGGGATTTGTAGGATGCTATCGGCCGTGTGGCTTCCCTCAATTCTCCTAAAGGTTATGCTTATTTTGCATGAATTCCACGAGTCGTCTATGTAGTGAACTACCACATTCATGAAATTTATCTTACTATTACCCGACCATATATCTGAGTTTAAAACTACACTAACGAGCCCGACATAAATATGACTTTCATTTTTTTTAGTTTCTTCTAAAAAAACTTCAATATGTCTCTTCGTAATTGAGTCCTCTTAATCATTTGAATACCAGGGGCTAAATAATATATGATTCTAAGAAATTCTTCGGATTTTACATGATTAAATGATTGGTCGGTAGAAACAATGTAATGAACAAATTGTCTCATAAACTCGACAAGATCGTGAGAAGTTACCCGGTGAACTTGGATGAAATGCACTTCTTGTAGGTTTATCAACGATGAAGTCCCTTGCCAGCTTTCACAATTTTTCCACATTTTCCCGTTTTATCCCCCATTCCCCGATTTCTTGAATATATTGAAACATCTTTGTTCTCGATCTTTTTTTGGTGGGTGGCTGGCCTCCTTCATGTTGTGGAGGCAGTTCTTCATCCTCCCCATGTTGTGGAGGTAGGTCTTCTTCCTCCTCATGTTGTGGCAGTGATGGTGATGGCAGTGGTGGTGGTGATGGCGGATCTTCATCGATTTGATTTTCATAATTCTGTAATTGCTCCCGGTATACTTGGTATGGATCTTGATATGGTGACGTTGGTGATGGTGGTGGTGGTGGTTGTTGAGGATAATAAAGTAGTTGTTGAGAATAATAAAGTTGTTATTGGGAATAATTGAGTTGTGGTGGATATTCAAGTTGTGTATAATAAGTATACGGACAAAATCATAAAAGATTAGTGGATTACTCAGAACATATGGACATATTGAGTCGATTAGGCTTTCGGATTTGATGGTAACTTGGATGTAAGTAAGAAGTTGATGGTGGTTAGCTTGGGTTGTAGTCGATGTTTTTAAAATTAGGAAATTGATATAAACCAAGCAAATTTTGAGGGAATTGGTTCACGGGAGACTCGTGACTTGGTTGTGCTTTTTCGGGCGGTGGTGTGTTTGAAGAACTTGCTCGTGAGGAACTTCGATGAGAAGAACTTCAACGATGAGATTCGGACATTTTTTAAGCTAAACCATATACTAAAAATATATATGAAAACTACATAAGAAAATTATATATTAAAGCTGTATAATAAAAAATATTTGAGAAGATTTTATGAGATTTTGAGCAGTAAAAGAGAGTATGAGAAGATTGTATTGTGAGTGTGAAGAAATGTTGTGAATTGAGTTGATATTGGTAGGAGAATGAAAAAAAGAGATTAAAAATTAAATAAAAAATGAAATCAGCTCAACATTACAATTTATCACAATTATTAAACAGTCCTCCAATGTTAGAATTTGTAATTATTTTGGGCCGTTGGATTTGCAACGGTCACAAATCCAACGGCCAATATTTAAAAAGAAAATAGAAAAAAAAGCCTTCTGTGCAGTTGGATTTTCACTTTCTTACACAAATCCAACTGCCCACTTTTTTTTTGTTTTTTTTAATAAACATAAAAACACAGTGTCAGATAACAGCAGCGGAAGAGGCGGAAGAAAGTTGTTCCGCTCGCCCACTGGAAGTCTTCCTGCCGTTCAATCTCCTCGGCCGGAAGGAATCCTTCAGCGTGTCATTCACAGCCGGAAGGAAGCGGAATTTCGGCGTCCTTCCGTGCCATAAGCCCAGATTTATCCGTAAGTTAACACTCTAGTGATCACCATATTATTTATCACTATCTATACTATTTAGCTTTACAGTATGTTTAGTGTCCGGTGTCACTTAACAAATCAAGATTAAGACGACTCTTGTTGTATGTTTATCTCGAAGATTTGAAGGCCAAAATAGTATGGGGGTATCCGAATAAAAAGTAGAAGATGTGAGTGTGATTATTTGAGATCTAAGTTTTATCTTTTTTTCATGGATGAGTAAAATTGCAAAATATTGTAAAATTATTACTAAGTCCTAAATTTGTAAGTCAAACACTAAGATAAAATAGGTATTTAGAAGCGATAAAAATCATTTCAAAGACTCTAGTGTCGCTTTTATCGCTTCTAAAAGCTATTTTATAAATGAAATAGAAGTGAGAAGGCAGTTCTAAAGATTATAAAATATTAGAAGTAATGTGTATAAATGCTCACCACTTAAGCTATCTTCACCATTATACAATATTTTAGTAACTATACTCATCAAAATTTATAAACTGATATTGAAAGGAAATAATATCCTCTGTATATTCAATACTTACTCTGAAATCCATATGAAAATAAAATTCAAATAAAAATCTCCTTAAATAATGTATAACGGGTTCAAATTCAAGACTCTTTAAATTCAAAACTCTTTACATTCAAACTTCATTAAGTACTAAAAAACCCTCAAGAAATATCTTTACATTCAAAACTTCTTTACATTCAAACTCTTTACATTTTAAAAATATCTTTGAGAATCTCTTAAATAAATCTTCCTAGAATTAACTCATAAATCTCGATAAAATAAATCCCAAGAGTTATTGTGTGGACACAAATTTTACCATCAAACTCAAAACAACCATCGAAGCTTAAAGTACCCTAATCTTATTTTAAACCAGTTTCCTTCAAACAAATTAAGGGAAGAAAGAATCTTATTGCAGAACGAGTTCATCTTTAACATGAAATAATTAATATCGTCACATAAATCTTAGCCGAGGAAAAACGTCCATATAGGACTTATGGTTTATTGTATATATATTTGTATTGTATATGGATTTATGGATCATCTAGGATCTAAATCTGTTACGACTAAGATCAGCCTGTCGTTTTATAGTGATCATTAGTCGTTTTATAGTTTGTAGTCGTTTACGTGTATTGTACGGCAAACCTATAAAAGGTTTCCGCTGATGTAATTTGTTTCTAAGATCAAATACATTTTCAAATTCTAGCCAAACATATCTTCTCTCTCTCTCTCTCTCTCTCTCTCTCTCTAACCTAAACATGTTATCAGAGCCACATAAGATGAAAATTGCTTCGCATAACCTAGATTCGCTCCAATGGCGGAATCTCAGTTTTCAACACCAGTTCGAGGCGCAACACCAAATCACATGGAACCTTCAATGTTCAATCAAGCTCCGAATTTCACTCCTCACCCGAATCCTCTTTCTATCCGGTTAGATCGCAACAACTATGTTCTATGGCGGTCTCAAGTACTTCCTACACTTCAAGCTCATGGATTTGAAAGCATCCTCGACGGATCTGCTCCGACTCCAGCTCCATTTGTTGATCTGCGATGCGATCTAATCTCAACCTCCAATCCGTGGACCACATCCAGAGTTTCAGAATTGGCTTCGCTATGATCAGTTCTTTATGAGCTGGTTGTTCTTGTCAATTTAAGAAGCAACACTTGGCCATGTAAATCAGTGTCGCAACTCGTCGAAGGTGTGGTTCAGTCTCGAGCGACTTAATGCGAACTCAAGCAAAGCCAGAGCTCTTCAACTCAGGTTTCTTCTTAAACGACTAGCCAAATAATCTCTGATGATGAGCTTATCCTATACATACTTAGAGGACTAGGAACTGAATACGAGTCTATAGTTATTAATCTCACTTCTAGGCAAGGAGATTTGAATCTGTAGGAAGTTCAATTCATGCTGCAATCTCAAGAGTTGCGCATTGAATCTGCAAATTATGTTCAAGTTGCTGAAAGCTACGGATTAACAGCAAATTTCTCGACAAACTCTTCCTATCCAGGACGTGGTGGATCTAGAGGAAATCGAGGTGGCTTCAGAGGAAATAGAGGTGGTAACAGAGGATGTGGACGTGGTCAAGGCCGTGGAAGAGTGGTATGCCAAATATGTGGAAGATCAGGACACATTGCTAGCAAGTGTTCTCATCCCTTTGATGTACGCTATGCAGGTGTTGATCCGACTTCACAACAGTCTTAGCCTCAAGCCAATCAGGTTCAATATGATGATCAGGAGTGGTATAGTCAGTCAGCTCAGCAACAATTTGAAGAGGAATTCTGCTCTCAGTCTGAAAGTCAAAGCTACAATTAGCGTACACACACACACACACACACACCAGCAGCTGTGAGCATTCCTCAGAGTCTAAACTCTCAATCCTCAATTCAAGCCTCTTCTCACTATGTGTTGCCTCAATCACAAGTCAACTATGCTTCCAGCTCTATCCACCAATCAAGTCACTCAGTAAATGCAGCCACGAATCAAGTCACTCAGTAAATGCAGCTTGGCTTCTTGACAGTGGAGCAACAAATCATGTGACTGCAGAGCTTGAAAACCTATCACTTCAGACTGACTACAAAGGCAAGGGTAAACTTGCAGTAGGTAACCGATCTCTCCTATCTATTTCTTATATAGGCAATTCATTAATTCATGTACCTGCTGCTCACAGTCACCTTAAGTTGTCAAAAATCCTGAGAGTACCACAAATAACCAAAAACCTACTGAGTATTTCTCAATTTACCAGTGACAACAACGTGCTTATTGAATTTCATTCTGATTGTTGTTTGATTAAAGATAAATGCTCGAGAAAGACTATTGTTCGTGGTGAGCTTAGGAATGGCTTATATCAACTCAACCTCTCGTCTGATGTCAAGTCTAGTCAAGTCAATCCTGTAGAGTCTCAAGCTTCTTCAAATTTATCTCTCAAGTCTTCCATAAACGTTGAGTCTACCTCCAAGCAAACTGTTGTGTGTAGTAGTTCTGTTGTTTGTAATCATAATAAGAGTGAATGTAGTGATTCATGTACTAAGAAAACTGTTGATATTTCTCTCTGGCACAAGAGATTGGGACATCCATCCTCTTCAGTGCTCAGTCTTGTAATCCCTCATTCTGTGCATGAAATAAAACAATCTATGCTTTGTCCACCGTGTATACTTGGAAAAATGCATCAAAAACCATTTCCGAGCTCATTGTCAAGTCATCTCATCCCTTTCAGATTGTCCACTCTGACTTGTGGGGACCAGCTCCCACAAAGTCACGAGATGGATATTGTTATTATGTCATTTTTGTAGATGACTTCAGCATATTCACATGGATTTTTCCTTTAAAACTGAAGTCTGAGACATGTCAAACCTTCATGAATTTTAATGCCTTTGTTGACAGACACTTTTCTCACAAAATCAAAACTTTACACACTGATCGGGGTGGGGAGTATAGATCCATTGTTCCCTTTCTTGTAAAATCAGGCATTCACCACATTCACTCTTGTCCCCACATTCATCAACAAAATGGTATTTCTGAACGAAAGCACCAATACATTACACAAACAGGTCTCACACTCTTGGCTCAGTCTAACCTCCCATCGCAATTCTTGTGGGATGCTTTCTTTACTTCAGTATCATTCATAAATGTTCTTCCCACTCCAGTTCTACAAAACAAATCTCCATCTCACATTCTTCATTCCAAACCATCTGACCTGTCTAAACTTAGAATCTTTGGCTGCACTTGTTTTCTATTCCTACGTCCTTATAACTCAAACAAGTTACAGTTCAAGTAGTCTAAATGTGTCTATCTGGGTCCTAGTTGTCACCATAAAGGCTACAAGTGTCTAGCCTCATCTGGTCGTGTCTATGTTGTCCGTGATGTTGTGTTTGATGAGTCTGACTTTCCCTATAAATTCATGTTTCAAAAACAACATCTCTCTCTACTTTCACCACCTTAACCAGTTCACCATCTTCCTAATGTAGGACTTATCCCATCATATCCTGCACATTCCATCACACATCATTAATCATCCTCTCCCACATTTCCTTATTCGATCCTATCTCCAATTCATGCCTCACCACATCAGTCCATGTCACCACCTCCATCAGCTAGTGTATCACAAAATTCACTTCCCTCTGTCTCACCTTCCCAACCCTCTCATGTAGACCCATTCCCTGACTTTCCTATGAGAACTCACACCATGGTCACTCGGTCTCAGCTTGGTGTTTTCAAACCAAAAACCCTTACCATAGAATATTGTTTAGATGCCACTCCCAGTGAACCACAAACAGTCCTTGAAGCTCTCCCCAATCCTGAGTGGCAGCGCGCTATGAATATTGAATTTGATACCTTAATGAGAAATAAAACTTGGGATCTTGTGCCTGATACATCTGATATGAATATGATAAGTAACAAGTGGGTTTTTCGTACTAAGCTTAAGTCAGATGGCTCTCTGGATAAGCTAAAAGTTCGGCTTGTAGCTCGGGGTTTTCAACAAAATGCTGGCATTGACTACTTTGATACATTCAGTCTAGTAGCCAAACACTCAGCCATTTGTATCCTCTTCTCTCTGGCTACTACTTTTGGATGGTCAGTCCAACAAGTTGATGTAAATAATGCTTTTCTGAATGGCATGCTCTCCGAAATTGTGTTCATGACTCAGCCACAAGGATTTGAAGATCCCACCAAACCAGATTATGTGTGTCATTTAAAGAAAGCGCTTTATGGCCTTAAGCAGGCGCTACGTGCCTAGTTTGATCAGCTAAAAATGGCACTGCATGATCTAGGTTTTCGTGGTTCTACCTCTGATCACTCCCTCTTTTATAAGGGAACTGTCACTGATCTCATCCTGATTCTGGTCTACATGGACGATATCTTGATCACATGTGGTGATGTGTCTGTTTTAAAAAGTATCGTGATCACCCTTAACTCTCAATTTGCCTTGAAGGATCTTGGTGCTGTTAATTTTTTCTTAGGCTTTGAGGTTGTTAAGATTGGATCTGGTTATCACTTGACACAACGTAAATACACCTCTGACTTGCTTGCCAAGACTGTTATGCTAGGTTCTACACCTTCCCCAACTTCAATGTGTCAAAGAAAAAAGCTCTCGGTTGAGGGGGTTGATGCTCTAGATCAACCTCAGCTCTATCGCAGTATAATAAGAGCTCTGCAATACCTAACTCTTACGAGGCCTGACATTGCCTACTCAATGAACAGGTTAAGTCAGTTCTTGAAAGCACCAACTACAGAACATTGGTCTGCTTGCAAAAGACTCCTGCGCTACCTCAGTGGAACTCTTAATCAAGGACTTCAGTTCTCTCAACCAAGCCCCACAAATGCACTGACGTAGTGTGTTTCTCTGACGCTGACTGGGCTGGTTCAACTAATGACAGACGCAGCACAAATGGGTACTGTGTGTATCGGGGAAGTAGTCTGATAAACTAGTGTTCACGAAAGCAAAAAGTGGTCTCTAGATCCAGCTGTGAAGCTGAGTATAGAGCAGCTGCAGAAGCAACCTCAGAAATTGTGTGGATTCAAAGCTTGCTGAGTGAAGTAGGGTTTAAACCATCAAGCCAACCAATCCTTTGGTGTGACTATGTGGGTGCTACATACTTGGCCACGAATCCTGTGTTCCATGTGCGTACAAAGCACATTGAAATTGATGTGCATTTTGTTAGAGACAAGGTGATGGCTAAAGAGCTTGAAATTCGGTACATTCCCACTGAAGATCAGATTTCCGACGTCTTCACAAAGGCGTTGTCAATGCCGAGGTTTCGTTGCTTACGCGACAAGTTAATCTCAACGATGTAAATGTGCTTCTCATTTTCATTTCCTAGCTTAACTTGAGGGGGGCTGTTACGACTAAGATCAGCCTGTCGTTTTATAGTGATCATTAGTCGTTTTACTATTTGTAGTCGTTTACGTGTATTGTACGGCAAACCAATTAAAGGTTTTCGCTGATGTAATTTGTTTCTAAGATCGAATACATTTTCAAATTCTAGCCAAACAGATCTTTTCTCTCTCTCTCTCTCTCTCTCTCTCTCTCTCTCTAACCTAAACAAAATCTTACAAAGGAGATTACTGTTTCCAAAATCCTAAGGAGTAGAATGTCTATTTAATTGGGTATTTGGATTTTTAATTGGCAATATACAATCACAGTTGTATTTTTGGATTATTCGAATTTTTTTTTATTTTTTGCATGTTTATTTTGTTTGGTCAAATGATTTATAATGGAGGGAAAAGATTGAGTTTTCGATTTGATAGAGTACTAATTAATTGAGGAAACATGTTTTTATTGAACTTTTGCTAATCAAATATATATTTTTTCTCGTTTGATTGGGCATTGATGAACGATGGTGATATTGGCAACAAAATTTTTTATTTAGCTAGAAGATCATTTGATTGACTCCATTGTGAAACCTACAAAATTGAGGGTACATAGTTAAAGTGCTCTCCTTAAGTCAAAAGCACATTCTCTCACTCAAAGTGTATAGATAACTTAGACCAAACAACAAAACTATGGGAGTTCAACTTGATCTCCATTTGCATAGTGTGAGCTTTATATGTGCGTTGGATGAAAGCGGTCATACGAATCTGAGCATTTCGACCATTACTCTCTACCCGTTGTTTTAGAGATCATTTATTTTAATTAATTACAAGACATTCGACGAGTTAAAATGTCATAGAGTGGCTAGCCAAGTCAAGGAAGGCTAGTCAAGAGCATAGTTAACCTAAAGATGAGTTAGAAGCGGCTCTCCAGGCGTGGTAGTATCTCGAGGTTGACCAGTTCAACTTTTTTTGTTCAATGTCCCATTAGTTTCTTCATTAAAAGATGTTTAGTTATGTACAAGGATTTGAGATTTTACCAAACAATATGCCCTAAAGCGTCTGGTTAAACAAACTCATGGTCGGGTAGACGCTTCATATGTTGGGATATCTATTCATTAATTCTTCAATTGAATCAAACTTTGGATACAATTTATGATTTGAAAAACGTGCTTGGATTGGGAAACAATTCTAACAACTATTATAATATTTCTTATTAGTTGGCTGGAAACAGTGTTGTGATTTTCAAAAACTAATGATTAAATGCCAAGGATGTTGAACTATCGCCACTTTCTAATGTCTTATCTCAATTTGGGTGAAACTCGGACTTGACGTGATCCTAAGCCAAAGAAGATGAAGGGGCAATCAACATAGGGAATGAGGAGCCTTAGGTCGAGAACACCAAGATGGTATCCGAACATGATTGTCAAACTCATACTGAGGTTAAGGTAGCTTAGGAGTAGGATAATCCAACGTAGGGACCGAGTAGTTGAGATTGGCCCTCAAGGGGCTCAATGGAAGTTGGCTAATTCCACGTGTAGGTCGAGGTTTTGAAAAAGACTCTTTAGGCATGCGAGGATGGTGTGACATAGGTCAAGGCTAAGAAAGCCCGACTGATGGAAAACTAAATAAGGTCCCAGAGGATCTACATTTGGCAGTAGTTGACTATCTGAAAAATATGAGGCATGTGCTTCTAAGCTCGAGAAAGCATGAGAAATTATCCACGTTCAAGGAAAAGGCCATGTGCTATTGACATGCCAAACATCCACCTCCATCTTGATCCTAAATGTATTTCTTTCGCTTAATTCGAGTACCTATCCAACCATAGTCTTGCGATCCATCGCACTTGGTTCATTAAGAAACCTCTGAAGTTGTCCGGTTCATCTGACCTAAAAGGGTTCAGACACAAAGTTAATCTTGTCAATAGCTAAGAGCGATAACCAACATCTAGTTAAGGACTAGGCTTTTTAACTCCCAAAGGTCGTTCATCGTAGAAATGGAAATGACTACGGGTTTTAACGGGTACACCAATACCAGTACTCATACCCGCCTAACGGGTTTTAACTGGTATACATTAATATTTAATAAAAATAAAAACCCCAACCTACCTGTCATGATATAATCTAATGCTTTCTTAACCAATTATCTAAGTTTTTTTATAAGTTAATGGGCAGGTTAACGGGGTGGGTATAACATTTTCACTACCCGACCCGTACCCGCTAAAAGCTTATGGATAATACCTGTTAGCCCATTAACCCGTTAACCCATGTTGAACGGGTAATATCCAACCCGTTTAAGTCGAGTGACAGGCGGGTCAACGGATTTCAAGTAAAAATGCAATTCCTAGTTCAACCTGAACCTTCTCTAAGTCTTTATTAATTTCAAAACAAGCTTGCAAGATGCTTGCTTTGATTTCCCTCGCCTACCAAGTTTACTTACAACACAACACTATTATAGTAATTCTTTTCATTCTTTTTCTTTTTGGCCTGAATAGTTTACGGCTAAAACTTTTCCATATGTATGTGTTGCAATTGTTCATCAACTCCTAAATCTTAATCCAAACTGTGCTTCCAAGAGACCACGAAGCTTCTCGCCAAACAAGCCAAAGTCTTGGCCACAACCTCCATAAAATCCGTGACATCAAGCATCGGAACTCAAAATCCAAACATAACCTTGTGTTTCCCGTATCACTCACAAGAGATAGACCACTAAATCTCTACTCTCAACCATGTGTTTCCCTAGACTACACTCCTTTTTCAAATTATTGGCCTATATTACCCGATATAAAAACATCACTCACTCTAAACCTCCGACTACTGGACTCGGTTAACAGAATACTCAAGAACTAAGCCTTGCTAATTGATTACATTATTGAATATCTTTCTTGCCCCAAAATTTTACGTTAATTTTTTTTTTTTGTAAATGTAAACAATATTGACTATCAAATTTAGATTGAAAATTAGTTTAGATGTCATATCAAAGTCAGATAAAATTTATGTATCATCTAATACTCAACTAGGATATTTGTTGTATGTGAGGTGAGAACAACTATGACAAAGTTTATGTCAATTGTAATATTATTATTAATTATTCAAGAGAGAAAAATAAAAATAAACCATAGTCAAAAGTATACCTGAAAAGTGGGATTTATTGATTATCTGTTGGTCTATAGACCCATCCTAAGGTTTGGCTGAGATGAATTACTTGAATAGTACTCTATTCAATAGTATTCTTGTGGTGGGTCAGGCCCAACATTTAGTTATGTTTTGATCAATAAGATGGGGTCGGTATTTTTCGATTTGCCATTTCAAATCCACTTTTTTTCGTAAAAAAAATAATTATTTTCCTTAAAGTTATGTTCGGGCTGAATTGTAAACAGTAAATTAAGTTGAGTAGAATCTGCAACAGTTAACAAGTTTTTAAAAAATTGACAATTTACAACTTAAAAAGAGTTATTTTCACAATCAAAACTTTAAATATTATTTTTGCAATAAATTAAAAAACGGCTACCAAAGCAACTTCCACTTTGACTTCTGCTATTGCGAGAAGGCATTATTTGACCCATCGAAATATAATTTTTTTTTTTATATATCTCAAAGATTGATGATTATTCATTATAATTTGGGTCTAAATGTATAATATTCAAATAAATAGATATATGCTAGTAAAGTTTATGGTTTAAAATGCCGAGGAATTGTGATGTTTTGTCGACGAAATTGCGCTTTTCGGAGGATATCGGATTGATTGGTGCATGTTGTCTGTTTCGCCGTAAAATAATGTCGCCAAATTGTCATTGTTCCGTCGGCGGCGTCGCAAAACTGTCAACTCTTGTCGTTTCGTCATTATTTCGCAAAAATGATGTTCAAAATCACCATTATTTCGCCGACATCTGACAGCTTTCCAACGCAAAAATGTTGTTTGACTTTTTTTTGTTGAGATAGTCATGGTCATTGTTTCAGTTTCAGAGCGAAAGGGGAAAAAAGAGACGTGGGTGTCAGATAGAAGCGTAGAAGAAGAAGAAGAAGAAGAAGAAGAAGAAGAAGAAGAAGAAGAGGCAACAAAAAAATAAGGATAATTTACAAGAATCCCCCCTAAACTCTTACTCGATTAATGAAGTGCACCATCGACTCGGATTTTCAACAAAAATTACTCTAAACTCCTATACGTGTTCACTTTTGTCCCTTCCGTCAAGGTTTATCAATTAGCATCTATGAGTTTCGCACGTTTTAGGCAGTGAGCTCACTGTTGAGGTTATAATGGTCTTTCCAGTTACCTAAATTAATGTTCTTTATTAAATATATAAAACACTATATTATTTTGTTAAAAGTCCTTCCTCTCCGACTCGTGTGGCGAGGACCAGATACATCTTGGCTCGGCGAAACTTCTTGGTTGGCGCGACGGAGATCAACCGATGGTCACCATCCCTGTTTTGCGCGAAAAGGGATTGCCTCCATTGATTCTGGCATGTTTCTCTTTCCTGGTGGTCCGATCGGGGTGTCCCTTCCAGATCCGCTGACGAGCTCGAGCTTTCCGGAGACCACGCCCCTGCCTTCGGATCTGGGTGCTCCGTCGTGCCAATTTTCTGTGTCATCTCTCATTCACGAAGCTTCTTCAGTGAGAAGGAAGGACTAGAAGGCCATTTTTTCGAGGGAAGAACCAACCTAGTGGTGGCCATTTTGTCCGACGATGCGCGACGAACCAGTCCGGCGTCGAGCTTCCTCCTATCCGATTCGAGTTCCAAGGACCAGATCTCCTCAGACCTCATGCTTCTTCTCTTGCACGGAGCTTCCTCGACTCGTGGTGGGGAAAGATCTGTTGCAGATCTGGCAAAGCTTCCCGGCGTCAACTTGTCTCTTTCCGACGAGGCCTCTTGTTGTTGTGGTGTTCAAGATGAGGAGGATCAGCTTTCATAATAGGATTTGAGCTTTGGCGACAACCTTCCGAATTAACTGCTTCCGCTTGCACACAAAGCATACCCATTTGTTGCTCTTACTGTTCTTCTTCCTCAGTTTCACCTGATACCCATTTATTTATTCGAAATAAA
Source organism: Urtica dioica subsp. dioica (assembly GCF_054948205.1). NCBI lineage: Eukaryota > Viridiplantae > Streptophyta > Magnoliopsida > Rosales > Urticaceae > Urtica > Urtica dioica. The sequence goes on from NC_142763.1 coordinate 37,830,691, forward strand.
AAATTATTTATTCGAAATAAAAAAAAATAATACAAATTTTATGTATTTAATAGAGAACATTAATTTAGGTAACTCAAAAGACCATTATAACCTCGATAGTGAGCTCACGTGCCTAAAACGTGCGAAACTTACGGATGGTAACTGATAAATTTTGACGGAAGGGGCAAAAGTCAACACAAATATGAGTTCAGAGTAATTTTTATTAAAAATCCGAGTTGAGGGTGCACTTCGTTAATCGAGTAAGAGTTCAGGGGGTATTCTTGTAAATTAAAACACAACAAAACCCTATATGCTACATCTGGTATAAAGAGATGGGCTTAAGTGTATAGCAGGCCCAAAAGACATTAACTTTACTATATACATATAATTAATTAGTTGTCTTTCAATTTGTTTAAGACTTAATAATAAAATAATAATAATAGGTACATTTACAAGAATAAAAAAAATAAGCAAATGCGACAAATTTTTTACGTAACTAATTTTATATATTTGAATGAACACATATTTAAAAAGGTATATACATATTTATAAATTGTTTTGCAATATTATTTCCGTCGGCATTTTTGTGTTTTATCGCAATTTTCGTAGAATTTTTTCTTAAATTTTTACATTATTTGCGTCGCAATTTTCGTTGGCCGCTGCAATTTCCGATCTTTGAGACCATTGGCATATTATTGGCCATCGACATTTCAAACCTTGATTTATACTATATTTTGAGAAAGAAACCTTTTTTTAATAATAAAAAAGACTTTCATTAGATTTTTGACGTGCGAATTAACCTCAAATAGTCTCAAGTTTATGAAATAAAACTTTATTAAAGTTTTGTTAATGGATCTCAAGTTTTCGTTTTTAAATTAACTATTCAATCAGAAATATAATCTAATAATAATGAAAATATTATAATAATGATGATAGTAATATGTGAATAAGAATAGAAGAGAAACATGATATTTATTTGCTACTCATAGAATCCGCTGAAGTCAAACGATCTAGTCGGTATTCCGAGAATAGAGATATCTAGCACTAGAGTTCGTACCCAAAGGTCCGAGAACTCGTGAAAGTTAAGGAGCGAACGTTCATACTAACAAAGAGCAGACCCTATTACTCAGAACTTCGAAGAGAAGAGAAGACAATAGGTTTAAAAGACTAGTCGGACAATAAAACACGTGTAATAAATACTCAAAACGCGCACCTTAATGATTAACACCGATGATAACACAGATAACCACCCACTCTTCATATAAAAGAGTGGGGATCAAATAACTGCTATAGGACGTGAGGCTGATCACCCCACGATCCAGAGTATTCTCCCACGACATCAACTAACAAATGTTAAGGTCCTCAAGCTTCTATAAATAGGGAAATCGACAAGACCAAGGGGGCATCGCTGGAAGAAGGGAGAACTAGATTTAGCTTTAACATTTAATTTATTTCATTTTCGCTCTCTTGTAACAAATTCGTCTTTATTTAGAGAAAGTCTTGCTTAGGTCCTGAGACTCTTCGAGGCTGTGTACTCGGAACTCAGATCACTTCGTAAGATAAGTGTAACCAATTTCTCAGGTTAACATTATTAATGATCACGTGAGCGATACGATATGGTGAGCTCGGGAGCTTGATTATGGAGAATAATTAATAAAAATATAGAAAGATTGGATTACTCTTTTCGAATGTATTTATAGTCTATGTCGAACCTCTAAGCTCATGTATTGTGGAAGACATGTCAACATTGGATTAGTCTTCTCTAGCCTGCTTGTGATGTGTGTGTGACGTGTGTCATCCTAGTACTCATATTGGGTGTGACAATGTCGCACCTAATGTGAAATTACAAAACCAAAAATATTCGGGGGGAATTTCTGACCGTTTTAAATTTTAAACCCATTAGGTGCGACATTTGTCGCACCCAATGTCATCAGGTGCGACAGAGTGCTATCAGGTGCGACAAAGTCGCACCGAATACTACTAAACATCAGCGAAGTTTTTAGTCTTTTGGAGGACTATCTGGTGCGACATGTTGCACCTAATGTTAGCTTAGGTGCGACTATTAGGTGCGACATGTCGCACATAATACCCTTCCACACCCAATATGTTAATTTGTAGTAGTGATTGTGGAAGACATGTCACCATTAGATTAGTCTTCTCTAGCCTGCTTGTGACGTGTGTGTGACGTGTGTCATCCTAGATCGATTGTGTGAGTCTATTTTTAACGCTCTAAGTTTGAACAAGTCCGGTCTTCTATGAGAGTCGCTCCTTTTCTAATTGTTACCCATAACTCAAGCTCATGATTGAGACGTCCAAACTACGTTCGGCATATGTGGGCCTAGCTAGCTCTTTGGATCAAATTGGACATATGAGACCTCTTGTGCTCGTGCCATGGGCTAAATTTCACATGTTCGGCTAAGAACTTCTTAAAAGAATACCTAAGGATTATTCTTATTCTACGACCTTCACGCTAGTTATGGACCAAAATCAAATAAGCCCAAATTATTCTAAATCTATGATCATCTTGTATTTTTTTAATGTACAAAAATACCCTTAACCCAAACTCCTTTTATTTTATTTATATTATTTTTATTAGTTTTGTATTTACTTTTTATTGACTTTATTTTTTATCTTTTCTCTCTCACTATCCTGTTATTCTCGTGTTCTTTTCTCTCTCTCATGTCTCTCTCCCTCGTGCGTAGTTGAGAAAGCTTTTATGTTTTTCAGCGGCTGAAATCTCACGGAGCAAGGTTTGTTCTCATTTTCGTTCATTTTCGTGCATTTTTGTTCACTTTCTCACTTTAGGATTTAGAGGTTTTCATGATAAAAGTTTTTAGTTCTACTAGCATTTTTGTTGAATTTATATGGTTAGTGAAGTTAAAAAAACAATGTAAGAACAATTCTGAGAATTCTGGAAAATTTTTCAAATTATGGGAAATCGTTGAAGATTTATTGACATTGTGGCCTTTTTATTGACATCAATGTCAATAAATCTTCAACGATTACGAGAAAAGCTTTTGAAGATTTATTGACATCGGTGTCAATAAAAAGACAACAACGTCAATAAATTTTGACATTTTAAAATATTTTTTGTTACGATTTGAAATCTTAATAAAAGAATTTTAAACGTTTAAAAAAAAAATTAACATCTTGATTACATTCTTTTTATGTCGTTATGGGTGATATTTTAGTATATGTCAAGCATAGTGATACATGGATTAAATCATGTATATACATGGTTAAACTATCTGTCGTATCTATGTCACAAGAAACAATTTAAGTATTTTAGTTTTCTTAATAAGATTTTAGAATCTTAACTGTTACATTCAGATAACATGATGTAGGCTCATTGCATTTCATTTAAATTTTAAACTGTTATTTATATATTTATATTATTATCTTAAAATGGTCCGCAGATTTATAATCAACCACCAACGTAATGAACGCGGTCCCCAAATTTTTGTTTTAACACTTTTTTTTTTAATCTGCGGTATCAGAGAGAAAGCAGGAAGTACCAAATTAAACATACCAATTTCGTATATATACTCCATTTCTCTTTCTATATATGTGAATCGATACATTATAACATATTAGCCTTGGATAAAATATTCACGTTTGGTAGATTGAAGTATATAAAGACATCATTATTCGTAAATCGTAATCATTAGTCAGAATTGGCACTACATTGGAAAACTTGCTTGAAATTAAAGAAGTGTGCGCTAATGTGCTTTACGTACCCTCTTATATATTCTACGTAATTTTGTCTTCTTATTCTTCGTACTATCAATATTACATAAATAAACTCGTAGAGAGAGAGAGAGAGAGAAAAAAAAGGAAAAAAAAGAAGCATACTAAAAGAACAGTTAGCGGACCAACCGAGGAACCATAATATGCGTTTCCTAAATACTACCAATGAGGACGAGGTGGTTATTTTTTATTCTCTCTCGCTCGCAAGAAACGTGGAGGAAAACACGTATGACCATTGCGACAAACAAACGAAAAAAAGAGAAGGATCGGAGGAGGGAGAGGGAGAGAGAGAAGAGGAGCAAAGACATGGCGGCGAACAACCGGGTGAAGGAGATCCTTACCCGGCCGATCCAGCTGGCGGACGAGGTGACGAAAACCGCGGACGACGCGCACTCGTTCAAGCAGGAGTGCTTGGAGATGAAGTCGAAGACGGAGCGGCTGGCGGCGCTCCTCCGCCAGGCGGCCCGCGCCAGCAGCGAGCTGTACGAGCGGCCCACGCGCCGCATCATCGACGACACCGAGCAGGCCCTGGAGCGAGCCCTGGCCCTCGTCTCCAAGTGCCGCGGAGGGGACTTCCTCAAGCGCGTCTTCACCATCATCCCCGCGGCCGCCTTCCGCAAGAGCGCCGCCCAGCTCGAGAACTCGGTGGGTGACGTGTCGTGGCTCCTCCGCGTGTCGGCGCCCGCCCACGACCGCGGGGGCGAGTACCTGGGCCTGCCCCCCATCGCGGCCAACGAGCCCATCCTCTGCCTCATCTGGGAGCAGGTGGCCATCCTCCACACCGGCTCCGCGGAGGAGCGCTCGGACGCGGCGGCCTCGCTGGTCTCCCTCGCCAGGGACAACCACCGCTACGGGCGGCTGATCGTGGAGGAGGGCGCCGTGGGCCCGCTCCTGAGGCTGGCCAAGGAAGGGAGGGTGGAGGGGCAGGAGGGCGCCGCGAGGGCCATCGGGCTGCTCGGCCGAGACGCCGACTCCGTCGAGCAGATTGTCAATGCCGGCGTCTGCTCCGTCTTCGCCAAGATTCTCAAGGAAGGGGACATGCGCGTTCAGGCCGTCGTGGCGTGGGCCGTCTCCGAGCTCACCGCCAACCACCCCAAGTGCCAGGACCATTTTGCCCAGGACAATGCGATCCGCCTTCTCGTCAGCCACCTCGCCTTCGAGACCATCCAGGAGCACAGTAAGTACGCCGTGGTCGCCGCAGCCAGGCAGCACCTCGACGACACTGACAAACAGGTACCCCATTCTTTGACACATTATTAGATCATGATCTGAACTGTACGTGTGTTGTGGAACAGGTGAGCCATCCTCTGGGGAACCAAGTGACGCCGAGCCAAATGCACTGCGTGGTGGCGAACACGATGGCGATGAGGCCCCCTCCTACGGGGACGGCCATAAAGCAGCAGCAGCAGCAGAGCAGCAGCGGGAGGCACGGTCTAGCGTCCCTGGCGGGGCCCAGCATCAGGGGAAGGGAGTTCGAGGACCCGGCAACGAAGGCGGAGATGAAGGCCATGGCAGCGCGCGCCCTGTGGCGGCTGGCGAAAGGCAACGTGTCGGTGTGCCGCAGCATCACGGAGTCCCGCGCGCTCCTCTGCTTCGCGGTCCTTCTCGAGAAGGGGCCCGAGGAGGTGCGCGCCTACTCCGCCATGGCCCTGATGGAGATCGCGGCCGTGGCCGAGCACAACCCGGACCTGCGCCGCTCCGCCTTCAAGCCCACCTCCCCGGCCGCCCGAGCCGTGGCGGAGCAGCTCTTGAGAGTCGTCACCGCCGCCGACTGCGACCTCCTCGTGCCCTGCGTCAAGGCCATCGGAAGCTTGGCCCGCACGTTCCGCGCCACCGAGACGCGCATGATCGGGCCCCTCGTCAAGCTCCTGGACGAGGCCGAGCCTGAGGTGGCCGCGGAGGCCCTCATCGCGCTCAACAAGTTCGCCTGCGCCCAAAATTTCCTCCACGTCACGCACAGCAAGGCCGTAATTGAGGCCGGCGGGACCAAGCACCTCATCCAGCTCGTTTACTTCGGGGAACAGGCCATCCAGATCCCGGCACTCACGCTCCTCTGCCACATCTCTCTCCACGTCCCCGACAGCGACGTGCTGGCCCAGGAAGAGGTCCTCATCGTGCTCGAGTGGTCCTCCAAACAGCCCCAACTCGCCGACCAACCCTCCTTTGACACCCTCTTGCCCGAGGCCAAGAGCCGCTTGGAGCTCTACCAGTCCAGAGGCTCCAGAGGCTTTCATTGATTCATATTCTCAACTAATCTTATATCCACTTTTCATTAAAAAAAAAAAAATTAAGCTTCGTTGAGATCACCACGTGTACATACCTTCGACTAGCTTCCTTTTCATTGATTATTACTCGTTTGTGTTTCATGCGATACTTTAGTTACGATTCTGATTTCATTTGCTCTCCTGAAATGACTTATATATCACGGCTGGTTCTTATACAAACATGTCAATAAATCTTCGAATGAAAAATAATTATAGATTTTGGAAAACTTAAAACAAACGCCTCGAAATCATATTTTTAATTTCAAATATCCCTTCATTTCATATAAAACATATATTTAATAAAAACTCTAAACCTTAAACTACTAAAAAAAAAAGTTGAATGAGTTAGTTCAAATATTAAATTTGTTAATTAAACTATTAATTAAAAACTATAAGTTAATAATTAAAAAGAAAATGAAAATAAAATAGAATGATTAATTATGAAGGGTATTTTAGTACTATTCCTCGATCAAACTTTTCGATGCGACAAAGTCGCACCCGATTGTTAAAATTTTTTCTGAAGTTCAAATCTCCCCCTCAATTTTTCGTCCAGTTATATGACATGGCATTCTAATTTAATTTTTTTTTTAAATATTGGGTGCGACTAGTCGCATCGAAAAGAGTTTTTAGGTGCGACTTTCTCGCACCTGTTTTCTAGGTTTTTCTATAAAACCAAATCTTCTGCACTTCGTCTTCTTCACAACATCCACCGATTTTCTCAAAAAAAAAAAAAAACTTCACCCGCTCATTTTGACTCTGCTCCGACCTCTCCACCATCACAAACCACCATAACCACCTCCACGAACCTCCACAACCACCACAGCCACCTCAAAATCTATGCCTCACACTCTCTCCGACCTCACTCTCTCTGACCTCTCACTCTCGGCCTCACGCTCATTCTCTGCCGCACTGTCACTCTCTGTCGCACTCTCACTTTCTCCGACGGCTCTCTCTCTGCCTCACTCTCACTTTCTCGACCTCTCACTCTCCTTATCACTGATCTCTGCCTCACTCTCACTCTCTCCGTCCGCTCACTCTCTGCCGCTCATTCTCTCCGACCGTTGTGGTATTTCTCTAACTCTCTCTCTCTCTCTCTCTCTCTCTCACTGTCTCATTCTCTCAAACGTGCTCAGCCTCAACAGCCTCGGCGTCTCTGCCCTGACAGCCTCAACACGTGCTCAGCCTCGGCGTCGCTGCAATCCCGATAAGCTATCCCTTACTCTCTCTCTCTCTCTCTCTCTCTCTCTCTCTCTCTCTCTTATTTTCCCTTTGACTGAACCGAGAGCCGATTTAATTTGGCAGGCTAAACTCTCTCTCCCCGCTGCTGCTGTCCCGAGCCTCGTCCCTGCTGTTTTGAGCCTCGTCAAGCTGTTGTCCCGAGCCTCGTCCCTGCTGTTTCGACGAGTCCCTGTCCTCGATGAGTCTCTCTCCCCGCTGCGTTGTCGGTCCTCAATCGTCTTCCGCTGCACCGAGCCGTCACTGCCTCGATCCCTCCTCCGTCGTTTCACCGAGCCGCTCTTCCGCTACACCGAGCCTCTGTTCCAAGTAAGTCTAGCTGTTTATTTTATTTTATTGTTTGTTATATAAGCTGTTAGTTTAGTTAGTTTAGTTAATTAGGCTAGTTGATATAAAATGTTAGTTAGTTAATTAGTATGTAAATGTTAGTTAATTAAATAGATATGTTAGTAATTGTTTAGAATGTTAAGTGTTGGTATGTAAATGTAAATGTCAGTTAATATAATTGTAGTTAATAATTGTAATCTTTAGGTTGTTTAATTTAATTTTGATTAGTTTATGTTAATTGTAATTGTAATTAAATTGTAATGAATTTGATAACATGTTAATGTTTAGTAATATGTTTAGGTTAGTGTTTAGTTTAAATTTGTTTTGTTTTAATTACTTTTGATTTATTGTAATTTATCAATTAAGAATTGTAATTAGTCTAATAATTACATGAATAGGTTGTTTAGTTTAAAATTAGTTAATGAAATTAAAATTGTAATTGTAATATGCTACTTTGAAATTGATTAGTAATTGTAATTGAGGATTTCACATGTTTAATAATTTGATTAGTTTAGGTTAAAATTAAGTTTTAGTTGTGTTTTGTGACATGTTTTGATAGTTTGTGACAAGTTTAGTATAAAATTAACTGTAGGTTAAAATTAAGTTAATGAATTTGTGATTAGTTTTGTTTAGTTGATTTAACATGAAATGAAATTGTAACTTTAAATAAGAAAAATAGTTTGTGACATGTTTTGATAGTTTGTGATATTTTGTTTATTTCGGTTTTTCATTTATAAAATATTGTGACCGAACCACGGAGGTTCGGTTTAGGGCTGAGCTAATTTGTAGGATAGTTCTGGATGGTTTGTATATGTCTTTAAATAATTTTGCAGGTTTTTGGTTTGTCAGTATAATAGGGGAAACTCTGCCGAAATTTCGGTAGAGTTTCGAATCAATTAGTCTAAAAACTCCTAACTTATTCAATCCGACTTCAAAATAACATACAATTCATAATATCTCTTTCATTTTGTTCTCCGTCCTTTATCAGTAACTCTCCACAACTTTTATTTTTCGTTCTCATTCAGCGTAATGTGCAATCCAAGTAGAGATTGGATCACAGAGAATAATTGGGTAACATTGCAGTACAAAACCGGGGTTAACGAGTTTATTCGCGCTGCAAGAAGATTCACTAACGAAAATGAAAAATATCGGTGTCCTTGCAAGCCTTGCAACAACGTGAGATGGCACGACATCGGGGTTGTTAGGAATCATCTGCTAAACAAGGGGTTTACCCCAGGCTACACAAAATGGTATCATCACGGCGAGCTCGAGCGTGTCTTCCTTCCTCATGAAGAATATTCCATCGGAGGAATAGATCAGAGAGGAATAAGAGGATTACACGGTGCTGTGGAGGATATCAGAGGTCACGAGGATTTTGACGATGCTACGGAGCCTACCCAGAGCGAGGTGCATGCAGAGGAGCAAGTGGAAGACCTCTTCGCCGAGTTGGAAGCGGAATTGTACCCTGGATGCAAAGATTTTTCTTCTTTGTCCTTCTTAGTTTCGTTGATGCACCTCAAAGTCACGAACCATTGGACGAACAAGTCATTCACAGAACTCTTGCAGCACTTGAGGAAGTCTCATCCAGCTGGTAATCGAATTTCGGAGAAGCACTACGAGGCAAAGGCGCAGTTGAAGCGTTTTGGCATGGGATACGAGATGATCAATGCGTGCATTAACGACTGTATCCTATTTCGAAAAGATCTCGCGGAAGCTGACGTGTGCCCAGTATGCAACGAGAGCAGACCAACTGGAAAAATGATACCGCAAAAGATTTTGCGATATTTTCCCCTCAAAGATCGATTGAAGCGGTTGTATGCGTCTCGACACACGTCGCTTCTGATGCAGTGGCACAAAAGAGATCGCGTCAGGGAAGTTGGTGTTCTACGACATCCTGCGGATGGTACGACGTGGAAAAACCTGGATGACAGATACCCAGGCTTTGTTGCAGAGCCTCGAAACGTGCGACTTGAACTAGCTGCGGATGGATTCAATCCGTTCGGAGAAATGAGTCTATCGTACAACATGCCGCCTTGGTTGTGCATGAAGAAAGAGTACCTGATGCTGACGCTTTTGATCCCGGGGCCTTACTCACCAGGAAAAGACATGGACGTGTTCTTACAGCCAGTTGTTGAAGAGCTGAAGGAACTGTGGGAGATCGGATTCCGCGTTCGAGAGGGGCCAACGATGAAGTGTTTCGATTGCGTGCCGCGCTACTCTGGACGATAAACGATTTTCCGGCTCGATCGTATTTATCGGGATGGAGTGACCAAGGGTATCTCGCTTGCCCTACGTGCAACCTTGACACGCCGTCTTTGAAAGTCAGAAAAAGGATCGTCTACTACGACCATCGTCGATTCTTACATACGCGTCATCGATTGAGGAAAAGCACCGATCACTACAAGGATCGCCACGAGAAACGCAGTAAACCCGAGAAGTTGACTCCGCAAGACATACTCGCTCAGTTGGCTAGTGTGTCTTGCACGACAACTGGCAAACACGCTGGTTCCGTGTGCAAAAAACGAAAGCAAGCCGAGTGCGAACTAAATTGGGCCAAGAAAAGCATCTTTACAAGTTGCCATACTAGTCAGATCTGTAGTTGAAGCATAACATGGACTTCATGCATATGTAGAAGAACGTGTGCGAGAATATTCTCGAAACCATGCTCAGCTTAGAAAAGAAGAACTACGACACCGATAAGGCGAGGTTTGATTTGATGGACTTGGACATCAAGACCGCTCTCCACTTGAAAAAAACAAGGGAATTCGTGATACAAACCGCGAGCATCGTACACTCTAACCCTTGATCAGAGGCAGCGATTTACCGAGTTCCTACAATCTGTCGAATTCCCAGATGGCTCGCTGGGAATTCGAAGAAAAATGTGACGGCTGACGGAAAACTCACAGGTTTGAAGTCACATGATTGCCACGTGATCTTGCAGATGTTGTTGGCTGTTGGTATTCGCCCTTTTGTTCCAAAAGAAATATAGCAGACGATCTCCGAGCTTTGAAACTTTTTCAAGTTGATAAGTTCGAGAACCTTGAGAGTAGAAGATCTTGAAAATGCGCAAGAGTCCATCATCGAGAGCTTGTGTAAGCTTGAGATGATATTTCCACCTGCTTTTCTCACGATCACGGTTCACGTGACGATTCATCTACCAGAGGAAGCGTTGTATGGCGGCCCGGTGCATGTGCGGTGGATGTACCCATTTGAGAGATACATTGGGACGTTAAAACATTTGGTCAAAAATAGAGCTAGACCAGAAGGCTCTATTACGGAAGCATATGTTGTAGAAGAAGCTCTAACGTTCGTTGCAAGGTATCTTGAAGATAAATTTTTTTTTGATGAAGTTAAAGTGCGAGCGCTCTCTGTTTTTCGATCCGAGATATGTGTGCCTTATGGGATAATGAAGCCGATAGTATTAGAAGATGAACCAGAAAGAGAAGGCGGAGTGTACATCTATACCAACTTTTCTAAAGTGGATCCATATTTGATGTAAGTTATCGTTGAGAATGCGTTTCAATTCATTCTTGTATATATTGCTATTTGAGTAATGTTTTTAACAACAGTGAGCATTTGGATCTCTTGAACGAATCTAGAGTTCGCGATATTGAAGCGGAGCATAGAAAGAAGTTCAAAATTTGGTTTGAAAAGAAGGTAATAACACAATAGCAATGCTTTCTTGATAAACGCATAAGTGCTAATCAATGCTTTCTCTCGTAACCAGATTTTTGATATGAAAGCTAGTGGCTTAGACGTGTCTGACGAGCTCTATTCGCTTTCTATCGGTTCCCTACAAGTCGTCTATCAATATCCGAGCTGCTTTGTAAACGGCGTAAAGTTCATCACTCGTCGTCGCAATAATCAACGAGTCATTCAAAATAGCGGTGTATGTGTGCTTGTGGATGATTTCACTTACTATGGTCGAATGGAAGACGGCATCGTGGTGAACTATAGACATAAGTGTAGTGTTGTATTGTTCAAATCCATTTGGTACGGTGACAAGTATCATGCAAACCGACTAGTGCACACCGATAAGGCAATTGGAGAAACGAGTGCTTATACCATGAAACAGTGGTTTATAGAGGAGCCGTACGTACTCGCGACTCAAGTGAAACAAGTTTTTTACATCGAAGATCTTGTTAAAGGCGGTGACTGGGAAATCGTCCAGGAATACAATCATCGAAGGATTTGGGACATTCCTAAAGTTGACCCCTCCAACTCAGCCTCGATCCCATTGACAATAGAATTGTCAAACATCGAGCGTCTGAATCATCAACACGAAACCGATGAAGCTGAGTTAGTGACTGTCGTTGACGATAATGAAGAAGACGATGAGGAAAATGAGAGACGGGTCATTTTTTAGGGAGAAGATGTTGATGTCGATATAGAAGAGGATATTAACATTGATGATGATGAATGAGTAATATCTTTTAGTATGTTTATTTACTAGAATGTAACCACGGTTTTTCTCCACCATATGTGAGGTTTGTTAATAATAAAATCCGTGGTGCCGTCCACGTTTTTTTTTTAAACAGAAACTAATATTTATCTAGTAATATTGTTTTCATCTTACAGGATGTCAGATGCAGGTGGAGTAGGTGGAGATGAGTCTCCGCTACACCTTTCAGGAGCAGGTGGAGATGAGTCTCCGCTAGAGACACCGGGTTCCCAAGGTCCTAAGAAAACAAGGGGACCAACGACCGGCTCTACTTCAGCAAAATCAGCGCATGGGGTACCCGATGCGAAGGTTGTTAGGTGGGACCCAATCAACCAGACCTTCTACTAGGATGTAAGGAAAACAATAAAAAAGATAGGAGTATTCAACAATCACGTCGGCGCTTTGGTGAAAGTCCATATCCCGGTCACAGTTCGTGATTGGAATGAAGTGACGCACCAGATGTTGGGCAATATTCTGAGCGCACCTCATTCCGAGAACACTTTTGTGTACAAGGATTATGAGACCGAGCAGCTGCTTCCAGCGGATTGCTTTCGTCATCAGAGTGACAAGACTATAATTCGCGATGCAAAGCGAATGAGGCGCAACCAAAAGTCTAGATTATCAGGGACGTTCGTAGGCAAATGTTGCGGGCAAATAAATGTCGCCAAGAAAGAAATCCCATAAGGATATCAAAAAGACTATTGGGAGAAGGTAGTAGAGGATTCCCAACTGACGATTGGAAGGTAATGTATAATTCAAAAAAATTATGTTATCTTCTATCAAATCGAATTATAACGCAATTTAATATTTGCAGAAAAAGTCTGATCGCAACTGGGACAATTCAAAGAACAAGAAAACGAAGTCTGCACAAGGGTCGATTTCTTTCTTGGCTCATCGACATTTGAACGTAAGTTTATTCTAATTTTGTAATATCTATTTTGCAATAAATACATTTACTCATATTTCTATAAAAACTGCAGAGCATGGAAGATGGGACTTTGGCCTCGGCGTTAGACACGTGGGAGAAAAAACACCAAGATGATCAAGGCAACTGTACGACAGATTGGGCAAAACAAGCATTTGTAAGTTACTTGTGTTAATTACTTAATAATCAATATTCGATTATCTTAATAATATTTTTAATATATGTTTGAAGGCGCGAATTCAAACTCAAGTCGAGGATATTCAGCGACAAGCAGCGGAGTCAGACCAAACGTTTGACATAGACCAGGCGGAGCAGTATGCGATGGATACTGTTCTCGGGCAACGTCAAGATTGGTATGTCGGGATAGGTCCCTCGATCTTGAGATCCTCATATCTCTTGGCTCAGGCTCAGGACGAGAGCTCGTCATCAGGTTCGTCATTGAGGCGCGTTCCAGATCCAGTGGTTAGCGAGCTACAAGCAGCGTTGGCCGCACAACAGGTCACAATGGAAGAGATGAGGCGTGAGCAACGAGCTCAGATGAAGGCCTTTCAGCAACAATTCTTTGCCTACACACAGCAGCATCCGTCTCCCATGCAGACATCCCCCGCGATGCCGCACCTTCGGACGACGCTGCCATCAGCTTCAATGCCGAATGCTCAGACGCCGCCATCAGCTTCAATGCTGAATGCTCAGACGCTGCCAACAGCTTCAATGCCGAATGCTCAGACGCCAGATTCAGTAGAGTTTCAGCGGCAGCGCACCGGGACGCCGAGGCGCACGAGGAAGATCTGGCGGAAGAGGAGGTCGTGCATTGAAGAATTGGAACCCTCCGAGTGAAAATGGGAAACAAAAGGAATATGTTGTAATTTTTTTAATTTATTGAACGTAAATTATCAAATTTATATTTGTTAATATTAGAATTTCTATTAAATGATCTATATAATTATTATATGAATCAACATATATATGATTATTATTATTATTAAAATTATTTAATTAATTTTATATTAAAAAAATTATAAGCTTATTATAATAGAATCAGCTTCATAATATGCTGATTCTATTAGAATCAGCATTTAATAAAATAAATAAAAAAAAAAGCTAAAGAGTTTCAGATACGACTAGTCGCATCTGATACTCTTGTATCCCGCCAAAATATTAGGAGGGAAAGAGTATCAGATGCGATTAGTCGCATCTGATACATTTGGCGCTAAAGTTTCAGATGCGACTAGTCGCATTTGAAACTCTATATCCCGCCTAAATATATTGTTTTGGAGTAAATTTAGGTGCGACTTTTGGTGCGAAAAGTCGCACCTAAATTTGTCGCACCTGATAGTAATGACTCTCAGGTGCGGATTTTCGCACCTAAGAGCATCAGGTGCGGACTTTCGGGTGCGACGTTGTCGCACCTAAAATCGCACCTGAAAGTGTCATCAGGTGCGACTTTTGCACTTTCAGGTGCGAAAAAAGTCGCACCTAATGCTATATTTTATACTAGTGACGACACGCATCTCGTAACCACCATGCTTAGACTGAGTCTTCTCAGACAGATGCCCCGATGATGGTGATGAAATCCGGACATGACGCACGACGTGTCCCTAGAAGACCAGAGCTCGCCAACTGCTCCCTCTAGCTGTAAATACTAAATCGGAGAGCCCACCTATGGGATCGACAGCCTACATCGCTTTTTCTTTTTAGTAACTTGAATTCGTGCAATTGTTCATCGATTTCTCACGTCACCACTAGTTATGATGATATTTATTCATGTTTCAAGGATTTTTTTTTCATTGCTTTGTTATTTATTTATTTTCAAGATAGATAATTTGGATGGTAAAACAAGAATTGAAGCTATACATTTCACAATGGTTTGATGATAGGATAAATAAATTGGACTAGTAGTTTGAAACAGAATGCTTACGCTTTCAATGTTGGTTCAAGCTTCGAAGAAGCAAAGGAAAGCTCGATCAATATGGTAGGATGATTAGTAGAGTGTTTTCTTGCTCATGTGAAGGATACCGTGAAAAATAAAAACGTAGTGTGAATGTGAAATGTCCTCGAAGTGAGACAAAGTTCGGATGTTTAGCAAAAGTGAAGGTGAACTTGAGAAAAACAGAAAATATCATGTTACGGAGTTCATTCCTGAGCATTCACATACTACATCAAGTCCAAGTAGGAGTCATTTACACCAATCTCATAGAAAGTTAACTTCCTCTCAATCAGCTAAAATTTATCGTTATGAACGATCAAGAGTTCGTGCGAAAACAAGTTTGTACTCGAATTGAAAAAATTATTATTAGGAATGTCGGAATTACTAATAATAACTATAATTATTTATTTTTAGTAATGGAGTTGATGGCAAGAAAAGTTGGTGGTCATGAAATGTTGGAATTAGTCTTGATGACTATAAAAATTATTTACGGACTAAGCGAGCAGTGAAAACAGAGTCCGGATAGGAAAGTGCTATTTTAAAGTATTTGCGAAATATGCAATCTAGAGATCCAAACTTCCGGTTCACCTTGAAAATAGATGAAGGTGGAATGTTAATTAACATATTTTTGGCCGATGTAAAATGAGGATAGATTATCACTACTTTGGTGATGTAGTAAGCTTTGATGCCACTTATAAAAAGAGAATGTTCGATTTAAGGGAGAAGTGGGCTCTAGTGTATGGCCGGAAGAATTTTTGTGTTGGCATGAACACAACTCAAAGAAGCGAAAGTATGAATAATGCAATAAAAGGTTATGTCAATTACAAGCATAATATATTTAGATTTTTTGAACACTTCCAAGGATTGGTTGAAGATCATTGTCAAGAAGAGTTGAAAGCATACTTCAAAGTATCGCGAAGTTCATTAACATTCAACGTTGAAATTTCAAGAGATGCGTCGAGAAATTACACCCTATCAGTATCTAAATTGTTCCATACGTAGGTATGTAAAGCTTATGACTCTACTCTTGAAGAATGCAACGGGATTAGGACACTAACACGATATAAAGTTATCGACTCTAGAAAGAGTTTTGAGCATACAATAAATTATATCCGTTTACTAACACAATTAAATGCTCTTGTCGCAAATTTGATTTCACGGGTATTTTGTGTTCGCATGCTCTTAAAGTTCCAAAATATTTTTAGAAAAATTCCATCTCGCTACATTTGAAAAGATGGTGTAAAAATGTTACATCGGGAAGTGAAGTCGAGAGAAGCACATATATGGATCCATCCACAAGTGTGACAAAGCGATATATAGAGAATTGTGTCGTCTACAAAACCTCTTATCAACAAAAGCATCACAAACTGAAGATACACACGCCATCGCGATGCTCTCTATTAATAAAGCAATGGTAGAGGTCGATGAATGTTTAAAAGATTGAGGAAAAGACAAATCGGATTGTCTCGATTTACCTTTGCAAAATGAAAATCAACTAAAAGGTGTTAAAAGGTAGGAAATAGTTCGGGGAAGATATTCTCGGCCAAAAAGTGCTCTTGCGAAAGCATCAAAGAAGAAGAAAAATCAAAATATGAGAAGTCACCTTCAACAAAGGTGTGTATTTTATTAATTAAAATAAATCATGACATCCATTAAAAAAAAATAGGACGATATATGTCGATCAAATATTTATTTCTCATAAGAAAGGAAGAAGAAGCATCTAAAAAAAGAAATTCACTATTTCAATCTCAACAATATTTGCAACTTGTGAGCTAAGTTGATGGAACATGTCCAAGCCCAAACATGAGCATGACAGAATTGGTGATGCATGTAATCTTTAAATTTTTTGTTTATGCTAATTTTTTTTAACCTAAAACTTGCTAATGATTATTATTATTATTCGGAAAAATAACACATTTATACCTTGTGTTTTAGTGAAATGTCAACTTTAACCTTTGGTTTTCAAAAATGTCGAGATCATACCTTCTATTTAACTAAAATGACGAAATTATACCCTGAACTGGATAATAGTGTCACAAATCTCCCTTTCATTGATATTCACTCTTATGTAAGAAAAACATAATCAAATCCAAAACAGTATCCTAACTTTCAAATTTCCAATTTTGAAATAAAAATAACCTTAAATTGAAATTAAATAATAAAATTCATATCTCCCAAGAGATGACTTCATTCTGTGTTCGAATTGCAACTCTGAATTATGGGTTCTCTGTTCGAATATGTAATTTTGATGACTACCAACTGTTGATTTTTACTCCTTTGCCTCTTTTTGCGTTCTTCACGATTAAGAGACTGTTGTTTATATTTTAGTTTTTAAATAAATTACATATATGGCACGAATGAATAAAGATAATTAGTGTTTACATTTAAATATTATAGTCAACGTCAATGAAAAGTCAATAAAAAGAAGATTTGTGGCACGGTTGTTTATTTCATGGTATAATTTCGTCATTTTAATTAAACAGATGGTATGATCTAGACATTTCTGAAAACTAAAGGTTAAACTCGACATTTCACTAAAACACAAAGTATATATGTGTTATTTTCGCTTATTATTCTGAATAGATTCAACTGGACAATCGTCATCAGTTTTAGTTCTACAACAACATGCCAGCTGTTTTATTTTCTTTTGTGAAAATCACAATTATTATTTTGAAGACTATTACTGTTGTATGTTTTTTAGACTCTGTGGAAACTTCAAAGATTTTAATGTTATTCAGGCAAAGCATTACATACGTTACAATTCTTCAGCTGTTTTTCCACTAATGTTAGTAGTCGGAAGAAATAACATTAGTTTTTAAATATATATATATATATATATATATATATATATATATATATATATATATATATATATATAGTAACAGTGATAAAGCGAAGCAATTGGTGGGTTAGAGACTTTCTTTCTGCTGTATTTCGGCTCCTTCCTTTCTCGTTGGTTTCGTGCTCAAGATTATGTATTTTCTGTTCTTTTGCCTGGCTTTCTAAGTTTATATACACACAGGGACTAAGCTTGAAATTCAGGTTAGGGGGGGGGGGGGGGGGGGTAAATAATTCAAGTGGGCTAATTTATAAATTTTTAAGGGAAAAAAATGGACAAAAAATCCCAAAAAAAAAATTGAGGAGGGGATAAAGCCCTACGTGGTGGTCTGGGGAGTAGCTTCGTCCTTCCTTGTATCTACACACACACATATATATATATATATATATATATATATATATATATATATGTGTGTGTGTTTGTGTGTGTGTTTGATTATTTTATGTGATTCGGAATGAAAACATGACTCTTTTTGGCTAGCCTAATCTCTAAAAGATCCGCCTTGAAAAATGATGGCGAATTTTCTTTTCAGGGAAAACTCACACGACGCAAGCGCACATGTCGTCAAGTAATAAATGGTGATTGAGCACGAGTATTAAATCCCATAGGAACGTGTCCTAATTTTTTGTTCAAACTAACTTGGAAATATTTTTTAGTTATGTAAAATGCAAAAGAATAGGGTTTTTGATGTTTTAGAGTGAAAATAAAATTAAATGCAAAAATGAAAAAAAATGTGATTAAAAATGATTAAAAAGAAGTATAGAAAACGAAGGGCCCCGACTTCATCGGATTGTCGATTCAATCGGCTAGGTTGAGGATTCTAAGGTCGGTAAGATTGGGAAGGCTTGGTCTTAACCGTTCTTTATTATCCACTAATCTCTCTCAAGTAGGAACAGACTTAGTTATTTGACGAACTTACACCTCTTGGCTTGAGTCCTATTAAAATAGATCTTAGACAGCCATACTCACCCCTATTCTTTTTATAGATCTAGGTAAACGAATAAGGAAAATTGTAGAGCTTGCTCATTTAATACCTCTCTTTCTCTAAACTAACCTTGAATTTCTACAAATTGGCTAGCTAAACTAACTAGTGATTAACAACTCATTTGTCTTGAATTCCACATTCTAACCAATAATTAAGCACAAACCTAACATGTTCAACCAACCAAATCAAGTCATCGATTGCATCGCACCCTTTCTATGTGCTTAGCCACTCATGATTTTAATCAAGCAAAAAAACATGACAATGAGTAAAAGCATCAACACATGGATAAAAGGAGCCATCTATTTATCAATAATCCACAATCAAATCAAATTTAACAAAATCCAAAGTCTAAATCAAGATCAACAAATATTATCTCAAAAGACTACCAAGATTCAAGCAAGAATTGATAATAATAATATTAATAATAATAATAATAATAATAATAACAATTATGATAATAATAATAATAATAATAATAATAATAATAATAATAATAATAATAATAATAATAATAATAATAAACAAAATACAGTTCAAGCAAGAACAAGAAAATAAGATTTAGGGATAGAGAGATTAAACTGTAGAGAAGATGGTAGTAAATAATATGTTAGAGAGAGTAGTCACAAACTCTTCTTCTTCTTCTTCTTCAAGAAGCTTCAATCTCCTTCAATGGCTCTTTCTTCTTGTCTAAACCCAACCTTCGCTCTCTAAACTCTCTCTCAAAATCAAGTCTATTGCAATGAATGAAATTAGACCTAACAAAGAGTATTTGGTGTTTCAATGAGTACTTTCGGAGCATTTCGGGCCCTTGGATGTAATTCAAGGGTCAGAATTAGCTCAAAAAACGTGAAATTTAAAGTCTGGATCACACCATTAACGCGTCGCATAGTGACGCATATGTCCAAAAGGCGCAGAAAATTTGAATTGGCCATAATTTCTTGCTCCAAACTCGGATTTTGGAAAATGAATATGAGTTGGAACACTAAGAGAAAGATATCTTCAGTTCTGAAAGAGCTCATCCAAAATTTTCAATTAAAAATCTCCAAATCGTGCAGAAGAGAGCGGTATATTTCTTGCTTTCCTCTAACTTGTCCGAAAAGTCTTTGAATCACCATGAAATTGCTCCATTACCCTCTTAACACTTGTAGCTCATTGTAATCTATATATACATATATATAAAAAGAAACTAAAAAATAACATCAAATTTCTTAAAAACTAAATCTCGATTATGGCTCGAAAAATATTGATAAGTGTGAATGAATTACACTGATAAGGAAAACATCAATTTTTTTTTAAAATTACCATATTCAAAATATTTATAAAGCTCCCTTTTCTCATTAGTCATGGTGCATGAGACAAAGATGGCTCTAGATGTTGACCTCCTCGAGTAATACTGGTCTAATTCGGGACCAAGCCCCTAATCCTCAAGATCTAAAGCTTTCTAGGTTTGGGCGCAACGTAGAACCCTTATTTAATTTTTAAATATATGTAATCTTATAAAACAAAATTCAATTTAAAAAAAAAGTTAGTAATGAATATTGGTACTTCTGTGGCATGATTTAATTTGGCAAAACAATTTTGTTAAAACTATTCAAGACAAGCTGCAAGAAAATGTTCAAGATCCGAGTCGCTTAAAGTCATTTTCCTCCTCCGCCAAAATAACATAAAGTATCCTATTTTTCAGTTCATAATATCATGGAAAGATTTTCTCAGATATTTGGTTTCCGAAAATAACATATTTGCGAGAGATTTTGTGTTAACCTAATAAAACTCCTTGTGCGTCAAATTAGGTTGATAACACTTATTCAGTTTGGTCAATTCACGCCAACCTTAAGCTAAAACCAGCCTTTCTACTAGAATATCTTCATCGAAAATTGGTTCAACGAGCTTACTGTTGTTGTGCTTTATTTGTATAGATTTTGTGATAGCGTGTTTTGGGTTGATAGGCTGAGAAGATCTTCGAGAGAGGATCATGCAATCTTCGAGAAGAAGAATCACATGACAAAGAGACAGAGTCTATGATCTAAAGGGAACTTAGATTGTTATCCATTGGAGAAGTCAAAGAAGGAGTCTGCAAACTTATGTCATGTACCTTTGATTATTTAGATAGTGCATCGTTTTTTACCCCCGAACTTATCAGTCCCCCTGAGTAGGCGCTTTATCACCGAACAAAGTTACCGATTCCATCTATTCTTTATTACTTTCTGCTTGTTTGATTGCTTGTTTAATTGCTCTTGCACCAGCAGATAGTTGTTCAACTAGATTTTCAAACCGGTATAGTTGAACAACCTACTCCGTACATGTTTAGTAATTTCAATGAAAAGTAAACTTTTAGTGTACACCATAGTGTTAAAAGCGTCCATTCAAATCGAGTTCTATTTCTATTTTGTTGTAATCGATATACCAAAAAACAAGTCTTCAATCAATAGTAATACATCGCATCAACTTATGAGTATTAGCCAACTTGGTACATTATATGATCAATACACATTCCTTATATTCGAGTCTTGTATAATTTTGCTAACTCCACCTTGTCCACCCATGTATCGTTGATGTTGATCACATTCATAGATCCAACATATATAATCACTGATCCCATACAACACCTTCCTCCGTTGTGTCATCAATACACATTTTATTTTTGCAATACTACTACAAAAAGACATTAGGAGGTGCTTGTGAAATCCCAAATTTTCAAGCTTAATTAAAAGACTAAAATATTTGTGTTCGAGTGACATTTTTTTTAGTAAAGTAGTATCGAATGATTTTTTTTTTTATTTATGGGATACTTTTTGAAGTTTTTCTTTTATGTATGCTTTAGGGTATTTTTAAAAAAATTAATATACTCTTTAAAATACAAATTATGGATATATATATATATATATATTCTATATAAATTTTATATTATAACTAAGTTATGTATATATATGTTATATATATAGTATATGATTATATATATTAATTAATTTTTTTGTACGTATATGTGTATATATATTTATATGATTATATATATATGATTATGTACTATAGTGTATTATATTATATAAGGTAATATTATAATATACATAGTAGTTACGTGTGGATAGGATTTATACATACGTATATATATAGGGTTTGGGTTTTTAGGATTTGGGCTTTTAGGGTTTAATTAAACCATATATAAGCATCTCATCCTTTTCTTTTAACGCTTCTTCTCTGCTCTCCCTCCCATATTCCTCTCTTTGTTTGGAAATTGGTAGCTCTAATTAGGTATGCTTTCTTTTATATCTGGTTCGGATTCCTTGAAAACGGTTTCTTTAAACGCTTGCCCTGATTTCAAAAAGTATGTTTTACGTTGATTCTTTCTGGAAACGTTCAATCTAAATCTTTAATCGAAAAATATTTTTATGAAATACATAATATTTTTCGATTATTTTCAAATCAGTGCACAGACCTGAGACCTATTTCCAATTTTCAGACTTTAAACGCTTACTGTGTATTAAAAAAATTTGCTTTTGCGTTGATTCTTTTTGGAAAAGTTAGGTTTAAATATCTTCTATCTAAACCTTTAATCGAAAAATAGTTTTATGAAATACCAAATATTTTCTGATTATTTTAAAAAGGGTGCGCAGACAGTTTTTGGCAAAAATTTTAAAGTTAGATTTTAGCACTTCTTTTATTTTATAAATAGTTAAAAAATTATTTTGGCCGCGGTGCCTTTACAAAAAGTGATCAAAATTATGTTTTATACGTACTGGATTTTTGTTTACAGAAGTTTTCTCAGAGTTTTAGTTTTTCACCGAAACCCTAATAGCCAAGGGTATTTTGGTAATTTCAATTTGAAAGTCGTTTTTGAAAATTTCCAGAACCTGAGTAGTCTTTACAACTTTTCAACAGTAGCTTAATAATATTTTCCCATCGATTAGGTTCCGAGCCGCGTAGCTTTTCCGACCCGTTTAGTTTTCCCGAGCCGTCCTCGACCAACGGTCGTGATTTCCGTAGCGAAGGTGAGAATAATCTCACTACAACACAGATTAGTTCAAAATTAAATATGATGTTTTGTGATTCATTTTATGGTTTGTTTAAAGCTTTATATGTTGGAGTAGGTTTTTCTTTATTTGATTGTGTGATTTATTGTAGTAGTTGGATTTATGTTTGATCAACTATGCAGTGTTAAGTTAAAGTAGATTTGAGAATGTACATCTTTTTTTTTTTACTCATGTATTGTATGAGCATATGTTTGAAAGTTTTTATGTACATGTCATATCAGTACGTAATGTTATTTTAAAATTGAAAAGATAAAGATAAGCGAGGGAGTCGTATCGCCTCGAGAGGTATTAAGGAGAAGTTTCCCGGACCGAGGCTCTAATGTGGAAATTTCTCGGGCCGAGGCCCTAATAAGTTTAAAAGATAGAGCGAAGTGTGGGACTTTATAACCCCCATATCTTCGTATCTAAAGTGTACACTGAAATTGGTACGACTACCCTAAGGGCACCCCGAACTAAAAGTGATAGAATCAAGAAAAGAAAGATCAAGTCATCAATTAGTTTTGAAATATTAATAACCAGTTCATGCATTGCATTGCTATTTTTTTGTGAGCTTTATATTATTCTCGCTGAGCGTAAGCTCATCTCTTCGAAAAAAATATGCGTCTGTGTTGTAGGTAAACAACTTGCAAAGAACTGAGCAGAGCGGACTAGCGGCGTCGATAGCGAGAGGGTTGGGTCATGGTTTCCATTCACGAAATAAGTCTTCCGCTACAAGTTATTAAGAAATAAAGTTTAGAGTTTTGTTTTCGTTATTAAGAATACGTCTTCCGCTACAAGACTTTTAGAAATAATTTTTTTAAAGTTTTTATTTTCAATTATTTCAAAGTTATGAAGTTTCAAAGAGTTTTCTATTTTAGTTAAGACTTAGAATATGGATTATGTTTTAGTATTTTTGCCGTTATGTTTTAAATTCGTATTTTCAATTTTGGTTAAGTACATCTCAGGAAGTGTTCAATATGCAATCTTCATATTTTTCTTAAATGCTTTTGTTTCTTTTTAAGATCTTTAAAATTTTGGTTCACCTTGATTCGATGTGTTTTAAAAAAAAATTCCTACAAGTTTTCTAAAGAATTTTCTAAAGTTTAAAAAGTAAGATAAGTAAGACGGTCCGAAAAGTCGGGTCGTTACAGTGCTACTTTAGTGCACCTCAGTATAAATAGAACCGTTAAAACTTAATTTTCAAATTGATCAAAGTTATGCGAATGTTTATTTATTTTTCTTACTATCGCCACCTCATAAATAATATGGGACGATTAAGTTTGAGATCTCCTTGAATCTTTAGAATAACAATTCTTATTGTATAACACGAGAAGTCCAATATGGTATTTTTTTTTTAAATATCATTAGATAAGAACTAAAAATTAAAAATAAATTGAAGAAAACTGCTATACTAGTAATAATATTATACGTAGGTATACCCTATAACATTAACTATCTATATTTTATTTTATTGATAAATTAAATGAAGTTTATTGCTCAAATATAGATTAGTGTAATTAGTCCTGTTTGTATTACCTGAATTCAAACTCTTTTAGTACCGACCAAAGTTTATTACAAATGATCAAATGAAACAAGATAGCATGATAATTTTATTGTTCAAATATGCAAACCAACTTCAAAGTACATATATAAGTAGCATATCGGAATATATATTACCTTCTAGTTTTATATTTGGTTGGGTTGCAAAACAATCATGACTTTTGAAAGTCCATATCTACTGTGTAGCCTGCTTGTTAGATGATGTTAAGAACAACAAACAACATGTAACGAAAGCAAGTAAAGACCACTAAGAAATGGTAACCCAGTTATGCTTAAATGCCTACTCTAGGGGGATGTTGATCCCGGTGAAAAGAACAACTTCACTAGACAATATGCTAAGTACACGTCGGAATACAATGGATGGTCACCTTCCACTATTCCTAACTCCAAGCTATTTCTATGGTGTTGTTAACCTAAGCTCCCCCTAAGTTTGAGCTCCCCTCACTTTTCATTCAAGCACTCTTCCAGTGTTTTACTTCATTACCATGACAAATACATCACTAACAACTATAAGAAATACACTAGGTACGACTTCGCCGGACGAGAGTCAAAACCTAAAACAAACAAAAAGACACACACCCAATGTTGGTTTTCGACTGTATTGTATATGTGTGTTCCTAAGGTAAAAATATTCTCTTTTATACGACACAACAAAAGAGAATGTCATGTAATCGGACACGAGGACAGATGGCACAACGCAGGTTGAGGAGAGATACAAAAGCTGTCAGGAAGGCCGTACAGCAACAAGAGTATTCTGAATAATGCTAGCAACAACATCAAGGACAATAGAGTTGCCTGAACCAAAACAGCCAACTCAGTGTAACTACAATCTCCCACTTTGGCTTTTAGAAGGCAAAACTCTATTCTGAAACAACTGAGCTGCAAGGTTCACTCATGCCACAGTGACTGACAGAGGAAGGCAAACGAAAGCAAACAAACTAAGATATATAGAGCATTGTATCAGTTATACAGCAGAAAAACCAGAGTAGCAAATGACTCCCCTTTTTTTTCCAAGCAAAGACAAAGAGGAAGGATATTAAGAGTAAGAGAATAAATATTACAAACCAGAGAGTTTTAAAAGAGAGAGAAGGGAGACAAAAGAAACACATTTTAGCAACCAGGGTGATCAGTGAGAGGACGAGGCAGGATCTACTGGGAACATTTTTGCCAGAGCTTCATCAAGGGTCCTTTTGCGCTCCAAGGACGTGGCAATAAGGGACTCCAAGTGTTGAATCTCATCTTGAATCGAGAGAGCAACAAGCTTCTTGATGTCTGCTGACATGGGCGGCATAGCTAGTGCATCAGGTGAGAAGAACTTCGCATGAGGAAGACTGGACTGAGGCGGCTTCTGAATGTCAGATGCATGATGCTTTTGAAACAACTTGTAGCTGAATATGATTTTGCCCGGATTCGAGCTGCAAGCCTTCAGTTCCTCAGGAGAAAGAATGTTGGGGTGTTGGCGAAGAATGATCCCAGTAATCATAGTCGGATAGGCCATGGGAAGCTTGATGGCGTCGGATCCTGCATGCTTGATGAATTGGGAGTAGAAGAATTTCCCAAAATCCAGCACCATCCCAGTCCCTATCATGTATAAGAATTGAGCAAGGGCAAGAGAGACACTTGTGGAGTGAGCAGAGGGAAGCCAGTTTTTGACCCCAATCTTATGCAAGACCGAGTACTTGGAGCTATGAAGAGAGGCTCGGTATAAACCAGTCTCAGGTCAACCCTTCTCATCTTTTCCATCGAACAGTTCCTTTACTAGCTCAAACTTGGAAGGCATAGGATCTTCAGACGCAGGAGCAACCGACCCCAGGTACTCGTGGATCACTTTGAGAGAGAACTCGGTGCACTTGGTCCTTACCACAACCTTCTTAAAGTTTGGGGAGGTCCCATCATCAACCTGGTCTGGCAGGTTCACTATGAACTCTCGCACCAACTGAGCATGATAAGGACCCACAGCAGTGACAGAAGAGAGGAGGCCAACACCCTTAAGAAGATTGACAATGTCATTGCACCTCAGGTCCTCATCCGATAGCACATGCTCCGGGGTAATGTTGCGGAGGATGACGTACTTCCATCTCCATGCGTTCTTCAAGGTGTGGAAAGAGATGCCCGTGATGGGAACATCTGGAACTTCTTGTCAGGGCTTCTTCTTCGTCTTCTTAACAAGGACTCTCTCTTCTTCAACTTCTTCTTCAAAGGTGTTAGTGACATGGTCTGCCACATCTTCTTCCTGCTCTTCTTCTTTTTGAATTTCTTCAACTAGCTTAATCTCAAGAACCATTTTTCTCTTCTTTGCCTTGACCACCTTTTTCACCTTCTTCTTCTTTGGGGGGGGGGGGGAGGGGGGAGGGGGGAAGCATGAACAGAGTCTTCGCCGCGCTGAGGTAGGATCCCAGTGCCCATGACTCTGTCGAATTCCTCTTGAGAGATCCACTCCTTCGAACCCTCCTCAATCTCATCAGACGAAGGCCTATTTCCCTTCAATTCTCTGGTCATCTTAGCAAGAGTTAGGTTTTTGACCTCGGCTTCAGTCTGAGAAAGGCTAGGGTTGTTAGAGGGGGTGTTTCTGACACCAACCTTTTCAGGCTTTCCAAGATGGAGCATGACATCGGTGGCAGAAGATACACTTTCTCTCTCAAGTAGACTCGACCCAGACGGACCGGCCTGTTGCCTGCTACCAAATGAAACCCTAGGGGAGAAACAGGACGAGAGAGAATAGTTCCCTTTACCTGTGGAAGGGTGGGCAAATCCTTGCGAAGATTGGGAGTTTCACCATGAGGGACAGGATCTCCGGCCGAACCTTTGACCATGTCCCTTTTAGCCTTGATGATCTTTACCCCATGTCTGTTAACCTCTGAGATGATTTTCTTCAAGCCGGACAGCCTCTTATCACTTACTTTCCCCTCGCTTTTAGCGACACAGCCCTTTCATGTTCTAGTGCGAACCATTTTTACTGACACAGTAACAATGTGGTGCTGAGGAAGACAAAGATGAACCAGAGGAGGACAAATCGAAAAAGAACTGCTGACAAAAGTGAGATCAGTGAAGGTAATAATGACGGTCACACAGAGCTTCACACTGAGACACTGGAACGCAGTGTTTCGAGAAGATCCTAAGATAAAATAAATACCCCGAATGGGCCTTCCAGTGATCAAGACACGGGCCCATACGTGCCTTAACCAGCCCATTGATTGGTACAAATCAAGAATACAGACCCCCAATGCCGAGCGCAGTTTTTAAAACTTAGTGATGTCCAGGGTTTTGTAAAAATCTCTGCCAACTGATTCTCGGTGCTGACGTGTTCCAAGGAAAGAATCTTATAATTCACAAGATATCTGATGTAGTGGTGCGTGATTTCAATATGCTTGGTCTTGCTGTGTTCAACTGGATTCTTGGCTATATTGATAGCGTTGGTGTTGTCACAGTACAGCGTGATGACATCGTGGCACATCATACTCTTCCAACATAGATTTTAGATAGACTAGTTTAGTGCAAGCAGCACCAGCAGCAATGTACTCAGCTTCAGCAGTGGAGAGCGATGCACAATTTTGTTTCTTGCTGAACCAAGAAACCAGGTTATTTCCAAGGAAAAAACAACCTCCTGAGGTACTTTTTCTATCGTCTGAGTTGCCTCCCCAGTCTGTGGAAAAACCCACAAGACAAGAATTTGTATCAAATGAGTAAAGGATATCATAGTTGGTGGTTCCATGGATGTACTTGATGATCCTCTGGACATAACTCAAATGGGTAGTAGTAGGTTGAGTCTGGAACCTTGCACAGACTCCCACTAAGTAAAAAATGTCTGGTCGGCTAGCTGTCAAATACAGGAGACTCCCGATCATGCTTCTGTATAATTTGGTGTCAACTGGTTCAGCTCCATCTTCTTTAGAGAGCTTGATTGTAGCAGAAGCTGGGCTGCTTTTAGGCTTTCCTGATTCGAGACCGAATTTCTTAACCAATTCCTTGGCATACTTCCCTTGAGACAAAAAGATTCCATTTTCAAACTGTTTGATCTGGAATCCCAAGAAGTAAGATGGCTCACCCACTATACTCATCTCAAATTCGGATTGCATTTCTTCCACAAAGTGGTCCACCATGGTCTGGGACATCCGACCAAACACTATGTCATCTACATAGATCTGAGCGAACATCATCTCCGAGCCAGATCTCTTGATGAAGAGAGTTTGATCCTTCACCCCTCTGATGTATCCTTTATGAGTAAGATATTCTGCAAGACGCTCGTACCAAGCCCGTGGAGCCTGTGTCAGACCATACAAGGATTTGTGAAGCTTGTAGACATGATTTGGAAATTTGGCGTCCACAAATCTCTTGGGCTGCTCAATGTACACTTCTTCTTTCATAACACCATTCAGAAATGCACTCTTAACATCCATTTGGAACAGCTTGAACCTCTTGAGGCATGAAATACCGAGAAAGAGTCGAATAGCTCATGTCTAGCCACAGGAGCAAAGGTCTCATCAAAATCCAGACCCTCAATCTAAGAGTAGCCCTGAGCAACCAATCTGGCTTTGCTCCTCGTGATATTGCCAAGAGCATTAGATTTGTTCTTGAAGATCCATTTTGTTCCAATAACATTCACTTCCTCAGGTTTGGAAATCATCCGGAACTCATCACTAACAGCCTCCGTGATATTCTTTGGCTCAATTCTGGATGTAAAGCAAATGTTGCCTATCATTTCCCTGTAATTTACATGTTCCTTTCTCCTGATGATGACTCCTTCATGCAGGTTGCCGATAATAGCTTATGTAGGATGATTCTTCTTGACTCTACTCGTGACTTTATTCACTGGTGAAACAAAGTCAGTTCTTTCCTTGAGACAGTGAAAGCTTCAACAGTGTCTGAGACATCTTCTGTGACACTGGAATAAACATCAGGAGAGGCACTAGCTTCATCCTTCTCAGAAACCCTGTCTTCATCATCGACCACCACATTCCTTGACTCCATGATACACTGAGTCCTCTTATTGAAAACCCTGAAAGCAGCACCACTGGATGTGTACCCTAAGAAAATGGCCTCATCACTCTTGGCATCCAGCTTCTTCCTAGGTTCTTTGTCAGCAAGAACAAAACACGTACTGCCAAAGATATGAAAATACTTGACATTGGGCTTCCTCTCCCTCTATATTTCATAATTGGTGCAGGACAAACAATAACGAATCGAGACTCGATTGTGAATATGACACGCAGTGTTAACAACTTCTGCCCAGAAGCGGTACGGAAGAGACTTCACATGAAGCATAATCCGTGCCATTTCCTGGATAGTTCTGTTCTTTCGCTCCACAATGCCATTTTGCTGAGGCGTGATAGGGGCAGAGAACTCATGCTTGATTCCTTGAGAATTGTAGAACTCAAGGAATTTGGCATTCTCAAACTCCTTCCTATGATTGCTGCTAATTTTCATGATCTTGCCCGAAGTGTTCTCATTCTCACGCTGCAACCTCAGACTCAGGATGTGGAATGCATCAAAAGCATCAGACTTTTCTATGAGGAACTCAACCCAAGTGTATCTTGAGTAGTCATCAACAACTACCAGAATATATCTTCTCACACCCAGACTTTCCACTTGCATGGGGCCCATGAGGTCCATGTGGAGAAGTTATAAAACACGAGAGGTGGTGAGAAGGTCTACCTTCTTGTGAGAGGCACACACTTGTTTACCTACTTGACACTGACCACAGATACTTCCTTCTTTGATCTTCAACTCTGGAAGACCTCTAACAGCTTCTTTGATCCAAAGATTTGTGGCATCAGCTTTGCTAACAAGACAAGTGGAAGACACGGTAGAGGGAGCAGACCAAAGGTAGCAATTGTATGACGACCTTAGCCCCTTCATGTACATAGACTTATCATCACGTGTAACAGAGCAGTCATTCTTGGTGAAGGTAACTGTCAGGTCTTGGTCGCACAACTGACTAATGCTGATCAGGTTTGCTTTGAGGCCATCAACCAGAAGGATGTTGTCGAGAGCTGGAAGCCCCGAAACATTTAACTTTCCTTTCCTAACAACAGTCCTCGTCGATCCTCCTCCAAAAGTGGCATGCCCCTTAGAACAACTCTGCACTTTGTTTAGAAACGACCTTTCACCAATCATGTGTCGTGAGCATCCACTGTCAAAATGCCAGTCCTCTCTGGCAGTGGCTTTGAGAGAGGTATAAGCGACAAAAGCTCTGTGGTTGTGTTTGATTCTCCACACTTGACCAGCAGGAGGATTTGAGGCCTGCCTCTCTGAACGTTCTCTCAGATCCACTTTCATCCTGGGAAATTTACTCTAAGCATAGAGAACATTTTGACCAGTATTCTTCCTCTCTAGGAACCTGCCATAGAGAGAATAGCAAAAGAGGCGGATATGTCCCTATTTTCCACAGAAGTGACACCTCTAGTCAGGCCTAGGAGCAGACCTTGGTGTTGTCCGAACATGGCTTGATGTCTTCTGAGATGGTGGGGATGTCTTGTGCCTATTCTCTACTGGCATCTGAGACGGAGACACAAAGACAGTCTCGTGCGAGGTGGAAGCACCATAGTGATATCCAAGTCCTCTATGGCTTGTGGACGGTTGCCCAATCTTCAGAATCTTATTCAGGCTGGAGGTTCGTGAGTTCAACATCTGAACAGACTAGGTCATATTCGTTAGATCAACATTAAGTTTAGTGATTTGTTTCTTCAAACGTCCAATGACCTCAAGAAGATGAGATTTTTCACCAAGCAGCGATTCAATCATGTTCTTCAGCATGTCAGGAGCATCCTTCTTCAGTTCTTCTATCTCCTCGAGTAAGCTAGATTGCTTAGCCTCAAACTCTTCAATCCTGGACTTTTGCTTGAGAAAGGCATTAGACTCATCGGCCCGTTTCACAAATAGCGTCTTCTGAGCTTCAAGAAGAATCTCATCACTTAGCTCGTCCTCTACTTCTCCTGTGCAGGAGTTCATACTTCCTGTGGATCCAGTCTGAGACATGATGACTTCATAGGCATGAACTCACTGAGTTCCCCACTTCCAACAGACTTGAAATCGTTGGAGCATTCAGAAGGAGCCAGGGCAATTTTCCCTTTGTTCTCCTCTGAAGAACTGTCCTAAGTACTTGAACCCCCAGCCACGAAAGCAAGAAAATTGTTGCCTCCATCCTGTCCTGCTTCACTACTGGAATCAATGTCTTCATCAATGAGGGTGGAGTTAAAATTCTTCGGTTGCCTCCTCTAATAGTTTGGACACTCAACCTGTATGTGGCCAAAGCCTTCACACTCCTTGCATTGAATCCCCTTTCCTTTGGATGCATAAGAAGTTCCCCGATCTTCTCGTCCCTTCTTGATGTAATTCCCAGGTTTGTAACCCTGAGAAGTCTTCTCGCGATTGAAGGGACCAGACGCCTGTCCAGAGAAATTGGGTGATCTCTTCTCAAACTTCCTCATGAGTTTCCCATAGTTCTTGACCATCAAGGACAAGAACTCCTCGTAAGATTCTGAAGGTATTTTAGCGTTTGGGGATGAGAGTTCAGAGGTAGTAGACTTGAGAGCGAGACCTCTTGATTTCTTCTCAGAGGTCCCGGTGAAAGACATCTCGTAGATGAGAAGGGATCCTATGAGCTCATCCACCTTCATCGCACAGGTGTCATGCACTTCGTCTATGGTGGTCACCTTAATCTCGAACCTCTCGGGAAGAGATCTCAAGATCTTCTTGACCAATTTGGCATCAGACATTGGTTCTCCAAGAGAGTGAGACTCATTGGAGAGGTCTCTGACCCTCACATAGAATTCGCTGATTGTTTCCTCTTCAAGCATCCTCATGTTTTAGAACTTGGTGGTGACAAGCTGTAACCGTAAGTTCTTCACCTTGTCCGTCCCTTTGAAGGCAGCTTCAAGAATGTCCCAAGCTTCCTTAGCACTTTCACAGGTATTGCTCAACCTGAAAACATTCATGTCTACACCATTATAGATAGCATTGAGAGCCTTGGAGTTGGATAGAGCGGCCTCGTCCTCTGTAGGACTCCACTCAATCTCACCTTTCTTTACAAAGGTAACACCATCCTCCAGAGCCTTCTTGGGCACTTCCCACCCTGTAATAATGGACTTCCAGGTCTTATGGTCGATGGACCGTATGAAGGCTCCCATCTTGGCTTTCCAATACGCGTAGTTCTGGCCAACGAGTAGCGGAGCTCGAGAAATAGAACCTACTTCCCTGAACGTGTCCATATCCAGCAACAACAGTAAGATCAAAAGAACCACTTGAAAGTCCAGATCTACTGTGTAGCCTAATTGTTAGATGATGTTAAGAACAACAAGACAAACAACAAACAACAGGTAACGAAAGCAAGTAAAGAACACAAAGAAATGGTAACCCAGTTCGGCTTAAATGCCTACTTTGGGGGGATGTCAATCGCGGTGAAAAGAACAACTTCACTAGACAATATGCTGAGTACACGTCGGAATACAATGGATGGTCACCTTTCACTATTCCTAACTCCAATCTATTTCTATGGTGTTGTTAACCTAAGCTCCCCCAAGGTTTGAGCTACTCTCACTTTTCACTCAAACATTCTCCCAGTGTTTTACTTCATTACCATGACAAATACATCAGTAACAACTGTAAGAAATACACTAGGTACGACTTTGTCGGACGGGAGTCAAAACCTAAAACAAACAAAAAGACACACACCCAATGTTGGTTTTCGGCTGTAAAGTATATGTGTGTTCCTAGGGTAAAAACATTCTCTTTATATGACATAACAAAAGAGAATGTCCTGTAATCGGACACCAGGACAGATGGCACAACCCAGGTCGAGGAGAGATACAAAAGCTGTCAGGAAGGCCACGTCAAAGTCTGGCCGTACAGCAACAATAGTGTTTAGAACAATGCTAGTAACAACATCAAGGATAATAGAGTTGCCTGAACCAAAACAACCAACTTAATGTAACTACAACTTTTATTGTCATATTTACATATGTCTCGAAGTATCTTTTCTTTCAAACATTTATTGATTAGTGTTTGCATGAAAGGACGAAGGGTTTCTCATATCCTACATGTCTGCATCAGATTTGGGTTTATACTTTTTTTTTTTAAGAACTACTCGTTCCAACGTATACGAAAAGTGGGATAAATAACACATTAGTATAAAGATCAAGGTTTTGGCTTTCTGTGACAATATAACAATACAAATATTAACTTGAGCTGTAAATCGAGAGTATTCTCTTCCCCTTTCTGACAAATACATGTTGACTAGTTAATGGTTTATGACTATCTCATTATGACATCATCACATGGAGTCTTTTGTTTTCAATATAGCAATATTATTTCAAATTTTGTAATATTTGACAGAATATAAATTTTTAGTTGGGAAAATTAGTATTTGACAAAGTTGGTTAAAAATATAATTTTTTTTTTATGTAAAACCAAGTATTCTCCCAAGTTTATAATTTGATTTTGGGGTGATTTCTTTAAAAATTTTAAGTTTTTTTTTTCTTTGAAGATTTTTTGAATGTCAATATATCTTCAAAGAAATGTCAATAAATTTCAAGATGTCGATACATATTCATAGATCTGAATTTTTCTTTAAAATATGTATTGACATCTTTCTCAATATTCATGTGTTAATAAATCTTCATAGGATCCGTGATTTATTTTAAAGATTTATTAATAAATTTCTGGAATTCAATAAATCTTCAAAAAAAAACTTGGGTTTTTTCTTTGAAGACTCATCAATATATTTGTCAATAAATTCATGGATGTCGGTTAGTTAGTTTTTTAGATTTACAATGTTTAAAAATTCCTTTAAAATGTCAAATGTATCGACTTAACATCTAGAATCCAGCGTTTATGCAATAGTGAGTGAGATTTTTATATTGAGCGGTTTTATGAGAGAAAAATATAAAAATCATATAAGATAAAGAAGTAAAGAAGGAAAAAATTGAGGATTTTTTTATTTTGGTAAAAAAATCATTCTCCATGATTATATGAATAATCTCTTAGAAAATTGAATCAGCTCATACAAACAGGCCTAATTGCTCAGCCCCGTATAAAAAAAAATGGGCTGTGGATTAGAGTCATA
Source organism: Urtica dioica subsp. dioica (assembly GCF_054948205.1). Classification (NCBI taxonomy): domain Eukaryota; kingdom Viridiplantae; phylum Streptophyta; class Magnoliopsida; order Rosales; family Urticaceae; genus Urtica; species Urtica dioica. Next base: position 37,864,988 of record NC_142763.1, read on the forward strand.
CATCTCTCTATTTTCCACACAAAAAAAAAAAAAAAAATGACCCGTAAACAAAAAAGGGATATGGACACTACTAGGACTAAAATTGAGGATATTTACATATTCCTATAAAAATGAAAAATTTACAATACTAGGACTAGTCAAAGAATGCCTACCTGAGTCAAATAAGAGAATTTTTTTTTTCCTATTCTAACCTTACTTTATATATTTAATTACTTTTTATATAATTTCCCAACAACTTTGCATTTAATTTTCCAACTTCAAATTTCATAAATTTCCACCAATCAAAATCCTTTAAGAATTTTTTTCTCTCTCCTAAGAAAATCAAAACATATTATTATTTGTCACCTAATTTAATAAATACCTAACATTTTGAACAATCAAAAACCTCCGTAAAAGAATATTCTTTTTTTCTCGTCCTAGCACTTTTCTCTTTTTCTCCTATACCATTCCTTCGTTTTCCACATCCCCTCATTCTTTTCTTCTTCATTCTGTATCTCTATTCTTCCATCTTCCTCTATATTTTAATTTACATATTTATTTCATTTATTTTTTTTCTTACATACTTTATTTTTTCTTCGTTTAAGCTTGAAATATGAAAAAACGAAATTTTAGTTTTCAAAAGAAATATGGGCCCTGTTTTAAAATTTAGTGACAAACTTATCACCAAATCAAATATAATTTAA